>NC_056732.1:826719377-826924377 GCF_019279795.1 Protopterus annectens
GAAGGTTTTCTAACCACTTTGGCAATGTGATTGTCAAAGGAGAGGTTACTATCTACTTGGGTCCCCAGATCCCTAATTATTTCTTCTGTACTTAGTGGATTACCTCCTATGTGGTAGTTTGTGGGCACTTTGTTTTTCCCAAAGGGGATGACTATGCACTTTTTGGCATTTAGCTTGAGGCCATGGTTCTGACACCAGGTATCCATCTCCGTAAGGCTCTTCTGGAGGATGCTCGTGTCAGACGGCGTCGAATATGGCTCCCAGTTTGCAATCATCTGTGAACTTGGTAAGCCACAGTCCTCCCGTGTTTGCTTGTACCTCAGAGAAGTATATACCAAACAAGAGGGGTCCTAGGACTGAGCCCTGTGGGATACCACTTGTAACCGGTTTAGAGTCGGACATGGCACCCGTGACTCCGACCATGTGAGTTCTATCCCTGAGCCAGTTTGCAACCCATCTTGTGACATATGGGTTAATATTTAAGCTGGTAAGCTTATTTATGATGCCAGAGTGGGGTATTGTGTCGAAGGCCTTTGCGAGGTCCAGATAGGCTGTGTGGACTACCTTTCCCTCATCTATGGCTTTGTTTACTATTTTGAAGAAGTCAACTAGGTTTATGAGGCAAGATCTGCCTTTAACAAAGCCGAATTGGGTAGGGTCCAGTGTTTGGAGGTTCCCAATGTCTTTGTTTATGAGATCCATGATGATGCACTCCATAGCCTTGCAGACCAGGCTAGTCAGGCTTATAGGGTGATAGTTCTCGGGATCCATTGTGGCGCCACCTTTGTGGAGTGGGATCACTGTTGCTGTATGCCATTCTTTGGGTACATAACCTGTGGTAAGGCTGAGTTGGAACAGTGAGTTTATGTGAGGGTTAAGTGCATTTTGGAGCTCATGTAAGACATAGCCCGGGATACCATCCAGTCCCATTGATGCTGTGTTTTTTACTTTGGAGAGGGCTGCTTTCACCTGTGTGTCTGTGATGTCTGGGGGACTGCATTCTTCTGGGATAGACACTGGCCCTTTTGGGGGGGAAGGGGGGGTAAAGTTTGCACTGAACCTGTCTGCCAGGATGTTGGCAATGTCAGTGGGTTCAGTGTATTTTGTGCCATTTTGCACCAGCTCAGAGCAGATCTGAGAGTTGCCACCCAGATTCTTGATGTAGCTAAAGAACGCCTTGTGATTATCTTTAGAGTCTTTGGCGAATTTTCTTTCAAAGCTAGCCTTTGATGATTTTATGAGGGATCGAAGTTTCTTGCTAGTACTGATCAGGGATGCCTTCCCTTTTTGTGATTTTGCCTTATCATGTAATAGTTTCCTCCTTCTGTTGTATAGCTTATTTATGGCCGGGGTCCACCAGACTGGTCTCCTGTTTTTGGAGGAGTGAGTCTTGGTTTTACTTGGGATGGCACGATCCATGCATTCCTGTAGGTGCTCAGAGAGTGCATTTGTAAAGGATTCTGCGGTTTGGGTAGCATTTTCCATTAGCCCGGGAGCTTTGAAACTTTCCACCTCAGTCTTGAGAAGTGTGAAGTTTGCTTTTGAGAAATTTTTCACAGTGGGGTCGGGATGTGGATATCCATTGTGATTAGTTTATGGTCTGATCTTACCAAAGAGGGGTTTACGTCTGGTGTGGAACATTGAGCCCCCATGTTGGTGATGACCAAGTCCAATATGTTGTCCCCTCCTGTGGGAGTGGTGACCAGTTGTTCCATGGCATTTGAGTTTATAAACTCCAGGAACCATTGGGCGAAAGAGTTGGGACTTGAGCAGTTTTCACAGTCAATGTTTGGGTAGTTGAAATCCCCCAATATCATGGTGTTTGGTGAGACCTTCATATTCTCCAATGTTCTCAGGAATGCTGAGTGGAGGTCCTGAGACAAAGTGGGTGATCTGTAGCAGGCTACAAACTGAAAAGCAGTTTTACCTACAGTTAGTTGCACATGGATGGTTTCCCCTGCCTCGTGCAGTGCCACTAACCTGGAGGTGTGTGTGTATCCTTGATGAAAATGGATACTCCCCCACCTTTAGTATTTTGGTCCGAGTTTATATGTGTGTGTGTGTGTGTGTGTATATATATATGTGTGTGTGTGTGTGTGTGTAAATGCGTATAGATATATACATTATTGCATATGTTTATCTGTACCTCCATAAATGTGTAGATGTTTTTAACCTATATATATCTACATATATATGTAGACCTGTATATATCGACATGTCTCTATGTATATCTCTCTCTCTCTCTCTCTAGATATATATATATATATATATATATATATATATATATATATATATATATATATATATATGAGCGTACACCTTTATTTGGGTACATGGCAGGTTGTCCTATTTCAACACATTCCTCCCTTTTGTGTTTTAACCTGTCTGCATACACAACTGGGATAGGTACATCCCAGGTAGATTAGTGTTAGGTTACTCTGAGGATGGAGTACATGGTTGCGGGTTCTGCTCCTGGAAGGTGTTATTATTTTTACCACTCAGAGTAGGCACTGGTAAGGAAAGTGTGAATAACGCACATTTACATGATTGTGAGCAGGTTTGCCCATGGTCTGCGAGACATTAAGCAAAGGTCAAACGTGTGAAGCGCTTCTCCGTCGGCGCCGCTTACCGTCGTGCAAACACGTGGAAACCCATTTACAACTGCTTAAGAGTGCTTTAATCCACCTGCATCCAAAAGTCCTTATTCTGGCCCTCAGAATAACCTAACAGCCCTTGCAGGTCTTGAACCCGGGACCATGAACATTACAGTTACTGACTTTACCACTAAGGCATCTGATATATGTACAAATGTTATAGGGTTTAGAATATACATTGTACTACACACATTCCTCACTACTGAAAACAAATGTGACAGTCAGTTGGCATACATATGACTGATACATGTTAATGTTCATATGTTTGTGAAAGTAGGTGTTGCAATGTGACATGACAGGGTGTATTATGAATGAGTAAGGTTCTTGCTTTGTGTCCTTTTTATATTGTCCCCATACTCCATGTATGCCTCTCCAGTTCACTTATTGGACATCTGACCCAGGCCCTCCTTGATGCATGATTGCATTACCCATCATTCCTCCCCCACCCCAATCTTCACATACACAACAACCACCCCTTCTATGGTGAATTAGGTTAATATTAATTGTTATAATACCAGAGCTGCATGTGTTTTGTGTACACTCCAATTAATTTGGAGTGCTTCTGTGTCACGTAGTGTGTTCATAAATGTTTATATATATGGCTATTGATGTAACTGTATCTTCTTCTTCTTCTTTCAGCTGCTCCCATTAGGGGTCACCACAGCAGATCAACTGTTTCCATTTCTTCCTGTCCTCTGCATCTTGCTCTGTCACACCAACCATCTCCATGTCCTCTCTCACCACATCCATAAACCTTATCTTAGGCCTTCCTCTTTTCCTGTTACCTGGCAGCTTCATCCTTAGCATCTTTTTCCCAATATACTCTGCATCCCTCCTCAGCACATGTCTAAACCAATGTAATCTTGCCTCTCTGGCTTTGTCTCCAAACCTTCCAACCTGGGCTGACCCTCTAATATACTTATTCCTAATCCTGTCCATCCTCGTCACACCCAGAGCAAATCTTAACATCTTCAACTCTGCCACATTAAGCTCTGACTCCTGCCTTTTTGTCAATGCCAATGTCTCCAACCCATATAACATACCTGGTCTCACTACCCTCTTGTAGACCTTCTCTTTCACTCTTACTGGTACTCGTCTGTCACAAATCATTCCTGACACTCTTCTCCACCCACTCCATCCTGCCTGTACTCTCTTCTTCACCTCTCTTCCACACTCACCATTACTCTGAACTGCTGCTCCCAAGTACTTAAACTCATCCACCTTCACCACCTTTACTCCCTGCATCCTCACCATTCCTCTATCCTTCCTCTCATTCACGCACATATATTCTGTCTTAGCCCTGCTGACCTTCATTTCTCTTCTCTCTAGAGCATATCTGCACCTCTCCAGGGCCTCTGCCGCATGTTCCCTACTCTCACTACAGATCACAATGTCATCTGCAAACATCATAGTCCACGGGGACTCCTGTCTGATCTCATCTGTCAACCTGTCCATCACCATTGCAAATAAGAAAGGGCTCAGAGCTGATCCTTGATGTAATCCCACCTCCACCTTAAAAGCATCCGTCACTCCCACCGCAGACCTCACCGCTGTCACACTACCCTCATACATATCCTGTACCACTCTTACATACTTCTCTGAAACTCCAAACTTCTTCATACAATACCACAACTCCTCTCTAGGCACCCTGTCATATGCTTTCTCTAAATCCACAAAGACACAATGCAACTCCTTCTGACCTTCTCTGTACTTCTCCATCAAC
Organism: Protopterus annectens; assembly: GCF_019279795.1. NCBI lineage: Eukaryota > Metazoa > Chordata > Ceratodontiformes > Protopteridae > Protopterus > Protopterus annectens. The sequence goes on from NC_056732.1 coordinate 826,723,755, forward strand.
ACTCTCAGAGCAAACATCGCATCTGTAGTGCTCTTTCCTGGCATGAAACCATACTGCTGATCATTAATCATCACCTCCCTTCTTAATCTAGCTTCCACTACTGTTTTCCATAACTTCATGCTGTGACTGATCAATTTAATCCCTCTGTAGTTACTAGAACTCTGCACATCACCCTTATTCTTAAAAATTGCTACCAAAACACTTTTTCTCCATTCCGCAGGCATCCTCTCACTTTTCAAGATTTCATTAAACAATCTAGTTAAAAACTCCACTGCCATTTCACATAAACACCTCCATGCTTTCACAGGTATGTCATATGGACCAACAGCCTTTCCGTTCTTCATCTTCTTCATAGCTATCCTTATTTCCTCCTTGCTAATCCACTGCACTTCATGATTCACTATCCGCACATTATCCAACCTTCTCTCTCTCATTCTCTTCATTCATCAACCCCTCAAAGTACTCTTTCCATCTGCTCAACACACTCTCCTTGCTTGTGAGTACATTTCCCTCATTATCCTTTATCACCCTTACCTGCTGCACATCTTTACTAGCTCGGTCCCTCTGTCTAGCCAATCGGTACAGGTTCTTTTCTCCCTCCTTAGTGTCCAACCTTTTATACAACTCTTCATACGCCTTATCCTTAGCCTTCACCACCTCTCTCTTTGCCATGCACCTCATCTCCTTATACTCTTGTCTACTTTCTTCATCTCTTTGACAATCCCAGTTCTTCTTCGGCAACCTCTTTCTCTGTATACTCTCCTGTACTTCTTCATTCCACCACCAGGTCTCCTTGTCCTCCTTCCTCTTTCCAGATGTCACACCAAGCACCTTTCTAGCCATATTTCTTACTAGTTCTGCTGTAGTTGATGTAACTGTATAATATATAAATATATATATATATATATATATATATATATATATATATATATATATTTCGTATTAGTTTGTAACAGTAATGTATCTGTAGACTGGAATGTGTATAATGTACTGTACATATGTATACAAAGTCACTGTCCCATTTGTGATCATTACAGTGAAATGCATATGGTATAAGGTGTAGTCTCAAGACCATGAAACATGTGTACACCTCAGATGGCTTAGTGGTACGTCCCATGACTATAGTGTGCATGGTCCAGGGTTTGGCACCTGCGATGCTTTACAAATATTTTTTACTGCAGAATAAGGCTCATTTAAGCAGTTGTAAGCATGTTTAAAAGTGTTTGTGTGACATTATAGCAGCGGTTAAACACAGTTAAACAAACTTTGTAACGTATAACCTGTGCAAGCAAACATGGCCACATCCGCTAACTACTCCAGATATATACATGTCAGTGACGTAACATCTCACTATGTGCTGACATAACATTACATTCTCTGCTGACTGTACTCTCCTGCACACATGGGTTTATATGGGTGAGTCAAATGTTTATTATACAGAAGATTACTACCTATATATGCAAGCTGTGGTTAAGGTATACTTTTGCACATGATAAAAATCTCTGCCTTTATCGGGATTGTAACCTCGAATGCACAGATACTATGTGGATGCTGTAACCATTACACTGTTGACATTAACGTTGCTTCTGCCTGTTTCCTATTTAGATGATTTCTATGTGTAAGCTAGGCTAAGCAAAGGGCGGGAGCCCCCAAACTCACTGAGCTTCACGCACTCTTGAAATAACAACATATAACAAATGTACTGTGAGACAATACATTACATTCCTAACTACATTAGGCATAGCCCTTCACTGACACACTTCAAGGGAAACCTTGTTGTGTGAATGGGTAACAGAATATACACTCCTGGGATCATGTGTCCCAGAACCATACAGCCAGGGGGGTGGGGGAGCCTGTCCAGTTTGATAGCTGCAAGACCTGTTGGGGGAATTGAATGGATGTGAATTGCCACATTAACATGCCCTCTTTAGATCACTAAGTGCCCCTATCAGCCTCCACAACCCCAGTCTTCAACAGCTTCCAGCAATTCTGTCTGGAATTGCTTCATTGGCTATGCTTGACAGAGGCTCAGTTACTTCATCAATGGTGCAGGGAAGGCCAACACACTGCTGCTATGCTTCTAATTGCCCTTGGGCAGATCGGTAGTAGGCTATCTGTGAATCTCTATTGTGCAGGCCATCACAGCCATAATATGTGAATACACAGACCTTCAGATCACAATATACAATGTGAACTCACCATGTAGTCAGGAAACAGTTGAGTACAGCAAGAACATACAGAACACTAATACTCAGTAACTCCAAAAACCTATCTTGGAAGCTAGAAGACTTGTATAAGTTTAAAACTTTCTATTGCTTACCAGTAGGTTACCTACAGGGGAGATGAAAAACAAGCACAGATGGGGAACATGCATGCAATGATACCATACCGGCCTGTGTGTCAGCCATATGCTTTGGAATACTGGCCAAGGCTATTGGTGCCCCCATGGGGCCTTATTTAGGAGAGTCTGAAAGGGGAATACCAGCTCCGAAAACAGCACAATAGCAGATTCAATGAGGATTATGCTACTCAACACCAGTGGTTGTGATCACAACATGCATACACTCACAGCACTCCTCAGGATGGACAACATCAACATCTATGCATTAACTGAAATCTGTCTTAAGGCTCCTGAGAGCACACCAGCACTACCAGACTACAACCCATACCACACATTTCAGCCACAGAACATGGACTGACAGACATGGAAGGGCTGTATCCATATTCATCAGGGATACCTACACCTCCAGGTTAGTGGGGCAGCATGATACCTCTGTGATCATCTATGTGCAGTTAACATCAGCCACAAGTGCAATGTGGAATGTGGCCTGCTACGTATCACCCTCCATGACCCAGGACCTCCACTCCACCTACCTGGAGACAGTGGAGAACACGACAGTCCTAGTGCACACCCTAGCATTGGTCGATGTCAACTACCATACCATTAACTGGGAAACATACTCCAGTACTCACTTCCAGGACCAGCGCTTCCTGGAATGTATCACCTCATATGCCCTGTATCAGGTGGTAACCTCCCTAACGTGGGGTGGAAACTACTAGATGTGGTCATCACCAACATAGGCAACAGGTGCACCACAGTGGAGGTTAACCAGTCACTGGTTAGATCTGACCATGAACTATTTACTGTTTCCACACCCTAGCATCTCCCCCACCCACAGATACCACAGTGTATACCTTTCCTACAGCTAAATTTACACTACTAGTGACAGGGGTGGGGGGGTTTCACAGCCCCCACGCTAAGGGAAAACACTGCTCAAGATACAGACAGATTTACAAATGCATTCTATAAGCACCTACATGGATGTATGGATTGTGCCATCACTGGTAAAGACTCACTCCTCCTAGACAAGGACACCGATCTGGTGGACCTCTGAAATAAACAGGCTATACTACAGAAGTAGGACAGTGTTCCAGACACACAGCAAATCCCATGAAGGGCAGACATCTGTGACCACTATTAATATGATATGTAGGTCCCTCATGACATCATCCAAGGCTAACATCAGCAGGAGAATACGCAAGGATTCGAAAGATAACCATAAAGCCTTCTTTGGCTATGTCAAGGATCTATGTGGTGACACACAGATTTGCACTGTGCCGGTGAAATATAGCACAAAATATGCTGACCCTACTGATATTGCCAACATCCTTGCAGATACATTCAGTGCATACTTCACCCCTAAAGAGCCCACAACACTACCCGAAAGGTACAGTATCCCAACCATCAGAGACACACAGGTGGAAATGTCCCTCTCTAACAGCAGAGCACAGCATCAATGGAGGCAGATGTTGACCTAGACTGCATCTTGCAAACTGTACAAGACAACCTGCCCCCCATCTAATTAAGCATTCCTACCTCAGCCTCTCCACAGGCTACATGCCCATACAATGGCATGTGGCAATGGTTATTCCACTCCATCAAAGTGAAATCATAACTGACCATGGTAACTACCACCCCATAAGCCTGACTGGCCTGGTCTGCAATAGTATGGTTCGCATCCTCATGGCACTCATTAACAATGACATTGGTAACCTTCGAACATGTGACCCAACCCAGGTCAGCTTATTTGAGTGCAGTTCATGCTTACTGAACCTGTTTGATGTCTTACATGCAGTCACCAAGACATTAGATGATGGCGGAGGTGGTTCACACATACTACCTGGACCTCACCAAGGCTTTTGACACCATGCCCCACTCAGGTATTATTGATAAACACACGAGCCTGTACATTCACCCATACATCACAGGTTGGGTTGCCAATGGGCTTACACACAGAACCCACATGGTACAACCAGCTGACATGGACATCCCTTAAGGGGCCTCACAGAGAATGTCACTGGGTGCCAACAACACGGCCTCCAGCCAAGTGCCACTAACTGCATGGTCATTCCATTGTGGAATTGGCACCCACATATTAACACATGGGTGGCAGCCACTTTAATACAGATGAGGTAATGGGGTATCTGGGGACTAAAGTAGATAGTGATCTCCCCTTTGACAATCATATCTCCACAGTAGTTAGGGCATCCTTCTATGTAGGCTATCTGATTACTAAAGGATTCCCATCTAGACATACTGGGGTTATAGTGCCCCTTTATTCATCACTCATCAGTCTTGTCATAGGGTATAATAACCCATATGGGATGTACCTCAGAGGACACATCCAACAGCTGGGAGGGGGGTCCATGAATGTACCTCACCAAGGGGAATACTGGCCTCCAACATATGGCCTATGCAGCCAGACTTAATAAACTCCTGCTTTACTCAGTGGCATCTCATTTACCCATAGATGATCTCCACTGGCCAACACAGCCATGTCAAACTCAGGCTTGATAGATATGCTCCACCTATGGGAATCCATGTCACAGTGAGCCACACACTGTAGTGAGCTGACCTTGCCACAACAATAACCGGTAGATGGTGATGGGACAGCTTCCTGTCACAGACACTCCCTATACTTTGGAACAACATCCCTAACTACATTATACAGAGCCCCTCACTAACACTCTGCAAGAAAAACCTTGAAGGATGGATGGGGAACAGTCAATGCACCCCAGGGATCCTGCCATTGGCTCTGCTCCACAGAGGAATGGTTAATGAATCAATGGGGTGGCAAAAAATGACACATTTTGGCTGGACTTATGAATGGCCTCTGGCAGTTGGCCAAGTACCTATCTATGAATCTATACATACAGTATCTGCATATGCTAATAGCTTAATTTACTGTTCAGGTGTTGACTTACCTTGTGCCAATGGCTGTTGTGTGTGCAATAATTGAGGGCTGCCTATGTTGGATGCACACAGTAGACTGCCTATACATGACAATTTACAGGTAGTCTTGTGTGTGTGCCTTCCATTTTTACTGTGTGTGCAGGTGGAGAAAGGTGTCAGTCCCTAGGTGCCTACACTGTCAGTGTGTGTGCTATACGTTCCCTCATTGCCAAGGCATGGGCATACTGGGCACGCCTCCATCTGCCTACTGGGGCTGGCTCAGGGTGATTGTGGTCTGAGTACCTCTGTGCCTGTGGGGCCCTTGGCAATGGTGGTGGGCTGTGAGGGCCTTCACCATTCTGTCTCTGCTGCAGCTGTTTCCGCAGGACCATATTGTGTAGCATGGCACATACTAAGAAGATGTGGGCACATGTGCCTGGAGAGTACTGCAAGGCTCCACCAGATATGTCCAAGCAACAGAACCGTGATTTCAGCATCCCAAACACACGCTCTATGATGATTCTGGTTTGTACGTGTGCCTCATTATGGCAATCCTGCATGGGTGTGTGTGCATTTCTGATGGGAGTCATCATCCACAGTTCCAGTGCATAGCCTGCATCCCCCTCCAGGTGGCCATTTGGGATGTTCCCCCCGGCAAATAACCGATATAGCTGTGAGGCATGCCAGATGTGGAAGTCGTGATAGCTTCCAGAGCTGCCAGCACACACATCCATGATAATGCCCTGGGCATTGCACATGACCTGGCAGTTGATGGAGGGGTATCGCTTGCGGTTTATGTAGAGCTTACCCTGTTCACCGGGTGGTGACCTGATGTGTATGTGCGTGCAGTCTATTTCACCCAGTACCTCTGGGTATTCTGCCACACTGTGGAAGAGACGCATATTATTGGCCAACTCCTCCTGCATTTGGGGGAAGTATATGTGCTCATTGGCATGTGGTGACATGGCATCCCGGAACTGGTGTAGTACCCTGGATGCTGATGCCTGTGAGATACCCATGATATCCCCAGTTGGTCTTTGAAAGGTACCTGTAGCTAGTATTCTCAGGCTTACACATACCTTCGTATCCACTGGGATGGGTTCCCCTCTGTTTGTTCTGGCTCTGAGGCGTGGCCGGCACAACTCCACAAGTTGCTGTAGGGTGTCCCTGTCCACCCTGTAACACTCTACTATCTCCAGATCATGTAGCCTCTGGTAGGTTACCCTGGGTCTGAACACTCTCCTCCTCCTCTGGTGCCTGCAGTGGTCATGTGCATCATCCTCCACACCACCTTCAGTCTCCAAAACATGCTGGTGGATCAAAGCTATGGCAGTCCCTAACATGTACCTAATAAAAGTTCCCCATCTGTATACACCACTGGTGCAGAGTGTATGGGAATACACAAATGTGTATGAGGTGCTTTTACACTTTATTGTATTGTGCTATGTATGCTGCTGATGTAAGTGGGTGTGTATGAGCTATTCTAGCTGCTGTGCGCCTTAATTTTGGGTTTTGCAATGAGTACTGCAAGTGTTGGGCCTTTACTATGGAGATGTACTTGCCTGCCTTGATTAATCTTTTGCCCTTTAATTCACTTTTAGACCTGGATCCCCTCCCATTATCAGGCATGCATCCACCTGCCATCTTTCTTGTTTTGTACTTTCCCTACCCAGTCATGGTGAAATGTGCCTTGTAGCTGAAATACTGCATATCACCTTTGTTCTGCTTTGACATTTTGCTGTTTTCTTTGCAGCACAGCCCCTCCCTTTCCCTGTTCTGCAGGTAGCTGCTTGCAGCCTTGTTAGCTGTTGTCAATGGCCCACTGTAGGCTCCTAGGTGTTAACTAGTCATTTGTACTCCAATTTCACTGCTGCAGCATTTCCTTATTTCTTTCCTATATCCTTCCTGTTTCAGCTGCAGTGCACGCCGTGCATACCCGTTTACCAGATTTACGCAAGTTTTCATCTCCGTTCACATGCATACTTGATTACCTTGTGTACTCTCAGCTAAGCATAGCTATAGGAAATTCAACACACCCCTATCCTGCAGCTTTGCCTAGCTAGGGGCAGACCGGTTTAGCAATGCTCCAATGTGCTTACAGCAATGGCGACACACCCCTCTCTTGATGTCATCTTTATCTCATGGGCTCACCTTGGTGTTATAATGCTATGCTGTGAGGTGCATCCTTACACCAGTGGGAAATCTGCGATTCACTATTACTCCTCTCATTTGCATGGCATTGCCTACTAATTCCTAGCTACTGCGCATAACACTGTCATAGCCCCTTAGCAACCCTTGTGCCATGAGTATGGTGTAGCATGCCTGCCATTGACTATTATGGGGAAATTGTGTTATGTGTTTCATTGCAGTTTTATTCTATATTTTTATATATGCCATGCGACCCCCTTTGCGCACTGCTGCCCTGCGCTTCCACGTTGCGATAGTGCAACTATATATATTAAATGTTAATTTTATATTTTGTACATTTTTTTTATGCCAATGGCTATATATTTAGCCATTGGCATATATTAACAATATAATACATGTGTTTGGTCGGCTGTCATGGCTCCGATTTTATGTTTGCAAAAATGTAAACCGTTTTCCTACAGTTTCCATTTCTGCATGCTTACACTACGCCTGCACCACTTCCTGAATTGCTGCATACCTTCATTTGCATGCTACACTGCTGCTCATGGGGTAATTAGCATACAAGGCTCAGGAGTTGTGTGGGCATAGTGTACGCAGGTAGTGCACGTGGGAACAGCTCGTACCTGAATCGCTCGGCAGCCATCTTTGGTGTTAGAACGCCGATGCTACGCCTGCACCCGGCGCAAGCTTCATGAATCCCGGGGTGCGTTACTGCAATTTAGGAGGGAGGTTTAATGTCTTTTACTGTATGATCCTAGTTGCTGCAGAAAGTATTCAGACATACTTATGGAATGCATGAGATCCTGTTCGGCATTTATGAAAATACACATTTTTAACAAACTGGCCTTAAATGTCAGTCTACACAGCTGACTGTTGAAAAACTCACTAGTTTTCCTTTTTCTGGAGCTATCAAGTTGCTTATGGTAAGATTCGAAAGGTTCCAGCAAGCACTCATTTCTTTAACAGTGATTAAACAAAACAACCTGAAATCTCATTCTGTGACAAAGCTGTTCAGAATGCTAGCAAACAGTAGGCAAGAGTGGTGTGCCTATGTATTCCAAGGTCAGCTGACTGAAAAAAGGAATAATAAAAAAAAAAAAAAAACATAGAGTAATGTGCTATTCATGACTGGTAGTTCAAAAGGTTTTTTAATGTGCCTTCTCAAGTAATGTCAGACCAACTGCGCAAATGATAGGTTCTTTAGGAGGTCCACAGCTGAGTAGTTTTGTAAATATTGAAAAATATTTAATTTCCCTACATTAAATATGCTGCTTTGTGATGTAATGCAATCTCTTTGAAGCACAGAAGTATGTGTCACTGAGTTTTGTATGAGAATGATTGAGTGGATTTAGAAGCCCTTAAGTATTTCACTGTCTCTTTAGTAAGTATAAATACACTCCATGAAATCACTGCAGAGGTATGACTTGATATTTAACTTTATTTTGCTTGAAGATGCCAAGCGTAGCATGATTTAAATGGAAGCGGTTCTCAGTAAAATGTTGAACACCACGCTGAGTGTTTGTGCCCGACCTTAGCACTGAGTTAAAACATAAACATTGTGCCACTACCCTTGAAATAATGATAAATTAAGTTCTGCATACTCTTCCAGGGGAATTGTATCTGACTTTTAGATTATCTAAAGGCTGTTCACAATCTGCTTGACTTTTCATATGTCAACAGGCACATAATAATTATCATGCTTAAAAAAGATAAAGCTCAGATTCTGAAGGCAGATAACAAACACTTTTTCCCTCAGACTATCCACATCATTACTTGCAGAGTCATCGCCATATGAATCAAAATGGCTTACAAGCTATATGTAGTATAGCGTGCATGTAACATGGTGATCACCATATACATCAGTAGCATATTGCATATGTTTATTGTTAACTCATGATAAATTCCTGTGCAAATGTATGTAATCTGGAACTTTTCTTCCTGGACCTCTGCTGAAAAGGGGCTTAGTCCAGTCAGACTTTCCTAGTATCAAAGGCAAATAAATGCATACATACATACATAAATAATATACCAAGCTGTTTCTAGGCACCTGGGCTCCCTTTTGTTTAACCTAGCTGTGATGTTGTCCAGTGCTGTACTGTTCAGATTTGTCTTACAACATAATGGTTCAGGATCTGCTATTCTTACACTCGCACAATAGTGCAGAACTTCTTTACCAGCTGTATTTTAAATCCCATGTACTTGCTACCATGAAATTTTCTTACCATAGTGTGTGAGAATTTTACTAGTTTTGGTAATGTCTGTCCCTCATTTTAACAAGGAGGGCATATAAAATATTGCATGATAACTATAATATCAATCAGAGGAGTATAGAAAGGACTGGGGAGATAGACTGGAAAAATTATTTTCAAGGGTACAATGGGAGGAAGTGTGTATGGCTCCAAAGTATGCAACAAACTCCAGAAGGTTTAAGATGTTTGCTTGGAAGTATTTGCATAGGTATTTTTATACCCCAGGCAGGCTTCAAAAATATTTCCTCAGGTTGATAGCAAATATCGGTGGCGTGATGGAAAAGAAAGAAAGTGGTAATTGGGAAGATATGTTTTGTGAGTGTAATGAGTTGGCAGCTTTTAAAAATCCTCTACAGAATACTCTGCCAGAAATATTGGGTGAGCAAATGGCCGTAACTAGGAAATGGTTCTTTTGAGCTGGGACACAGGATTTGAATTACCTAGAGATAGTAAGGCCTTGTTAAGTTTAATTCTATTGGCTGCCAAAAAAAATACTGGAAAAATAAAAAGCAAAATTTTAATCCAAATGTATTTGAATATTGAATATTGTAAAAGAGATAAATTAACTGGAAGTAGGATCTTAAGAAAATGGAAGGAGCAAATTTCATAGAAATAAATGGAAATTGTAGGAAGAGTACATGAGGATAATGTTGAGCAGGAGGAGTGAGGTTTAAGGGAAGCCAGGAATAGAGCAATTTATGAAATATTGGACTGAATGAAAGTTATAAAGAAAGAAAACATGTAATTGGAAAAATGTTAAGATTGTTTGTTTTCTTTTCTATTAATGTATGTGTGCCCATGTCTTGCGTGATAATTTAATAAAGGTATTAAAAATGTCTCTTTCTATGTTATTGGCTCCAACCGTGGTCATCTGAAACTGGATGTTGGTTTGTGGCTCAACACTAATATCTCCTGGAAAGCAGTTTTGTTGTAGCACTGTTTTTTTTCTGTTACATCTCATAAAAATGAGCATCATTATTTTTATTTCCACAGAAGCATCCAAAAAATCCAACCAAAGACAGAATAATATCATAAAATCACAATTCAATTATTTATTAGGTTAGCGCTTTCGTAGTGTAGACACACCACTTTGTCAGACCTGATTTGATGAAGTGGTGTGTCTACACTACAAAAGCGCTAACCTAATAAATAATTGTGATTTTATGAAATTATCCTGCCGCGGTGGTGCAGCGGTAGCATTGTTGCCTCACAGCAAGAGGGTCTCCTGTTCGATTCTTGGCTGCAGTGCAGGGAGTGCCTTTTGTGTGGAGTCTGCATGTCCTCCCCCGGTCGAGTGGCATTTCGAAAGACATGCATGACTGGGTGTGCCTTCGTTGAAGGTTGGGCATCAAGCTGGCAACTCGGCATCGTAAAAACCTACTGCCAATCATTAGCGGACAGGAGTTCTGCTGTGGCAACCCCTAACCGGGAAAAGACAAACAACAACAACATCCTGCCATTGGTTGGATTTGTTGGATGCTTCTGTGGAAATTGTGTTATTTAGTTATTTCCAGCAGTCCTTTTATACTAGCAGTGACTTGTTTGCTGTTGTGCTTTTACCATTAATTTTATTGTTGTTTATTCATTTGATAGCTGGGTAAACCCACTAGGCACTAGTGTCTTTTTCTGAGGTGACCCAGGAACATTATCCAGTTGAATTAGTTGCTTGGAGTTTCACAGCAGGCAAAGTCAAGTGAGTGGCAGATACTCCTAGGTAGCGGAGACTGGGAATTCAGGTTGTGGAAGAATCAGGTGTTCATCATGAGCAAGGGTCTGGAACAAGGCAGAAAAAGAAGGACAGGTCCTGTGGGAATACAACCTTAGGTACAACATGGGAAGATCCATTTCTCATTAGACAATGGAAGTAAACAGTCCCTACTCTCCTTCTTCCTCTGTGTAAGATCATGGAATCATTAATATTTCTATTTCAAAGTGCCCAAAAATGCAAGGGACCTGTGGTGGTGGTGGTGGGGTGGGGGGGTGGGGTAGAAGCCTTCTATTAGATCCTAAGAGACTAGTTACACTCTCAATGCCTACTCAGTTGGATAGGCAAGGAATGCCTTCTGTAGGGTATGGAAGGGTAGACAGTAAAATGTCTGGTAGGGTATGGGGTGCAGCATTGCTCCCAGAGGAGAATCTGATGCCTCCCAAATTTTGGAATGGTAAAATGTACTTGGAGGGCTCCTATGGCTTCCCAAAGTGAGAGCAAATTAACAAGTTGGATGGCTTTTTCTGGGAGCAACAGAGCTAACTGACAGCGACCCCATTTATCATCATCTTCTACCCTATTTTTTCATTTTTCAGTAAGGAGTCAGGGTGTTGTGTCATCTGTCACCACCTCTCTTGGTTTAGTGCCACTCTTTTACCTTCTCTGGCCATCATGCCTGACTGTTACATGTCTTCCCTTACACAATCCATCACCTGGCCAGATGTCCTCAGTTCCTCTAGTCTTTCTCCTGTCTCTCCTAAATCTTCTTCACTAAATTGTCTTCTGCTTTCTTGCACATGTGATTAAACCACCATAATCTGTTCTCCTTGACTTTCTCTGCAATTGGGGCTACTCTGATTTCTTTTCTGATGTCATTATATATTTATCAGTCCCTACTGTGCATCTAGTGATGCGATAGGTAATGTATCTGACTATGGATAAGAAGACTATATGTTTAATGGCCTCCACTGGATGAAATGTGAAAATGGTATGATGAAATGGAGGATTTTTAATTAAATGGTGAAGTAAATGAGGTATACCAGAGTGGGAAGAAAACACTCATAGGAGGTTAATGAAATCAGATAGGGGTGCAGTTCACAAGCAAGTTGCTGGGAGAGTCATTGCATTCACCAGCCAAAAATAAATAATTGGCAGATGAGCTAAATTAATAGATGTGGCAGACCTAGTTGGTAGATGAAGCAAAATAATAACTAATTGACATATGGTCTAAACTGTTAGATATGTGAAAGAATTGTTAAGTACGATTATCAGTTAAATGAATCAGCTGATTGATAGTAATATGTTTGCAGAGAACTGCTGCCAAACTTTGGAATAGAAGATTGTTAGCAAAACAGATTACATTAATATGTAAATATATCTTGAAATAAAAACTGGTAGAGTCCAGTCCTGGTGTGTATTTTGGAGGTGAGAGCCTGGGCATACCTCTCAACCTCTTAGCACAAGAAATTTGGACAAAGGCTAAAATAATGGGGGAATAAAAGCTCAAAAATTGGGACAGATTTTAAATATTGCTCTTACAGACTTGCAAAGCTGCTAGAATAGCAGAATTTGTGTTAGCATGCATTTTCTGAAGGAAATGAAGTCTAAAACTCAAATGTGTGGCATTATTTAGTTATTTCAAATCTCAGTGATTTGCCAAAAAACACAAATATGTGGAATAGGCCAAAAATATGAGGCAAAAATCTGGATAGCCTGCAACAAATCTGGAAAGTTGAGAGGTATGCAGCCTAGGACAAATGAAGATTAAAAGAATTAAGCCCAGGCATACATTTCAACCTGTTAGGGCAGGAAATCTGGACAAAGCCATAAATAATGGGGAGACTAAGGCCCCAAAATAGAGACAATTTTTAAATATTGCTCTTACAAAATTAGAAAGTTGATAAAATTAGAAAGTTGAAAAAAAATGAAGTTCGCAGATGACTGCAAACTAGGAGCCATAGTCAAGTCCCCAAATGATGTGGACATCCTACACAAGGGCCTCGCTGAGACAGATGCCTGGTGTCAGAGCCATGGCCTCAAGCTCAATGCCAAAAAGTGCAGTGTCATCCCCTTTGGTAAAAACTCTGTACCCATGAACTACCACATAGGCAGCAATCTACTTAACACCGAATGTGTGATAAGAGACCTTGGGATCCAGGTGGACAGTAGTCTCTCCTTTGATAGATCGCCACAGTAGTCAGGAAGTCCTTCTACATGGCACACCTCATCATAAAAAGGTTCTCATCCAGGAAAAAAGAGGTCATTGTTCCCCTCTACTCGACACTCATTAGACCCATTATAGAGTACAATGCCCCTTTTGGAATGTACCTCATAAGACATCTGCCACAGCTGGAAAGGCCATAGAAGTACCTCACAGAGGATTACTAGCCTCAAACAAATGCCCTACACTGACCGCCTTAAAAAACTCCAGCTTTACTCCGTAGCATATTGCCTACTCTGAGGTGATCTCTGCCTAACATATAAAGCTATGTCAAACCCAGAGCTGTTGGACATGCTACACCTAAAGAAATCCCAATCCCTCTGAGCTACATGCTCTAGGGACCTAAACCTTTTCACCACAATAAACAGGACATGCTGGAGGGATAGATTCCTGTCCCAGAGACTTCCCATACTCTGGAACAGGCTACACATCTATGTCAAGCAAATTTCTTCATTAGCACTCTTCAAGAAAAATCTTGATGAGTGGATGGGAAATAGGAAATACATCCCGGGGATCACTTCTGTGTCTCTGCTCGACAGTGGCACAGGAAAATAACTTTCTTGGATGGCGTAAGCCAGGGAACCTTGTTGGCTAGGCTTACGTAGGCCCTTGGGCTGATAGCCTAGTACCTACCTATGAACCTATGAGATAACAGGTTTTGCATTAGCATGAATATTCAGAGGGGTATGAACCTCAAATGTATGTCATTATTTTTTTTTGTGTTCAGTCCTCAATGATTTGCCAGAAAAAAAGAAAAAAAAAGAATTTTATTGAGAAACAGTTCAAAAATATGAGGCAAAAATCCAAACATTCTGCAGAAATCTGGACAGTTGAGAAGTATGAGCTCAGAATTACTAGGACTTCTGGTTTATCTAATCTGTCTGGTTGTCGTAGTTAGCATCTGGCAGCTGCCCCTCCCACTTCTGCTCTCTCATTTTCTATCCATCCCATGCTCCCTTGAATGATTCTTTGTTCTTTTCTCTGTACTGTTCATGCAGGAATCTCACTTTGGTTGTGCACTATCCCTTTAAAAGGGAGTACTCGTTGTGTACTCATTCTTTTGGTGATTCTGTCCTTCAGCTGCATTCTCTCATCCTTGTGATGTTTTGTCCATTAGCAGAATTCCTTTATATACTCCTCTTATTGTTTTGTTCATACACATCCTACTGCTTCTTTCCCTTCTGATTTCAAAGGAATATAATGTTCTAGTCCCTCCTCACATATTCTTCACTCCGCATCCTTAGTCATTCTGGTGGTCTTTCTCCAAAGAGTTTCATTTAGTTTCATTTTTTTCTTCCTATACAGTCTTCAGTACTGGACTCTTCCGCAACCTGCATTGTGGAAGTAATGGATCCATATCCTTTGCATATGTTTCCCTAAATACGCACCTTCCAAATATTCATTTGAACTTTGCCACTATAATCCTGATGATTCATTTCTCTAGTAACTATTTCCCTCAGGTCCTTTATTTGGTAATTTGCTAGTGGTCTGATTTCTCCATGAACATACCCTACTTCTGAGTTGTTCTCAGTGAAATGCAGAACCTTGCATTTATTTGTATTAAACTATAGCTGCTGCTAATAAGCTTAAGCCTCCAATGTCCCCAAATTCTTATCCCCATCATCTACTGTGTTTCTTAATTTGGTCTGTTCCGCAAACAGGATTACTCTGTCCTCTACCCTCACTGCAGTGTGCTACACATACATAATAGGTTCCCAGACTTTCCCCAGTGGTACAACATGAATATTTTACTAGTAACGTCTTCTAGCGTATTATAAAATGTTTGCATATTGTACTATTATGTGTTATATTTTGCATATAATTGTAACCTTACTCAACCAGCTGACTTGACTGTACCTCCATTTACATTAGGCTGGCAGTTGGTATTCAGCCCATTTCCCACTGTTTAGCAGCTGGGCCTTACCAGAAATTCTGCACTATTTATGACGCTCTGTATTCTTACATGGTCCTGATTGTTGGCCCATGTGAGCTCTTAAAACCTCTGCTGAACTTTAACCACTTGCAGTCTCATCTCTCCATACCTGTTTACTTGCTTTTCCAAGTGTCTGGGTGTCAGCTAGTAAAATTCCATCTGGAGTTCTGCCTTCAGCTTTGGGGACCTTGTCTCCATAAGGACACAGAAATTAGCTTGTTCAGAGGTGAACCCATGAAAGGTAAAAAGCCCAGCATTAAAAAAAAAATTGTATCAAGAGATGTTGAAGAAAATTAACATGTATAATATCTAAGGAAGAACATTACATTGGTACAGTGGTGCAACGCATTGTATTGTTGCCTCTCCACAAGTGGTTTCCTGGTTTGATTCTTGACTGGGGTGTCTTTTGTGTGGAGTCTGTCTGTCCTCTCTGTGTTCATGTGGGTTTCTGTGGAGTGCTCCGGTTTCCTCCCACATTCCAAAGACTTACAGTAGGTGGATTGGACACTCTAAATTGGCCTTAGAGGTGAGTGTGATGTGGAAGAACTACCATGGCAGGGCTAGCCACCCAGTGGTGTAAACCTTGGCTCTAGTTGATTGTCACTGTTAAAGTGACACACTGACCCCATTTTGCAAAAATGGGGAAAAGGGGCCGTGGATGGATGGATCTAAGGAAGGTTAGGGTAGCATAGTCACTTGGTGGTTAAAATATTTGACTCATAGCACCAGAGTTGAGGGTTCATTTGTAACTGTCTGTGTGGATTTGCATATTTTCTCCACTATATATGTGGGTTTTCTTCATATATTCTGTTTTCCTTCTACCTCACTACCATATGTAGCTTGATTGGCTACGGTAAACTACCCACACATGTTGCAATTAACTTTGTTCTTTTCACTCATTTTATGACTGTAGCTGGTCTGAAAATCATTATGTCACTTTCCTAATTAATAAATATTTTTTAAATGATATAGAAAACATTAATACTTTAAGTAATTGAAAACTGCAGCGTCTTTCAGAAGAAATGTACCAGAACAAAACACTGTGTAAGGAGAGAGGATATGACTTAGGTGGAAAAATGAGGATACATCTTTTTTTCTTTCAGAGAGGGTAGTGGACATAAGGATCTGCTTTCCTAGCTGATCTGTAGAATAAAAAAAACAGTAATAAAATTTACAATTGCATAAGATAAACAAGGGAATTATTGTTGTTTGGTGAGGTGGGGGGATTAGGTTGTGGGTGAACTGGGATCTACTGTTTACCGAATATGGACAGAAATGGGTACAATAAGTATATCAGGTTATTATTTTGTTCTATCAAAGTGTTTCTATCCAGCACTGGCAGATAAACCATTAAAACTTCAGCTGTGACCCTGCGGTAAGCAGGTAAACCCACATTGACGGCTACCTTGCAGCACTCTCTGGTTAAATAATTTACTAAGATTTGCACAACAGTGTACAAGTAGAGGTTATAGATAATATAAATATGTGTGTGTGTGTGTGTGTGTGTGTGTGTGTGTGTGTGTGTGTGTGTGTGTGTGTGTGTATGTGTGTTTATATACAGAAAGAGAGAGACAGAGAGAGAGAGAGAAAGCAAGCATACTGTAGCTTTCAGAGAGATACCTGAAGAAGTGGAGTCTAGGCAGGAAGAAGAAGTCAGGATCCTGAGGAAATAGAATCAGGTGGCTGAGTGAATGAGTTAATCAAGCATCTTTCCCTTGGATTTTTGCGAAGTAAATAAACCTTCCTAAAGGCTACAGAGCTGTTAACTTTGCTCTTCTGTGTTAGTTGGCAGCACATTAGGGATGCTTAGGTGGATTCCAGGTAAGGTCCACTCTGCAAGGAATTTTAGATTCCTGGGGTAGATTTATTTTGAGTTTTTAAAATGGGGACTACATCTGCCTGTGCCAGTGGCACAGAGGGATACAGCCTTGACTACAGCTCAGGTTTGTCTAATGGCTTGGGCACTTGATAGTGCAGGCAGAGAGGATGGACATGGTTATCTTTGGGAGGAAGGAGAATGATTCACTCTTGGATCATGCTGCTGATGTTCTAATGACAAGGTTTTGGCTAATGAGCACAGACCGGTCACAACATGGAGCTGGTGAATGTGAGGGAGCAGGCATGGACAGAAGGAAGCATAGACAGCCCTTGTGGTGATTTGGGTAGTCATGTCACTATCATGTCACCATCAGGGATGGGGGTTAGGCCATAACTTGAAAAATACTGTCATTGCCAGGATATACCAAGAAAAGTACAGAACTAATCCCCCTGGCTGCTTGGATGATAGCCAACTCAGACAGTGTAATGTCAAATCAAGGGAAGGATCGATGGTTAGCAGGCATGAGGCCAAAATTCATGCAAACAAGTGGGGACTACTAATTAAGTATTTATTAACATCTTAGCATAAGTAAATGTACATCATGTAGTAGACACAGCAGGTAGACATCGGATGTGTGTGTGTGTGTGTGTGTGTGTGTGTGTGTGTGTGTGTGTGTGTGTGTGTGTGTGTGTGTGTGTGTGTCTTAAAAACAATGTTATTTCATAAGAAGTCTGATGGTGGTAGTTACTGGCTTATATAACTTAGTGGTTTATAAGGCTTAGTGGCAATTTGATGAAAGAATGTAGTGTTTTATTGTTCTGTTTGTCGGTCTGTATATGTGTGTGTGTGTGTGTGTGTGTGTGTGTGTGTGTGTGTGTGTGTGTGTGTGTGTGTGTGTGTGTGTGTGTGTGTGTGTGTATATATATATATATATATATATATATATATATCTACACACACACACACACACATATAAATCCATCCATTCACAACCCCTTTTCTTATTTTTGCACATGTGGTTGGGGTGTCATTTTAACAATAACAATCTTCTTCAGTCAAGATTCATACTACTACCGGGTACCTAACCCTGCTGTGGTTGTTCATCCATAACCCACTTTCACATGCACAGTCTCACCAATGGCCAATTTAGAGTGCCCAATCCACCTACTACATGTCTTTGGAATGTGGGAGAAACTGGAACACCCAGCGGAAACCCATGAGAACACAGGGAGGACATGCAGACTCTGCACAGAAGGCACCCCAGCTGAGAAATGAATTGGAGAACCACTTGCTATGAGACAATAAGTCTATCTGCTGCACCACCCATTTGGGTGTTTAATTTCATTTTCATTTTTGATGTAGTTTGTAATGTGTCAACGTGCATAATGTAGATCATTTAGTGTTGAAAGTATGTAAGTCAATATTGGTGCCATTCAGCAAACTTCAGTAAATCCATATTATTTATATATATATATATATATATGTATATTGGTTCACTACATACAGCTGGCTGAATGTTATCTAACGTATCAGCTTCTTTTCTGTGTGAGACTGCAATACAGTCGGGATCTGGGCTATTCCTCTTTAATAAATCCATGTTTACTTTGTTTTTTGACTGGTAGATGATCAACCATTTGTGCTCAGTCATTTGCTGTTCGACACTGTGTTTTTTTGACCTACTGTAGGACACTCATATATATATATATATATATATATATATATATATATATATGTATGTATATATATCTATCTAAATATATATATATATATATATATATATATATATATATATATATATATATATATATAGGGTCTATATCATATGATCGAAGTTCCAAAACTTCGAATCATTAAAGGTCGAACTTTAAAGATGAAAGTCTTGGAACTTTGAAAATAAAATAAAAAAAAGTTAAACAAAACAAAAAAAAAGTTTTAAGTAGGGGGGCAAGCCCCGCTGCACCCCCCACCCCCCGCTACTTTAATATATCAATTCCAAGATCGCACTACAGTGCAGAAAAGGGAAAGTTCCCTTTCTGCGCTATATGGCAATCTCTGTTATAAGATTCAAAGTTTTAAAGCTTCGATCATTAGGGTTCGAGCTTTAATGATTCAAAGTTTTAAAACTTCTATCTTATGATATAGACCCTCCCTGGGATTCATGAAGCTTGCGCCAGGTGCCAGAGTAGCATTGGTGATCTAGCGCCAAATATGACTGCCGAGCAATTCAGGTATGAGCTGTTTCCACATGCACTACCAGCGTACACCAGAGCTGCGCAGCTCCCGGTGTATGTATGCTAATTACCCCATGCGCAGCAGTGTAGCATGCAAATGAAGGTATATAGCGATTCATGAAATGGTGCAGGCGTAGTGTAAGCACGTAGAAATGTAAACAAAAAAAGCAGTTTACATTTTGTCAAACATAAAATCAGAGCCATGAAAGCGGACCAAACTTACACATTATAATGTTAATATATGCCAATGGCTAAATATATAGCCAATGACATAAAAAACATGCACAACATATAAAAAATAACATTTAATGTCATGGCCACACTAACGCAAAGTAAAGCCGCAGTGCATCTGTGTGCACATGGGATCACAAGGAAAATATATTTAAATGTCATAAAACTGCAATGTAACACAATTCATGATATCCCCATAATAGTCAATGGCATGCATGCTACACCACAACCATGGCCAAGGGTTGCTAAGGGTCTGTGACAGTGTTCCGTGTGGTAACTAGGAATTAGCAGTCAATGCCATGCAAATGAGTCAAGTAATACTGAATCGCAAATGCCCTGCTGGCGTAAGGATGTACCACATGGCATAGCGGTATAACACCGAGGAGTGGCCTGGAGGTAAACATGACATCAAGAGAGGGGCACGCCACCGTAGCTGTAAGCAAATTGGATCATTGCTAATCTGTGTTGCCTGTTGCTAAGCAAAGCCGCAGGATAGGGGTGTGGAAGTAGCCATAGCTTTGCTTAGCTGAGAGCACACAAGGTAACCGAAAGTTCATGTGAACGTGGATGAAAACGTGCACGAATCCCGGTAAATGGCTGTGCGAGGCGTGCACCACAGCTGAAACAGGAAGGATACAGGAAGACAATAAGGAAATGCTGCAGCATGGTAATTGGAGTACAAATGAGTAATTAACACCTAGGAACTCACATTGGGCCATAGACAACAGCTAACAAGGCTGCTAGCAGCTACCTGCAGAACAGGAAAGGGGAGGTGCTGTACAGAAAAGAAAAGAGAACTGTCACAGCAGAACAAAGCAAACTTGCAGTAGATCAGCTACATAACACATTTCCCAACACAATCCTGGGTTGTGAACGTACAAAACAAGAAAGCCGGCAGTTGGATGCATGCCTGACAATGGGAGGGGAATCAGGTTGAAAATTGAAGTAAAGGGCAATAGATGAGTCATGGCAGGCAAGCGTAATTCAACACCAAAGGCCCCACAATAGCAGTACATGCTGTAAAACCAATAATTAAGATACCCTGCAGCTGGAATAGCACAAACACACCCAATTACACCAGCATCATCCATTGCACAATAGTATAAGGTGTGAAAGCCCACACACACACTTGCACACTTGTGTATTCCCAGACACTCTGCACCATTGGTGTATACAGACGGGGAACTTTTAATATGTACATGTTAGGGGCAGCAATAGCTTTGATTCACCAGCATGTGTTGGAGACTGACGGTGGTGTGGAGGATGATGCTGACAACCATCTCAGGCACCGGAGGAGGAGAAGAGTGTTCAGACCCAGGGTAACCTACCAGGGGTTACATGATCTGGAGATAGTAGAGCGTTACAGGGTGGACAGGGACATCATACAGCAACTTGTTGAGCTGTGCTGGCCACGCCTCAGAGCCAGAAGTAACAGAGGGGGAACCCATCCCAGTGGACACGAAGGTATGTGTAAGATTGAGAATACTAGCCACAGATACCTTCAAAAGGCCAACTGGGGATATCATGGGGATCTCACAGGCATCAGCATTCAGGGTACTACACCAGTTCCTGGATGCCATGTTACCACATGCCAATGAACACATACTTCCCCCGAACACTGGAGGAGTTGGCCAGCAATATGCATCTCTTCCACCGTTCGCAGACTACCCGGAGGTACTTGGTGGAATAGACTGCACGCACATACACATCAAGTCACCACCCGGTGAGCAGGGTAGGTGCTACATAAATCGCAAGGGATACCCCTCCATCAACTGCCAGGTCGTGTGCAATGCTCAGGGCATTATCATGGATGTGTGTGCTGGCAGCCCTGGAAGCTATCATGACTCCCACATCTGGCATGCCTCACAGCTGTATCAGGTATTTGCCAGGGGGGACATCCCATATGACCACCTGGTGGGGGATGCTGGCTATGCACTGGAACCGTGGATGATGACTCCCATCAGAAATGCACACACAGCCAAGCAAGAACGCCATAAAGAGCCACATGCAGAAACCAGAATCATCATAGAGTGCGTGTTTGGGATGCAGAAATCATGGTTCCATTGCTTGGACATATCTGGTGGAGCCTTGCAGTACTCTCCAGGCACGTGTGCCCACATCTTCATAGTATGTGCCATGCTACACAATATGATCCTGCGGAAACAGCTGCAGCAGGGACAGAATGGTGAAGGCCCTCACAGCTCACCACCATTGCCAAGGAACCCACAGGCACAGAGGGACTCAGACCACGAACACCCTGTGCTAGCCCCAGTAGACAGATGGAGGCATGCCCAGTATGCCCATGCCTTGGCAAAGAGGGAACGTATAGCACACACACTGACAGTGTAGGCACTCATGGACTGACACCCTTCTCCACCTGCACACACATCAAACATGTATGGTACACACACACGACCACCTGTAAATTGTCATGTATAGGTGGTCTACTGTGTGCATCCTACATAGGTAGCCCTCAACTACTGTACACACAACCGCCATTAGTACAAGGTAAGTAAATACCTGAACAGTAAATTAAGCTATCAGCATGTGTCCATACTGTATGTAGAGGTTCATAGATACATAGGTAGGTACATGCCCAACTGCCGAGGCCACTCATAAGCATAGGCAAAATGTGTCTGCTGTCGCCACCCCATCGATTAACTAACTGTCCCTCTGTGGAGCAGAGCCAATAGCGGGATCCCTGGGGTGTAGCCACTGTTCCCCACCCACTCTGCAAGGATTCCCTGGAGTGTTAGTGAGGGGTTTTGTATGTAATCAGGGATGTAGTTCCAAATAATGGGGAGTATCCCTGACAGGAATCTTCACAGATGTTTACATGTTACATAGTATACCTTAAACACAGCTTGCATATATAGGTAGTTCTCCACAGAATAATAAACATGTGGAACACACAACCACTGAAATGTGCATTAATCACCCTTGCACTACCAGTGCCTGCTCTCAGAGGTAAGATATCACTGCCAGGATTAGAACACGCAACCATGTACACAATCATCACAATAACATACCACTAAGCTATCTGAGATGTACAAATGGCAGTCGTGTTTACTGACAGGATAAAACAGAAAAGGTAGGAATGTGTTGAAATAGGACAAACAGGCATGTACCCAATGAAAGGTGTATGTTTTATATATATATATATATATATATATATATATATATATATATATATATATATATATATATATATATATATATATATATATATAGAGAGAGAGAGATGTCGCTATATGGGGATATACATATATATGTAGATATATAGATAGGTTAACAACATCTACATAATCATGGAGGTACATATAAATGGGATACCTACCACATACCGACTGCTTTACATACCGACACGCGTAATCCCGAGGCTTAAGGTCCGAGAGAACACAGTACCGAAACACCAGATGCACGAGGTGTAAAATCACGATGTTAAGGGCAGTTAGTCAGTGCTTCTAGTGTTGCAGTTCAGGTAGGTTACTGTGTGTAAGTGTGTTTCTTAGGGCTGTAGTGTGTGTAAGTGTGTGTTCTGGGTGTGGTTTGTGTTCTTGGGAGACTGTAATGTATGGGTGTGGGTTAGCTTTGTGCATCTGTTTGCGTGATCTAGGAGGTAGAATATTAAAGTAGGGGGGTGTGGGGAGCACAGACACCTACATGGGCGATGTAGGGGGGCTTGGCCACCTGCTCATACGTAGTGTAGGATGGTTTGTTTGGATGTGCTGGGTAGCAGTGTGTCTGTGTGTGCGTGTGTGTGTTCCATGTTTGTGTTACTTTCGTGAGTTACTGTCGCTGTCGGTAATGTGAGGTATGGGAGTTTGGGCCTGGTACTGTGTGCGTCGGAACTCTGTGGTTTCAGGATTCCATAGGTATCCCGTATACAGCGGTTGAAGTGTTCATATGGACCATAGCAATCACACATTCCGCCACTACCAATCTTTATGAACAAAGGATATGGAGAGTATATGCCTATACACTATTACAGATATGTGCTATGGACATGAGCCAATGACAGTGTTACCACCTATCCCATTTTGCGAGGGACAGTCCCTCTTTGGGCAGTTGTGTCCTGACCAAATATATTAAATGTGGCAAATGTCCTGGGATTGTAGGACATAATTATGTCCCATATGTACTGTAATAGTTGCATACAATAGTTATTTCTGTATCTAAAATACCTACATGTTACAAGAAACAGGATAAGCAACTAAACTGCTACAAGAATAAGCTTATATTTAGGCAAGAAAGGAAAGTTCTATCCCATGTACTGACTGTGGGTTTGTGTCAGCCTGTAAATTCTGATGTGTGTCCTGAAAATGTCCCACTATGGCCATATAAAAAGGTGGCAACCCTAGCCAAAGAGGGTCAGTCACCAACACAACTACGATGACTGCAAATACCTATGACAGAAATACACAGCTTTCATGTAGCAACACTTTATTACATTCAGATGTATTACCGAAGGGATTCAAGGACTAACATCACCTGCATGCTATACAGGAACCACATAACAGTGCCTTAATGAATCAGCCTGCAATTACCATTGTATTAGTCCACAAAAGGATATGTGTTCAAATAGGGAAGGAACCCTCACGCACATATCAATTATGTATAAAAGCAGTTCCTACACACCTGCATCTGCTATGCACACCCACCAACATCACCCCCACACCCAAATATATTACAATACAAACTGTAATAACATCACAAATCATTCACTCACTGTACAACATCTGCAGAAGCCTTAACATACCTTGTCAGAGACACACTAACATGGCCCTATGTGAAATAGCTGCTGTTATACAATGGAACAGCTGCTGATGTTACAGGGCTTGTTTGCACTAATCCCGTTTCAGAGGGTTGTGTGTACACCGGGATGTGTTAGCAATTACTGAGTAACAGCACAGTATGCTACACTTGTACACCAAATCAAGGATGTCTGGTGAGCACACTGTAAACCACATAATAGTTCATGCATAGCCATACAGTCTTGAGCTGCCCAAACATCCTTGCCAGACTTAAACATCTGCAGAAGTATCAGGTACAAACAAACCATGCATAAGTAGCAATGTTCTGAAATATAACAGCTGTATTCACATGTAGAACAAAATCATCTAGCCATTACACACAATCCATGGGAGTCATGAAGCTAATATATCTCTGTGTGTCTCCATATAGCTGTTGAAATATATCACAAACAACACATCCAGGCCATCTTCCTCGAATGTAAGGCAAACGGACAACGGCCAAAAGGAGTACTCAGTTATACACCACTGTTGCCATAGTATCGGCTAATGGAGTAGCTGCATAGCTGATGTGCATCTAATTAACTACTTTGGAGCACCAATTGGTGGACAGGATACCACATGTTACCGATATGTAACTAGAAAAGGATGTGTTATCACACATTCAAACCATCCGTATATACCAGTGGAACGTTACAAAGAACATTGAAACACAAACTGAAAAGGATTGAATCAACAGTTGACACCTCGGGTTACTAATAAGATATGTAGAACAGTCATTATGTCTGTGTATTTAGTACCTTTCTGTAGTATTTAAAGTGCATGCAATCCATATAGTGGAAACAGTTATCTTGTAGTGATGTATTGCTGAGCATAGTAACGCTTGTGGTATTTGTGTGTACTGTTGTAGGTCACAAGGCAAACACTGCATACACCACAAGGGATGCTATATAAGGGCTTTGAACAGAAATACTCCTCACCAGCCGCTGTCAGTGGCAGGGCTGGTCCGACAAGTATGTGCTATAACAGGGGATAGTATATTTTGATATATTGTAACTGTAGCCATATGTATGGGTGTATTACTGATAATAACATGTCGAAGGTTGGGCCACTGTGTAATTATGATTTGCATTGTGGGATATTGTGCCAATAACTGTGTAATGTAGAGTATTAGAAGCAGATATGTATTACAAGCTACATAGCATTACTGTTATGTTAGGGAAACATTAGTTATGTCTATTGGCATTTACAATACACAATAACAGGATACATATGTCTTTTAGTCACCCAACAGTTTATCAGCATGATAGCAAAGTAAAATGGAAGAGCTAGTTAACTATCCATGCACATAAGACATGTAATATGTGCAAAGGTAGGTACTAGGCTGTCTTACCAAGGGTATTTATAAGGCTAGCTATAGTGTGTTGGCTTTCGCCATGTCTATAGGTTGGTTCCATGTGCCTCTGAATGGCAGAGCCATTAGTTCCCTGTGCCTCTGTCCAGCAGAGCCACTGCAGTGATCCCTGGGGTACATGTCTGTCTCCCATCCACACATCAAAGTTTCCATTGAAGAGTGCTAGTGAGGGGCCCTGCCTGATGTACATTGGAATCATATTCCAAAGCATGGGGAGTGTCCAGGTCAGGAATCTATCTGTCCAGCATGTCCTAGTCATCGTTGTGGTTAGGTGCATATCCCTGGAGCATGTGGCTCTCAGGGCCTCTGTTTAGGTGGAACATATCCAGCAACCCTTCTCAGGGGCCTCTATTTAGGTGGAGCATATCCAGCAATACAGATGACATTGCGATATGTAGTGAGAGTAGGGACCAGGTTGAGGAGACCCTGGAGAGGTGGAGATATTCTTTAGAGAGGAGTGGAATGAAGGTCAGCAGGGCTAAAATAGAATATATGTGTGTAAATGAGAGGGAGGGTAGAGGAATGGTGAGGATGCAGGGAGTAGAGTTGGTAAAGGTGGATGAGTTTAAGTACTTGGGATCAACAGTTCAGAGTAATGGTGAGTGTGGAAGAGAGGTGAAGAAGAGAGTACAGGCAGGGTGGAATGGGTGGAGAAGAGTGTCAGGAGTGATTTGTGACAGACGGGTACCAATAAGAGTGAAAGGGAAGGTCTACAAGAGGGTAGTGAGACCAGCTATGTTATATGGGTTGGAGACGGTAGCATTGACGAAAAGGCAGGAGTCAGAGCTGGATGTGGCAGAGTTAAAGATGTTAAGATTTGCACTGGGTGTGAGTAGGATGGACAGGATTAGGAATCAGTATATTAGAGGGTCAGCTCAGGTTGGACAGTTTGGAGACAAAGCAAGAGAGGCAAGATTGTGTTGGTTTGGACATGTGTTGAGGAGGCATGCTGGGTATATTGGGAAAAGGATGCTAAGGATGGAGCTGCCAGGTAACAGGAAAAGAGGAAGGCCTAAGATAAGGTTTATGGATGTTGTGAGAGAGGACATGCAGGCGGTTGGTGTGAAAGAACATAATGCAGAGGACAGGAAGAAATGGAAACAGATGATCCGCTATGGCAACCCCTAATGGGAACAGCCAAAAGAAGATGATGATATCCAGCAATACAGAGTTGGACATGGGTCTTGTATGTCAAGCAGAGATCATCTGTGAGTATGCGGTATGCAACGGAGTACAGCTGGAGTTTCTTAGGTTGGGCTGCATAGGTCATCTGTTTGAGGTCAGTAATCCTCTTGGTGTGGTACTGTTGTGGTCTTCCAAGCTGTTGCAGTTGTCTTGTAAGGTATATCCCAAATGGGGTGTTGCATCCTTTAACGGGTGTAATAAGTCATGAGTAGAGAGTCACAATGGCCTCATCTGATCTGGATGGGAACCCTTTAGAGATTAGGGGGGCCATGTAGAAGGATATTCTAACCACCTTGTCATTATGGGTATCGAAGGAGAGATTGCTATCTACTGGAGTTCCCGGATCCCTTATTACCTTTTCTGTATGTAGGGGACTAGCACCTATGTGGTAGTCCGCGGGTAATTAGTTAAATCCAAAGGGGATGACTTTGCACTTTTAGGCATTCAGCGTGACATCATGATATTGACACCAGGCATCCGTCTCAGTGCGACCCTTCCAGAGGGTGTCTGTAACAGCTGGGGAAACAAGTATGTCCCCTAGTTTGCAGTCGTCTGCAAACCTTTTCAGCAAAAGCTCTCCTGTGCTTGTCTGTACATCAGAGAATTATATACCGAACATGAGGAGTCCTAGGACTGAGCTCTGGGGGACGCCACTTGTAACTGGTATACAGTCGGACCTAGGGTATGCAACTCCCACTGTGTGGGTTCTGTCCGTGAGCCACTTTGCAAACTATCACATGACGTAGGGGTTAATGTTCAGGCGGATGCGTATGTTGATAATACTTGAAGGAGTAATGGTGTTGAAAGCCTATGAGAGATCTAAGTAGGCTGTGTGGACCTCCTTACCCTCATCTAATGCCTTGGTAACTGTCTCTAAGAAGTCCTCCAGGTTTAGGAGGCATGTTCTGCCCTTAACAATGCTAAACTGAGAGGGGTCAAAGGTTTGGAGGTACCCAATGTCTCTGTGACTGAGATCCATGATGTGCACCATAGCCTTGCAGACCAGGCTAGTCAGGCCTATAGGGAAAAAGGTCCCATGGTCCATTGTGGTGCCACCTTTGTGGAGTGGGATAACTGTTGCTGTGTGCCATTCAGGGGGCACTATGCCCGATGTGAGGCTATTACTGAACATGGTGCTTAGGTGGGGAGCCAGTATGTTCTGAAGTTCATGTAAAATGCAGCCTGGGATGTTGTCCGGTCCCATGGATGCTGTGATATTGGCTTTAGAGTGTGCAGCTTTGAGAGGGAGGGGGGAAAGGTAGCACTGAACCTATCTGCCAGGATGTTGCCAATATCAGTTGGTTCTATAATGTTCATGCCTTTGTGCTGTAACTCAGAGCAGATCTCATTGCTGACATTGAGATATGTAACATAGCTATAGAATACTTTGTGGTTGTTGTTGGAATTAGTGGCGGTTTAGTTTTCGTAGCTAGCTTTGGAGGATCTTATAAGGGATCACACCTTCTTACCGAGGCTGACCAGGGCGCTCCTCCATGCATGGGATTATATTCTCATTTGCAACAGTGTCTTCCTCCTGTAGTACAGTTTGTTTATGGCAGGGGACCACCAGATTATTTCCTTAATTAGGAGTATAGCGTCTTGGTTCTTTTTGGGATAGCATAAGCCATGCACTTGTGTAAGTGCTTATAGAGTGCATTTGTGTAGGATTCAGCAGTTGTAACAGTATTGTCCATCTGCATGGGTGTCATGACATTCACCACATCTGTCTTAAGAAGCATGTAGTTGGCTTTGTAGACATATTATACTGTGGTTCCCTTAATGGGGGGGTGGGGGTGGGATGTGGATATCAAGTGGTGTTCAGCTCATGGTCGGATCGGACCAAAAAGGAGTTGACTTCATGTGTGGAACACCGGTCACTCATGTTGGTAATGCCTAGGTCTAGGATATTGTTGCCCCTGGTGGGTGTGTGGATATGTTGATTCAGGGCATTGGTGTTTATGAATTCCAGAAAGCGTTGAGCTAATTTGTTGGTACAGGAATAGTTTTCCAAGGTAATGGTGGGGTAGATTCAGTGAGACTATGTGATGAGTGTGGTGTGGTGCGAATGTTTACCTTCTCCACATGACTGTCAGGGTCGGGCTTGGTTGGAGAGAGCTTTACCTCCAGTTTGGCTAGATGAGTGCATCTCTCATAGGTTGTAGTGTTGGGTGGTAGGCGGAGAGGCTTGTCTGTGTACATGAGGCAATGTGTACATTGCCTCAAGATGTCCAGATTCATCAGATAGACAGGTGAGAAAACTGGCAGTTGACTCTTGGACATGCCTGAATATAGAACTACTTTCACCTAGATAAGTGAGGAAAGTGAGTACAAGAGCTATTTTACTCTAAGCAAGTGAGAAAATTATGTACAAAACCTGTTTACACTTACCTCTAGGTTATGAGGAAGATTGAGTGCTATAGTAATTATTAGCTTATATAGTGCTAACAAGTGCTGAGCATGAATAAGCAATCCAGATAGGGTCTTGGATAACATAAACACCCCCCTCCCCCAACAGGTACACAAGAATATATCCATGTACACCACAGGGCCCCTGTACCCACAACTATGCAGTTACAAGTTGCACTCAGGCTGCATGGGACCTGTCCACATCACAAGTTGTATCATACACATATGCCAAAACAAGATGCTCTCCACATACACATCATGTAAAACATAGCTCCATGTCAGGTTGTGTACGCACTGAATGGTGCACACCAACAGGTATCACAACCCACAAAGGGGGAGACACCACTGATAATGGGAAGTACTGCACTACTACACTGCTGAGTCTGTTCTGGAAGGCCATGAACCTTGATCAAATAATTGATGTCAGCAGTAGAGATATAGATGACAGTAAGGTTGATGTCACACTGCATATCATAACCTTGCCAGGTCATAGGACATCATCACCCATACTGTGTACCAACTACACTCGGTATACTAGATGTACATTCTTATGTCACAGGAGTGTTTTGCAATGGGACTGCTGGCAGAACCAACACTACAGAAGGTGTCTGAATAATACATGCTCATCACACCAGTGGCAGCTACAGTATGTCAGGGTTAATGAATTTTATTCCCCCTCATTGTAGTCCATAACTCCCAGACAAACCAAAGGCATCTGCCTATTGAAGTATGCGAATGACTATGACCTAGGGGCAATAACTGACTCAGGAGTGTTGTGGACAACATACAGAAGGGGCTTTGTGGGTGAGGTGTGTTTGACATATGCCCACAATCTGACAGCTACATATTGCATTGTCACCCCTATGTTAATAACCCTGTACCCATGAACTACCACCTAGGCAGCGGTCAACATAATGGATATTTGTGTGTAAGGGATGCAGCTGGGCAGTTGTCTTCTCTGTGATAGCTATGTCACCACACCTGTCAGGTAGTCATATGTGGCAACCCTAATAATGACAGGGTGCCATCCATGAATTTAGCGATCACTGTCCAGCCATACTCAACACTTAAGTGACCCATATCAGATCACATATTTCCTTTAAGGGGTATTGGCCATGTGCAGATGGCCTACACCAGCCTTCCCATTCCCCATCTCCACTATGTAGCATGATGCATACCCTGAATAAATCCATGTCCAACCCAGTGATGTTGGACATGCTACACGTACTCATCCTAATCTCGAACACATACTTCATGGACATCCACCTTCCACATGCTGGACAGATCCTTGTCCCATACACTTTACATAGTCCTGCCATACTATGCATTCCTGTCTGTCAAAGCTGCACATTGCTCCCCTCTCAAACATAGTATGACTGCATGGTAAATGTATCATTAACCTTGTGGATTACTAATGTGGCACTGCTCCACCTGGCCCCACAGACTCACCTGTCAGCTACTGTCATCCTAGATTCATACATGGCCCATGACATATAGCCTACTAGTTGACTTTGACTGTACATGCTATAGTTGATATCCATCCCTGCAAATACCATCTGGCTAGCCAGTGTCCCATGTGTATCACATGTGCAACATGGGTGATACATGGCAGGATGTTGAATTGCTGTACAGTGCCGTGTAGATGTATATGGCAGAACATATACATGTAAAACCTTATGTGAGCAAGTCTGCAGGGTCACAGGTCATGTCTGTTAAGGCAGTGAAAGTCCTTATATGTGACATATACACAGCATCAAGGTCAACTGCATTAATGTGGACATATCCAGCCATGTGCTGATAGGTAGGAACACCAGTACAGGCAAACAGACATGCCCACATCAAGACAGCATCCACATGGAGTATGATCAATGTAATCAGGTGACACACACACACACACACACACACACACACACACACACACACACACACACATATATGGTGATAATATCCACTCAACACTGAGTGTCACATGTGTGCACAAACACATCAGTGTTATGTAGGTTTGCAAATACTATTTAAACTTAATAAATGCAATACACATGTATGTTCAGCTGTAGCTCTGTATGTCTCTGTGAGTTACTGTGACCTGTCTCCATCATTATGTCTTCCAGGTATGCCACGTGCAAGGCTACCCGCTTTTACCCGCTTGGAGGATGAGGCCCTCATCCCATACCTACTCGACAATCATGATATCCTGTTCAGCCATGTGTCACAGGATGCACAGCAGCGGGATGCCCTGTGGATGGAACTTCGCAGGAGGGTTAATGATGTTGGTGGCCACAACCGCACATACCAGCAGGTGCGCAGACACTGTACAGAACACCGTGCAAATGC
The DNA here is from genome assembly GCF_019279795.1 of Protopterus annectens. Classification (NCBI taxonomy): domain Eukaryota; kingdom Metazoa; phylum Chordata; order Ceratodontiformes; family Protopteridae; genus Protopterus; species Protopterus annectens. Next base: position 826,755,618 of record NC_056732.1, read on the forward strand.
AATTGCCAGGGAACAAGGTGCAACAGGTGGTGGACCACCAACCCAGCCCCCACTCACACGTACCGAGGAGCTACTGGCCAACCTGGGGACACCTGCAGAACCACATCCACAAGCCTTAGCCGATATTGTGGAGGTGGGTGTCTATCAACCACTGAGCCTGGAGTTGCCTGGTAAGTCAGTACTGCACCTATAACAACTATATTACATATAGTTGCATGTGTCACTGTACAATATGTAATGTAGCATCATATGCAAGGCATGTATACACACATGCCGTATACTATAGTATGCTACTCTGTGTATGCACACATGTGCATACACCATAGTATAGTCTAATGTACTGGTGTATCTGTTATGCACATTGCACTCTGTAGCCATTATACAGGCGTGGATTATGCTCATACTGCTGTGTTACTCCTATTTAGGTACCTCTGGCGTTCCGCTGTGACAGCAGCCCGTTGCAGGTGAGACTGTTATTATTTATCAGGAATCATAATGCACAAATCTATCTGCCATGTGGCCATTTACAACATGTACACATAATGTATGGTCCTGTCACAATATACAAATCGGACCTGCAATGCATCACAATGACTTCCCATGTGCAACACTTGCAAACTATCTGAATCATCTCACTGACATGAGTCCTCACAAGCTGTCATTGCCAGATGTGTGGACAGCTGTGCATACAATGGTGGAGGTGCTGTTCACTTTAGGGACATGTACTACAGATCAGAACTACACATGTGGTGAATACAAACAGTACTACACAGTGGGCTGGAGTATGGCCAGCCCACAGGATTCACTGGTGTGGATCATAGCCCTGCTATGAATGTCACACAATGTGATGTGCTATCTTGACATGTCCATGACATCTAGTGGCCTGGCTGCAACACTGCCTACCTAACCTGAAAACATATCCCACATACCACCCTTTATCTGCATAACCCTGTTGTCAGTGGGTCATATATGTCATATGGGACAACACAGACATGTGAAATAGATGCCCATCACAATAATTTGGCCAACAAATGTACACACATGGCCATGGATGATGGCCAGAGACATGGAGCAACACACACAGTAGACGTGATGTGCTTGTGTGTACACCCTGTCATACAATGGCTACACAGGGTCCAACTATGGCCTTTGTATAATGGTCATATTGTAGATGTGGAACACTAGACATCCTACAGGCCTTTGCACATCTTGTGTAGGTGTAACATCAATCCACCACATAAGATGTGTTGAACATCTTGAGGGTGTCACGACATGACAGCAGTCACCTGTACAGTATTCACATCAGCCCACAGATACAGTACATTCCCCTTGCTGGTGTCGGACATCAATGTCATACTTGCTCCTCATGTGTGTGTGTGTGTGTGTGTGTGTGTGTGTGTGTGTGTGTGTGTGGTACACAGATGTCATGTGGGACATGGTGTACCGACGTGTTCACCATGTCTGGCCATAGTTGCCAGGCAGCAGCAATATGGTTGCAGATGTGCAGGGGTGTCATCCGTATACCCATCACTGACCTGTGTCACAACTTCCACATCATGGTTTAGTGTGTATACACCTCAGTGATTTTGGGTCACATTCCACAGTATATATGTATTGTATCTGAACATAGTCATGGTTATGAACTCTGTCTGTAACTCACACTGTATAGCAATAGAGATGCCTCATGATTCCCTGCAATGGCCATGCACATCAACTAAATGTGCAGTATATCTGTAGGGTGGACAGACAACACTGCATTGGGACACCATTGCCCCACTGTATATTTGACAGGACACCATTGTGTTAAACATGTATGCATGTCATTGCACACGTCAGCAGATCACATGTCATACTACATGTGATTGTCAAGGTCATATGCCACACATCAGGCAGGTGCACTGTTAACCTGTGCTGGTCTACATGGTGTAACACAGGGATGTATGCTAACTACTACTATGATTGTGTAATTTTCATGCCGTCTGCTATGACACATGCATGCTGTTGTGTGCAACCCAGGGATGTATGATAAATACCACTATTATTGTTTGCTCTGCATGCCGTCTGCCGTATCACATGCATGTTGCATGCTTTCTGTCATATCACATGCGTGTGTGTCTGTGTGTGTGTCTATTGTATAGATTGTAATGTACAGTTCTTGTCTGCCCTCACAGGTGATGTAGGTGCACTGCCCTCCTGCGGTACATCTGATGCTAGTGTCCCCACAGACTCTAGTGGTGATGATGAATGTATGATTGAGTCACAGGCAGAGTTGTCAGGGGTTGAAACTGTGCCATTGGTTGCCATTCCATCTATATCCCCCTCATCCCGCACACAGATCCCATACCTGCACATACCCCATCACCAGTGGCCACAGAAGAAGGACAGTTGGCATGTGGTAGCTTGGAACAGGAAAGTGTGGGGGCCGTGGAAGGTGTGCCTGCACACCATGGTGTCAGCCAATCAACTGGTGGTGCCCCATACAGGCACGTGGCCAGTGCTGCTCATAGGAAGACCTCTGGCCAACATGCTCCTGCAAGACAGAGTGCAGCAGCTAGTGTCACCAGATACATGTTTCAGGCTGTAATGGAGGCACAGGTACGTGCTGAATGGTGTAACAGAGAAGATCAGAGGCTACAGAGGGCTGCTGTCCATTCTTTAAACAACAATATCCAGGCAATGGTAAATGCTCAACAGCAGATTGCTGAAGCTTTGGATAGACAGTTGGGTGACATGGTTGGAGTCCTTGACCATGGCATGACAATCCGCGAACATGAGCTGTCTGTGTTGAACATCTGGTAGGAGTGAGGTGTCGGGCACGTGGATGTAGGCCTGCTACATCACCTGTGTCAGGTCTACGTGTACGGGCTACCTCACATGTCCACTCCCATAGTGGCGATAGCAGCAGCAGTGCATCTGATGTTGTGCTGTCCACACCACAACACAGCAGGCCACGTGCATGTGGCCCAGGATGGTTCCAACAGGGACACGGTTCCAGTGGACAAGTGACATCAGACAGTACCTAATTTGCACCTCTGCCTGGTAGTGCCCGTACAACCCCTGGCAGGCACAGGTCACATGTCCGTGGCCGGACACCGTGAACTGTAAAACCTCACTTGTACAGTCTGCAGCTGTCAATAATACCCCTGTGTAGGCCAGACACATGGCAGAACTGTGTGCATACATACACACACACACACACTGGAAACATATGTAGGGCACTGCAACACACACATGCATAACATCCACACATGCCCAATAAGATCAAAGGCCCTAACCCACACACATGATGTCATCCAATGGTGCAGCCTAGGCCTTTGGCAAACATTATTATTATTACATTTCCTTTTCCATGTTCTTTCACTTGTTTTTTCCTGTTTTTAGATATAGGTAATAATGTGTATTATGTCATTTGTCCTCATGATGTATCTCCTTTTGTCTATATGTGGAGCTTTTCTCCCCGGGCCTCTGCTGAAAATGGAAATATATCCAGTTGGACTAGCCCGGTCAACAAATGTAAAATAAAAATAAAATAAAATAAATGATCACCCTGTGCATATGATGATGACTGTGCCGCATCCCTGACATCCCCACCATCGGTGCAGGGACATGCTCATATGGTCTGATGCACAGGGTGAACAGACTAGGAAGATAAGTGTAGTTTACAATTGTTGAGTACTGTTGACAGGCAGCAGATATACCATGTACTACAGATGTACAATGCATTTCGTGCTGTTAACAGTATGTGTCTTGTGTAACAACAGTAACTACATTATGGTCACGATGTTCTGCTGTCCTCCTTCAGGTCTAATTGCACATGTCAGTGGATGTCAGTGTTTGCAGTTAGTGTCCCATATGTCAATGTGGACTACTCACAGGTATGTATGAATATACCAGCATGCACCGTGTAGCTGCCACATACCAGTGAGAATGTCCCATGTTACAAACATGTCTACCGATCCAAGAGCATGATAGCTGTGTATTAAGCTACTGTGGCCACAGACGTGACATCCATAAAGGGTGACATCACAGGTACAGTTACATTGAGTGGTGAGGTAAGAGAGTGGTCTAGCTGATTACAAGGGTAGAGGCCAGTGGGAAGTGTGATGCCTCATTAGGAATCAGTAATACACGTTCCCATGACAGGATGCCAACACACAACTGCATCCACACACTCATGTATTGACACACGTATGCAGTGACACTGTAACACACCCACACACTCACGGATTCACCAACACAGTAACATACACCCGCACACAGTTGCTACTGGTGAGGTGAGGACCCCTGCCTATGTGCAAATCATCATTACAGTACTGTGCACCTACATGACGGGCACATGTACAGGTAGTCAGTACAGCCTAAGATCAGGGACAGCAACACGGATAGTAGAATGCATTACCTGGATGGGGGAGAGGTCTTATCAGTTCAGTATGGTAACATACATCCTCACTCCAGGAACCAGTCAGGCCTACATACACACACTGTGGCATTCAGTATTTAATACACCTATGTCACGCACATACAGATACCTCACATTTGTGAGATACACGCCCCTGCCTATGTCCTGCTTTCTACATTGCAGTCTGTACATATGTGTACACTAATGTACAGGAGAGTGAGTAACAATTGAGATGTATTCCCCACAATATGTGACATATATGGACACACACGCAACCACACATGCCAGTACTGTGAATCTCAGACCTGCCAAGCTCATGTTATGTATGACAGACGTACAGCAGTATTGCACACGTTACAAACTGTACTGATGCTTCTTGTGGCAACAGCGCTGATATATGCACACGGGACGTCTTAACTATTAACAGGTGTCAAGTGATTTACCTTCGCTGTCACTGTGACCGCTGTCTAAGTTGTGTGTTATGTCCTTCAGTTCACAAAACCATAGCTTACTGGATACACAGGTTATTGTAGGACCGCTTGTGACACACCTGTGAGCTGTCCACAGCAAACATCCATCTGCAAAGATGCCCCACCACTTAGTTATTTCCACACATCTGTCTGTACCTGAGGTACATCTTTCTGTACATTCAGCATATCACCATATACAGTTGGCAATGTTGAGGCTGCATTGCAACTGCATGATGTACTAGGATACACGTCATCTGCATACATCAGCAACTGCACACGCATGTTATCTGAATGCACAACACTACGTGTACAGGTGTGTAGGTCCTACAATCCTGACATTTGGGCATGTTTGTAGGCATTGCAATTGGTGGACATGTGTAATGACATATATGACACATGGACTGTTGTATGATATGATGGGTGTAATGGGTGACCAGTACAGAGGGAATGTTACCTCTGTCAACATTGATATCACACCTTATGTACTGTTAGCATTCAGCAGCCATGGACCTACATTCCATGTGTATGTGTGTAATGGCTGTAGCTACCTGTTTGCAAAAAGGACAACAACAGCTATGCTACCTAATTCACATTTATTTTCCATCCTATTACTGCTTTAGGTTCCCTGCTCCTCTGTTCGTTGTGCATGCACATCTATTGCATGGGTTTCTTTCATGCGTGACCCCCACCCCCACTTGGGATTAACTACAATACACATTTTCCACTTCATCCACTGAAGCTGACTATCATATCTAAATAAAACTCCAGGAAGCAAGAACCTGACACCCTACAGCTTTTCTGTTGTAATAGTTGCATGGGTTTCTTTCATGCATGACCCCTACCCTCACTTGGGATTAAATACAATACACATTTTCCACTTCATCCACTGAAGCTGACTATCATAACTAAATAAAACTCCAGGAAGCAAGAACCTGACACCCTACAGCTTTTCTGTTGTAATAGTTGCATGGGTTTCTTTCATGCGTGACCCCCACCCCCACTTGGGATTAACTACAATACACATTTTCCACTTCATCCACTGAAGCTGACTATCATATCTAAATAAAACTCCAGGAAGCAAGAACCTGACACCCTACAGCTTTTCTGTTGTAATAGTTGCATGGGTTTCTTTCATGCGTGACCCCCACCCCCACTTGGGATTAAATACAATACACATTTTCCACTTCATCCACTGAAGCTGACTATCATAACTAAATAAAACTCCAGGAAGCAAGAACCTGACACCCTACAGCTTTTCTGTTGTAATAGTTGCATGGGTTTCTTTCATGCGTGACCCCCACCCCCACTTGGGATTAACTACAATACACATTTTCCACTTCATCCACTGAAGCTGACTATCATAACTAAATAAAACTCCAGGAAGCAAGAACCTGACACCCTACAGCTTTTCTGTTGTAATAGGTGAATTGCAACTTAGTTTTTGTTAGGTTTTAAGGCTTAAGAGGTGTATGCACAACATCGGTGAAGGGTTCCAGCCAACTGACACTAGATTGGGCCAATAACTTGAATCAGCCTTACACACACACACACACACACACACACACACACACACACACACACACACACACACACACACACACACACACACACAGACACACAGTCCCAAGCCTTTACTGTTTACATTAGTAAATTTTGCTTTTACTTTCAGCATAGTCTCTAGACTAATCACAACTCTCTCTAATTTACACTGCAGGCACATAAACAGGGCTGTTTGGCAGTTTTAAAGTATTCCAGAGCTACTTCAATTAAGCTTTTGTTAGATGCTGATATTTTAAGCTCCGTACTCACCTTTAAACTGATAATTTTTTCAGGTCTTCTCCCTGTGGGGCTGAACCCGCTCCATTCGCTACACTCACTTCACTCCCCTCCCTGCCCCCATCCCCACACTCCCCCCATAACATCAACCTTATACCTAGCCTGACCCCTCCTATACTTCTCTTCCACCTATCCCATAACCCCCTAATTATTCCCCTATTATACTTCCTCATTATTGTACTCTACCTCCACACCCATTTCTAAATAAGCCCATATAGTACTCCATCCTCTAAACTACTTCTATCCTGCTCATATTCTTTATCACACCGCCCTCAACCACCATCATGTCCATCACAACTATTACTTTGATCTTGCTTCTCTCACTTATACTGTCTCTCCTAACAATAATCACAACTTTCCAGGCACCCAACATACCTCCTGCACATACCTGTACAACCAGCACCCATAATCCACAAGTATCAAGTTACTCAGGCATCCACCCTAGCTTATTCACAGCTAATACCACTGTACTATGCAAAGTGAAAATTCTACCTCTCCAAAGACACTCCCCTTATCATATCACCAGCAGCAACTATACCATTTTTAGGAAAAAAATAAGAAGTATAACCTACACAATTTGCCAAAGCACTATTTCCCAGTGTGGTGATGTACAACACAACCCATGACCAGCCCCTCTCAGCTCCAGCAAACCTAGCAAATCTCTTATGCTATCAACCATAAATCTCCAAAGCCTTAGGAGCAAGATACCTGAACTCCATGCCTGGATTTCTAAGTACAACCCAGATATTATAGCAGCTACTGAAACCTGGTTGAAATCATATATAAAAGACACTGAATTTCTCCCACTAAGCTACTCATGCCTGAGAGTCGATCGACCCAACAATAGAGGAGGAGGAGTAGCAATACTTTTCCCTAGCAATTACACATTAATCCCCTACTCAAAACCAACACCCAACTTCTCCCCAGCCGAAATACTAATCTCTATATTAAAACTTAACAACCATAAAAACATTTGCATAATTGCTCTTTATATTCCCCCAGGAAACAACATACCAATATTAGAAAACATATTTGCCTGGACTTCCCAAAATATAGATAATGAAACCATCATTCTAGGTGATGTAAATATTGACTGGCTAGATATAGGCCACAACAACCCCTCAAAAAACATAAATCTTTACAACTTCTCCCAACTAATTGAAGGCATCACTAGGCTTCACAAAAATTACAATTGGGGCTCCATAATAGACTGGATATTAGTATCCCACCCTTTCAATGTCATCAGTGCAGGCATACTACCTAATACCATTAGTGACCACCACCCAGCATATATCATACGCAAAACTACTCCAACCACAGGCCAACACCAGTACAAATCTACCAGAAATTTTACTAAGTTCCAATCATCCATATTTAATGAATCCTTAGCTAAAGTAAATGGAAACCTCTCAAATCCCTACAATTTAATGAGGCTGTTGAATTCTTTAACTCAGCATTTCTAGACATCCTAAATAGGCAAGCACCCATCCGCCAAAAATGAATAAAACATAACCATGCATGCTGGCTCTCAAATTCCACCAAAAAAGTAATGTCCACAAGGGATAAAATCTGGAAATCATGGCAGAAAAACAAAGACCCCTCAACTCTACTACATTACAAGCAACTCCGTAACCAGGCAAAACGTCTAATAACCACTGATAAAAAAGACCACAACTTCCACCTATAAAGCCAACATAAAAATAATCCCCAAAAATTCTGGTCTTCCATCAGCCAACTATTACACCCAGGCTCTCAAAGCAATCCATCCCCTGACCCGCAAAAACTCCCACTGAACTTGCTACCCTTTTCAATTCCTACTTCATTGACACCATAGCTAACCTAACCACCACCTTTCCTACAGTTAACAGCACCACCACCAAGACAGCTGATGAACAAATCATCCCAGAAAACAAGTCTACCCTTAACCCTAACTTAAAATTCTCCCCCATACCCACCACTGCAATGCAAAACCTTTTACTTAAGCTAAAACCCTGTACTCTGGCCCCTGACAATCTACCCCCACACATCCTGCAGCTAGCAGCAAACTGTATAGCTTATCCCATCAGCATACTCATTAACAGATCAATTAAAGAATCCCTTGTCCCAGACATCTGGGAAAAAACATTCATTCTTCCCTTACACAAAGGTGGCACCAACACAGACACCACAAACTTTCGACCCATAGCAATTCTCTCACCCCTCTCTAAAATACTGGAAAAATGCATCCATGCCCAACTTCTCAACCACCTGCATGAAAATCAAATTTTATCACCCACTCAGCATGGTTTCAGACAAGGACACCACTACCGCCCTCCTATCCTTCCCTGATACAGTTAACCGGGCACGGGATTCTGGTAAAATAATTGCTTCACTCTTCCTTGACCTCTCCAAAGCTTTTGATACCATTTCCTCCACTATCCTACTCTCTAAACTATCCACCCTCCACATTTCTCTCCCTACCCTACTCCAATAGGCAGCAATCCACCAAATGGCAACAGTCTTACTCTCCCTTCCTCAGTACATCCACAGGGGTACCCCAAGGCTCCGTACTTGGTCCTCTCTTACTTAGCATCTTTATTAACAACTTTCACGCCACTCTCCCACAATGCTCAGTAATCCAGTATGCTGATGACTCTACAATAATATGCACTGCAAATTTCAGCTCTGAATTCCAGCAAATTACCCAGAATGCCCTCACATCTACTGAATCTTGGATGCTTAACAATCATCTTGCCCTAAATCCAAAAAAAACTAAACTAGTAATTTTTACTCCTAGGAAAACCACTCCATTTGATAAAAAACTCTTCACTATACAAGCCCAAGACAATACCACTATAGAAGTTGTCCCACACACTAAATTACTAGGCATTATTATAGATGAAAACCTTAACTTTGACCTACACATAAACAATAACATCAAAAAAACACACCAAAAGCTTGGTATGCTCTACAGGCACCAACACTTTCTTAGCCTCTCTACTAGACAAACCTTTGTAACTATCTTTTATTACCTCTCTCCTTTATGGTGCCCCTCTCCTCACTAATATCTGAAATTCTACAAAATCCAAACTTGCTATGTGTTACAACAGAATAGCAAAATTTGCCACCAAGGCCACATTCTCATCCCACCATTGTAAGTCCCTGAAACAATTAGGGTGGCTGGAACTCCCCCACCATCTCTCATTCACCCAACTAACTACTGTGCACAAAATAATCTACAGACCCACAGACTGTCCTGCTCTCTCAACTCTACTTGCCAAATACCATTCCAGCAGGCATCTAAGATCTGAAAATCATCTATTTCTAAAAGTAGATAAGCCCACCTTACCTGCTGGTCAACTCCTCTATGCCTTCACCGTCGCCAAACTATGGAACTCATTTCTGCCTTCTATAAGAAACACAGGCGGCACCACTACATTCAAACAAATGCTGAAAAATCATCTCAACTCTTCCTGGCTATGCTCCTGCTCTATAACCTAACCTCTTCACTCTCCTTATATGATTACTAAACTCCTATGTCTTTTGCTACTAGTGACTGATGATATTTTCTCCATATTTATTTTTATCTTCACTTGTTGATTCTGGTACAATAATACTGATCTCTGTTTATACCAATCTGATTGAATTAATTGAATTCTGCTTTAATGTATATTTTCTGTATATATTGCTGTAATCAAACAAACTAGATTCCTGCTTTTATGTATATATTCTGTATATGTTATTATATTTACTATCTGTAACACTGTTTCTGCTTCTGTACTAATTAATGTTTATATTTTTTTCTGTATCTCGTTGGAGCTTTTCTCCCTGGGTCTCCACTGAAAATGGGCTCTTTTAGGCCCAGTGGACTTATCCCGGTAAACAAATGCAATAAATAAATAAATTCATTTATGTGTGTGTGTGTGTGTGTGTGTGTGTGTGTGTGTGTGTGTGTGTGTGTGTGTGTGTGTGGCATGTACATACCCAGGGCAGGTACATGTATGTCATATCCATACATGAGGGTGTATACTGGTGTGTAGCAACAGTCATCTGCTAATGGTGTAAAGTACCGAGGGCCACTGGTATGTGTACAGCTGACCTGGTTATAGACAGTGGTATCATTGCATTGCATAACACATGATGCAACTGTGTCTCTACAGTTGATGTAGAGCTTGGTACAGTACACAGGTCAAGGGTCGCATGGTGGTGTACTCTTCTATGTCATACATGTATGGATGCATGTTGGTGGTCCGAGGGCATGGTGGTGTCTGAGGTTTACATCCTAGAATGCAGCATGCAACACTGTGTCCTGCACATGACTCATCTGTGATGCCTTTCATGGGGGGACCATTCAGTACATGTGAGTGGCCTTTATGTATGTGGGGACACCACCTGGAGTAGTCCATACCTGTGTTATGACCCACATGTCTGGTTCTGAGGTATATGGTGGTAGTGCTATTGTGCACTACAGAGCCATCAGCCAGGTGTTCTTCACTGCACAGATGTCAGCACTCCCCATTGTTGGATCTACAGTGACCAGCTGTGAATATGGACACTACACATCTAGCACTGGTTAGCATAAGAAAACAATGCAGTTGTCCTGTAGGTGTATGGGAGTTAACCTGTGTTTAGGACATTTGACTTGGAATGGCACTGTGTGGGCAGATGTGACTTGGGTAATATCCCCACTCCCTTGAATCATGGATGCATGTGATATGTGACAAAGGCCTGCCTACTGTCAGCTATGTCATCCCAGAATGACAGCAGGTGTTGTGTAAAAGACCATTGTCAAATATATGTAGAGCAACATTCCTGCTAACAATGACAACTACTAACACCAGAGCCTATTACAATGTGTTCTTAACATCTACCTGTAATAGCATGGCCACTGTGGCCTTCCGTGTTTAGCATCAGAGTGCATCCCAGTCAGCCTTGTGCTACTAGGAGTATGGGCATGCCAAGTATATCCTTGTGTAGATAGACACATAGTAGTGCATTCTGACCAGCCCTGTGCTACTAAGTGTGTGAGCATGCCCCCTGTGCTACTAAGTGTATGAGCATGCCCAGTATATCCTTGTGTAGATGAACACACAATGCATTCCGAACAGCCCTGTGCTACTAAGTGTGTGAGCATGCCCAGTGACACCTTGTGTCGGTTATGTGCCTCTGTGTATGGGCATGGCCATTGTAACCCTGTATAGTGGTAGTAGTTGTCCATTCCACAGATGGGCATACTCCAAGTCAGGATGGATTCCTACTTTAAACACACAGGTTCACAGGTATGTACATCTTAATTGCCAGCATCCCTGTTGATGTCCACATTCCCAGAAGGTCATAATGACAGCCTTGAAATGTGTAGTCTGTGTGGCGCTATTCATAAATATGTAGTATTGTAATAGTAATCTGTAAATAGGCAGGTGTTCCATTCCCACCACTGGCGTGTGTGTGTGTGTATGTCTGTCCCCATTTGCCAGAGGACTGTAAATTGCTTTTAAACTGCTCACACTCCATACATTTCTTATACCCACCTTTAGCAAGACCGATGATGTCACCCATTTACAAATACACCTCTGGGAGTGCTGTGCCCCAGTAATATCGATAGTGCATTCTGTACTGCGTAATGCTGTAGTGTAATAAAGTAGTTAGGTCGGTGTTCTAGTGCTACACTTGCTGTGTGTGTGTGTGTGTGTGTGTGTGTGTGTGTGTGTGTGTGTGTGTGTGTGTGTGTGTCCCCGTTTGCCTGAGGACTGAGTAATGCTTTTACACTGCTCACACTCCATACATTTCTTATACCCACTGTTAGCAAGGCCGATGATGTCACCCATCTACAAATACACCTCTGGGAGTGCTGTGTCCCAGTAATCTCGGTAGCACATTCTGTAACTGTGTAATGCTGTAGTGTAGTAAAGTAGTTAGGTCGGTGTTCTAATCCCAGATATGCCAATTTTGTGTGTGTGTGTGTGTGTGTGTGTGTGTGTGTGTGTGTGTGTGTGTGTGTGTGTGTATGTATGTATGTGTGTGTTTACCTGTGTGAGACAAGTACAGTGCTTTGTAGTATTCACCGTAGCACATGCCCTAAATGCGTTTTGCTGCAGTGTGATACGGTAGGGGTTTGTATACAAGACATGGCAAGTGTGTGTTTGTCAGAGCCTGTGTAGAGGTGGCCATGATTGTCTTACCATTGGACATGTTTGGGAGTGGGTTTTGTAGTTTTCCTATATGGTATCCATCTTATGACACATTGGCCACCTCACGAGGAGTACAGCTGTCAGTCAGCCATGGCACTGTGTTGGCAAGCCATAACCATACATCTGGCAAAAGGCCTGGTGAACTAGGTATGCAGCCAGGAGTACTGCTGTCAGTCAGCCACAGCACTGTGTTGGCAAGCCATACCCATAAATCTAACAAAAGGCCTGGTGAACTAAGTATGCAGCCCTACTAGTACCCGGTATATGTCCCTCACCCATGTGCCATGCACAAACAACCTTGCCTAGGATATCCCACTATGTTGCTAGTAACATGCACATTGCGGACAGATGGTAGGCATGGTGTGAATGCAATGGCCTACAGAGGACATGGCACCCTGTACAGCGGTACAATAGGCACATATATGCGGACATTGTGCCTTCACGATGTTCCACACTGAATGCCTGCAACATCTGTGGTGCCATCAAATGTGATCCACTAAGGCCAGACAATGATGTACACATGTGCCCTGTATGGACCCATGCCACTGACACCATGGAATACCTGTATCATACTATCCATGCAGGTGCAGGGCCGACCTGCTCACTATAAGCAAGTTTCACCACACCAGGCCAGTATTGGCATATCAGGGTATAACAGGCTGTGTACACTACATGTGTCTGCCAAACCAGGTACATCTGTACATGTCACTGTACAGTATTGTGGGACATGCACATCCCAGGCAATGTCCATGTGAAAGACTATCAAACACAGACATGACATGGATTGCAAAGCTATGGCCCTACACATTGGTAACCAGGATGCCAGGCCAGATAATACAGTACCCATCTGTGTGGTACATTGCAGACACTACACCCCTGCACTGCACATCATTGTTGGGTGGCGCAATAGCAAGGATTACCCCTCACCCAGCCTTGTACAGCCATCTTGCACAGCCAAACACTACACACCCATGGAGCAATGCATACCTGCATGCCAGTACTGGCACCCTGTGTCTGCATATGGGTTGTGATGCCACCAGCCACAGTCACTCCCAGTATAAACCTCATTGGCATACCAACAGTTGTCAAGCACTTTCACATGCCCTAGCCCATAGAACCTCCAGATATCCCCTGTGGTGCATGTGGTCCTGTGCATTACTGCAGTGTGGCACACTAAGTAGTTACGTTGTGTATTTGTGGCCCTGGAAAAGGTGTCAATGCGTGTCCATTAGAGAGTGTGGTTGTGGTGACAATGGCATCCGTTCATGTGGACTGGCATGTGTACCACACCTAATGTATGTCTACTATATCTGTTGCAGATGGCACTCACTCACCTACACACATGTTCTTACAGCACAGCAACATGTCGCCTTTGTGGCTCATGTAGTAACGTCATGCACATGTAATAGTAATGAGTAGTCAGGGGTTTGCCCCTGTACTATTCGGCATGTGGCAGATGATGCTTATGGTTAAGTCTCCAAGCCCTTCCCTGGTGTACATTGCCTGTCCCACCCACTCACTCTCTGGTGGATGTGAAGGTGTACACCTGCACAGCAGCATGTGTATTGTAAGAGATGGAAATGGTCAGGTGATGTCCTCTGCACCTATTGCAGTCCTCCTCTAGCTGATTGCATGTGGTACAGCTGTGATGGTGTTCTCATAGCCATCCACATGATAAACACAGTACACTATCTAGGGAAACATGTTTTTATCTTTCCATGACAGTCCCTGTGAGTGGTACCTGGATGTGGTGTTCTGACATGGCATCACAGATGATATCTGGATGTACCGCAATCATTTTCCACAGTGGGAAATAGCCTAAAGACAGGAGGGTGATGTGACACACATGACTACAGCATGTAAGTGTAGCTATGCTGCATTGAGACTACTGCCTGTTTAACATGTGTGTGGTAATGGCTATTCTGCATGTTATAATACAGACATGACAGTACTCTGTTCATGAGGGACCCCATCTGTAGGGCCATCTGTGAACTGGTCAGTGTGTGCAACCATTTGTTTCCTGTGTTACACACTGAACATACATCTGTGCACAGCAGAAGCATGGTGTGAGGATTGCAGACAGTACATGATGTTAGGGATGTGTTACTGCCATTGCATCCCTGACTGGACATGTGTCACATGAGACAGTGGTGTGATTGTCACTGTGTGGGATTCCCAGTGACAAGCCAATGATGGGCAACTGTTCATAGCTGCGGTCACACATTTACTACACATTGTACAGTTGGCATGCGGTATATATGCATGTGTTGTGCTCCCTCTGCAAATGTATACCATCTGTTGTGTTGGGTTGCTGGTGATATCTATGCATACTGTCATAGGTAATCCTGTATGCTGTTGTCTATCACTAAGCCATATGTGGGTTTAAAATGCAACACCATAGGCTGAATGGGTTGGGAGGTCCCGGCAGAAACTCCTGTCCCACTTCAGATGACCATGGCACCGGGCACTAGCTCATCTGGGGCCCAGCCATAGACATCAACCTCTGTTGGTTCTGCAAAACCTTCTGGTGGTACCACCTCTGAGGATGGAGCATGTCCCCCTTGGGAGCGGAACCAGACAGGTACATATCTGCTGTCGTGTAGTCCCGGACGTGTTGCATTTGTGGCTCCCTAAGGGGCTACAAAGCCAGATACGCCAGTTCGAGGGTAGAGTGTCACATTTACAGGGTGATGCTGCCCTTCCTGGACATCCCTCATCACTGCCTCCTTTATAGCTGTGTAGGTGCAGTGGCAGTTGCCCATGGCTGGGGATCTCTGTCCCACTGTTCCCATGGGCTTTTGAATGCCAAAGACCCATCCCTGTCCAGGGTGTATCCCCTCCACACGTGTCATATACCAACCCTGTATGCTGTCTTTTCTGTGATCCTACCTATCCTTCACGTCCATACCTACACTCCTTCCCCAACATCTGACACTCACCTATGGACACATAAGGCCCTTGGGCTCCTAGGACACCATCTGCCCTATACATAGCTGTCCATTACACACACTTGCCCACTGGACACATGAAACCCTTGTAATATGCATCATAACATACTACTGTTATCCTCACCCCTGTCCCTCAGGTGCACGATCCTGGTATGCACATCACTCCTACATGGTCCAGGTACATGTGAGGAGGATGACCCCATTGTACACAAAACACTACCGGTCCCTCTATGGTTACCCCATTTACCTTTATCATGATGATGATGTTGCACACAGCACCTTGCAAGAGTACTGTTCACACATAATGGTTGGACAGGTACTGTTGTGTTAATGTACATTACATGCAGAGAGTGATGTATATGGCCAATGTACAACTATTTGCATGTATGACTGACACATGTCTGTCTGAGGGAGTCTTGTGATGACATAGAGCAACGCCACTACATAATACAGGTGTCGCTGGTGTTTCCCATTTCATTCTTTTGTAATGCTTTGTTGCCACATGGTATGTTCCTGATACATCTCTATATATGTATGTACCTATATGCTGGACATAAACACTCACATGTACATCTACATGATGGGATACATTCCTATACTGTTGAATGACTGCGCTGTATGATATGTTTGTGGTACTGTCCATTGTCTGTATATCTGCCATGGCGTATTGGTGATACACATTAGCTGTGTGAGCAGGGTTCTGGTTCCGACCCTTGCAAAGGACGTTTAGTTGGTTGCAGGGCAGAACAAGCCCACTGGATACGGAGGGAGTAAGGCACATTAAAGCAGTTGGGAGCGGGTGTGCATGGGTTTGCACAGTGTAAGGCATTGCTGACCTCTGGTTACAGCCTCTTATGCGCGGTTAGCCTCTACATTGCTTAACCAATGCAATACTTGCATAATGGTAGCCAAACACGCTTACACCTGCTCGCCCCCGCACTTGCAAATGCACCGACATTGGTGCTTGCATCTGTCACTCACACCCCTGGGTGAGAGCGAGGACCACAATATTACCTTGTGATGCCTATTACATCAGACTACATGACTACAGTCAGTATCGGGACTGGCTGCCCATTAGGCGACGGCATTGCATTCGACTGTACGGAATCAGCGGCCTGTCCAGTGACACAATCACATTTGTGTGTACCTCATACAATGTGCTCCCACCTTGTGATGCCTATTACATTGGAATACATGAATACAGTATCGGGAATGGCTGCCTATTAGGCGACGGCATGGCGTTCAACTATACGGAATCAACGGCGTGTCCGGTGAATCATTCATATTTGTGTGTTCCTTTTACAATCTGCTTCCACCTTGTGATGCCTATCGCATCAGACTACATGACTACAGTCAGTATCGGGACTGGCTGCCCATTAGGCGACGGCATTGCATTCGACTGTACGGAATCAGCGGCCTGTCCAGTGACACAATCACATTTGTGTGTACCTCATACAATGTGCTCCCACCTTGTGATGCCTATTACATTGGAATACATGAATACAGTATCAGGAATGGCTGCCTATTAGGCGACGGCATGGCGTTCAACTATACGGAATCAACGGCGTGTCCGGTGAATCATTCATATTTGTGTGTTCCTTTTACAATCTGCTTCCACCTTGTGATGCCTATCGCATCAGACTACATGACTACAATCATAGCCGGCCTTAGGCATAGGCCAACTAAGCGGCCGCCTATTGCGCCGTGTTAGTGGGGGCACTTTACCAGTATTTATTTGGTGTATGTAGACCAGGATGGGGGCACTGGGTGGTGTGGTGGGGGGTGCTGTTTTGCCCTTTGCCTAGGGCACCAGTTGACCTAAGGCCACTCCTGACTACAGTATCGGGAATGACTGACCATTAGGTGACGGCATGGCATTCGACTGTATAGAATCAGCGGCCTGTCCAGTGAATTAATCATATTTGTGTGTTCCGCATACACTCTGCTCCTGTCTGGCTGATACATGGGAACCGAGACTCTGCAATACAGACAAGTAGTTGGGTTGTGGGAGCCACATCCGTTGGCCGAGTCATGCTACCGCATACCTATTATAGGTTTGCCACTTTTTCAATTGACCATGGTGGGACTTTAGGGTTACCACCTGTCCCACTTTGCGAGGGACACCGTGAAAATAATCAAGACATAGCAAATGTCCCAATTACAGGACATTATTGTATTCTACATTTCATTAATTATTGCATAAAACAGTTATTTTATATATGAAACTTCTTAGGTTATGTGAAGTAGCATAAGCAATTCAAATGTAACTAGATTAAGCTTTTATTTGTGCAAATAAGTATAATCCTGTACTATGCACGGCTGTAGGTATGTTTTGTCCTGGAAAGTCTGACATTTCTACAGAACATGTCCCACTTTGGCCATTTGGAAAGGTGGCAATCCTATAGGACCTGTATGTAAAGACGCCAGACTTTGCAGGGAAACACATACCCACAGCCAGTAGAAAGGGGAGTACTTCACTGTTTTGCCTAAATAAAAGGTTACTCTTGTAACATTATAGTTGCTTATACTGTTACTTATAACATTTAGGTGTTTCAGGTGAACATAATTGCTTTATGCAACTACTACAGACAATATAGGTAATCTTTTCCCTAAATCACAGGACATTTGCCATAATTACAGTTATTTTGCCGGACACAACTGCCCAAAGGGGAGTGTCCCTCACAAAGGTGGACAGGTGGTAACCCCAACCCAATTAATCTATCAACTTTCTAAGGTAGTCGGCGGAACATGCACTTTCTCTCACTATCAGACCTCTCATACGAATGGGAAAGAATGAACACTGAGTCAGGGACACTGCATAACAACCTCAGGGACACATTTAGAAGGTTGGTGCTATTAACCTGACACATTGACGGACACAGAGCACATATGTATTCATACACATTGTCTGAGGTACATGCTGTTTATGACTCTTACATGTTGTCATTATTAATTACATGTATTCCGTCACCTTTCCTCCTAATATCACTAGTTCTAGGAGGGTTTAGTTGGGACTGTGTTAGATTCTGATTCGTAATAATGGGTGTCCCTGGTAATCAGTGACAGTTCAGTGATATGGTTCCTATGTGTTCCCCCAGTGGTTTACAGACTGTCCATTAGATGTGCTCTTAAGGTTTGAGAGGTATGGGCATCTGCTATACCCACATCGGAATATTACTTACACCAACGGGGTGGTCTTAATACGTGTCTGCCAGCCAAAACCTGCACGCCTAGCCCCATAATCACATACCCATAGTTCCCCTACCTGCCACTACTCTACAGCACTCATCCTTACTGTGGGAGCAGGTGGGATATGAACACACCCCTACACACTGCCCACTCTCCCAGTGTCGGGACATATGTGCTATTGTTGAACTTGAACTGGGAATGCCTTTTCTTTAGGCGGATGCTCTAACCACTACACTATTGGTGTTTTGCTTCATTTATATGTATACCCATGGTTCATAGTTACCCGAACACAAGCGTCATCACTTCACTTACACAGCAGGCATCCATTTTCCTGTTGGGAAAACTGCACTACTACACATGCGCCATTCCCTATTCCCTACTGCTCTGGACCCGTACCGCATGTTGACTCACTCCAAGGATATTCAGACCTCCAAAGCCTATAGTCCTGGCACATACGTGTGTTCGATTTTCAGGGTGTTCATATGGTCATCCGGGTTTAGGCTTGTCCGACTGGGGACCAGGACTGCCCTGTACCTAGCTAAAAGTCAGACTTAGCATGGGGAGATCGTTAATTCCACTTTTAGCGTCCTAACTTTGGTTGGGGATGTAGAGGTGTGCTCACCTATGGCCATCCTGATATATAACAGCATTAACTATTATGGGGATTTCCGCTGCTGTTTCCTTTCACATTTGTTATGACTGCTATATTGTGACCATGTTCATTCTTCATATCTACATATATATATATATATATATATATATATATATATATATGTGTGTGTGTGTGTGTATGTATGTATATATATATATATATATATATATATATATATATATATATATATATATGTATATGTCTGTGTATAAATCAGTCTGTACATACACATGCAAATGCACCTACATGCTTATTTACATGTCCCATACCGTTGAATCACCGCCACTTACCGTCGCGCATACATGCTTGCATACCCGCTTACGTCTAGGGTTGCCACCTTTTCAAATGGCCAAAGTGGGGCATTTTCAGGACACACATCCGATTTTACAGGCCGACACATACCCATGGTCAGTACAAAGGTTAGAACTTTACTTATTTGTCTAAATGAAAGCTTATTCTTGTAGCAGTTTAGTTGCTTAATCTGTTTCTGGTAACATTTAAGTATTTTACATACAGAAATAACTGTTTTATGTAACTGTTACATGAAATATGGGAGATACGTATTTCCTACAATCACAGGACATTTGCCATTGTATTATATTTAGTCTGGACACAACTGCCCAAAACGGGACTGTCCCTCGCAAGGTAGGACAGGTGGTAACCCTACTTACGTCTGCTTTAAAGCGCCTTAAGCATCCTATATCCGACTGCCACTGTGCAAATGTGTAAGGTATATATTCCTGATAATGCACGTGGGGAGACGTGCATCATGGTCAGGTGTTCAATCCTGGGTCGTAGGTTCTGCAGGACCGGCTGGAGGCTGAGCAGTCTTGTGGACAACTACTGCTCATACAACTTGTGTCCAGATATATACAGGTCTGGACATTGTGGACAACTACTGCTCATACAACTTGTTTCCAGATGTATACAGGACTGGACATCATGTCGTGACATCAAGTCTAATGTTTACAACAGATACTTATCCCATGAGGGATATTCAAAAATTGTGGGGAACGATTACCTTCTTTGCTTTACGGCAATAAGGTAGGGTTATACATGCAAGGGATACATAGTTTGCAATCCTGAGACTGCCTAGGGTGAGACTGCCTACTAGATATGGGTAGGGGTCACTATGTGAAGATATGGCTGCGCCTATTTAGCAGCCCGAGTATGGGTGGTTTTGGTGGACGTTCAGGAAGGGGGGGGTGTGCTGTGAAGGGGATGATGGGTATTCAAATATGTATCCAGGTGTGTTGGGGTTGGATGGCTCAGTTCAGGCCAGACCATTATGTGGGTATGTGCTGGTAACATTTCTGTACATGTGTATTGCACTTTTTAATGTTCACATGTTTGTGGGATTGTATTGCGGAAGTGAATATTTGCTCTTTGGTTATAGGTTCATAGGTTCATAGGTTCATACTAGGCTATCTGCCCTGGGGCATTTATAAGCCTAGCCCGAGTGTGTTTGGCTTTCGCCACCCTTTGATTTGAGTTTGCTGTGCCCTTTTTAAGGTTAGTTTACTGTGCCTCTGTCTAGTAGTGACACAGAAGTAATCCCCGGGGTAAACCTATGATCTCCCATCCACTCATCAAGATTCCTCTTGAAGAGAGTCAGTGAGGTGCTCTGCCTAACATGGACTGGGATTCTATTCCAGAGCGAAGGGAGCCTCTGGGTTATGAATCTGTCCCTCCAGCATGTTCTATTTATTTCTGTGCTGAGGTGCAAGTCCCTCGAGTGCGTGGTTCTAAGGGATTTAGATTTTCTGAGGTGGAGCATGTCCATTAATTCTGGGTTGGACATAGCTTTGTATGTCAGGCATAGATCGCCTCGAAGTAGGCGGTATGCAACTGAGTAGAGCTGGAGTTTTTTTTAACCAGGCAGCATATGGGATCTGTTTGAGTCCCTTGATCCTCTTTGTGAGATACTTTTGGGGTCTTTCTAGTTGCTGCAGGTGTCGGGTAAGGTACATCCCAAAAGGGGCATTGTATTCTATGATGGGCCTGATGAGGGATGAATAAAGGGGCACTATTACCTCACTTGATCAAGATGTGAATCCTTTCGTGATAAGGTGGGCTATGTAGAAGGTCTTTCTAACCACTTTGGCAATGTGGTTGTCAAAGGAGAGATTGCTATCAACTTGGGTCCCCAGGTCCCTAATTACTTCTTCCATACTTAATGGGTTACCACCTATGTGGTAATTTGTGGGCACTTTGTTTTTGCCAAAGGGTATGACCATGCACTTTTTGGCATTTAGCTTTAGGCCATGGCTCTGACACCAGTTATCCGTCTCTGTGAGACCTTTTTGCAGGATGTTCATGTCAGCTGGAGAGTCAGTTATGGCGCCGAGTTTGCAGTCATCTGCGAACTTGGTCAGCCATAGTCCTCCCATGTTGGCTGTACCTCGGAAAAGTATATGCCGAACAGGAGAGGTCCCAGAACAGAGTCTTGTGGGACACCACTAGTAACTGGTTTTGAGTCTGACATGGCTCCGGCAATTCTGACTCTGTGGGTTCTGTCTTTGAGCCAGTTAGCAACCCATCTTGTGACATAGGGGTTTATATTTAAGCTGTATAGTTTATCTATGATGCCCGAGTGGGGTATTGTGTCAAATGCCTTTGCGAGGTCCAGATAGGCTGTGTGGACTACCTTCCCTTCATCTATGGTCTTGGTGACTGTTTCAAAAAGTTGACCAGGTTCAAGAGGTAGGATTTGCCCTTGACAAAGCTGAATTGGGTAGGATCTAGTGTCTGTAGGTCCCCAATGTCTTTGTTTATGAGTTCCATGATGATCCTCTCCATGGCCTTGCAGATAAGGCTAGTCAGGCTTATGGGGCGATAGTTACCAGGGTCCATTGAGGCACCGCCTTTGTGGAGTGGGACCACTGTTGCTGTACGCCATTCTTTGGGTACATATCCTGTAGTGAGGCTGAGATTGTACAGCAGTTTTACGTGAGGGTTTAGTTCTTCTTGGAGTTCATGTAGGACGCAACCCGGGACTCCATCTGGTCCCATTGAAGCAGTGTTTTTTGCTTTGGAGAGGGCGGCTTTCACCTGAGCATCTGAGATGTTAGGGAAGCTGCACTCTGCTGGGATAGATATTTGCTCTTTTGGGGGGGGGGAGAAGTTTGCACTGAACCTGTCTGCCAGGATGTTGGCAATGTCTGTGGGTTCAGTGTATTTTTTGTCGTTTAGACTCAACACTGAGCATATCTGGGAGTTGCATCCCAGGTTCCTAACATAGCTAAAGAAAGCCTTGTGATTGTCTTTAGTGTCCTGTGCAATTTTTCTCTCGAAGCTGGCCTTGGAGGATTTTATGAGGGATCGTAATTTTTTTCTAGTACTGATCAGAGATGCCTTCCCTTTTAGGGATTTTGCTCTGTCATGTAGTAGCTTCCTCCTTCTGTTGTACAACTTATTTATGGCTGGGGTCCACCAGACTGGACGCCTGCCTCTGGACGATTGGGTCTTGGTTTTGTTTGGGATAGCATGATCCATGCATTCCTGGAGGTGTCCATAGAATGTGTTTATATAGGATTCTGTGGTTTGGGCCATAGTTTCCACTGGCCCAGGGGCTTTGAAGGATTCCACTTCGGTTTTGAGAAGTGTGAAGTTCGCTTTTGAGAAGTTTTTCACTGTGGTTTTCTGGGCTGGGGGTGGGGTCGGGTTTTGGATATCCAGTGAAATTAATTTATGGTCTGATCTTACCAATGAGGGGTATACTTCTGGTGTGGAGCATAGGGTCCCCATGTTGGTGATGATCAAGTCAAGTATGTTTTCCCCTCTTGTGGGAGTTGTGACTAGTTGTTCCATGACATTTGAGTTTATAAATTCCAGGAACCTTTGGGCTAGAGTGTTGTGGCTTGAGTAATGCTCCCAGTCTATGTTTGGGTAGTTGAAGTCACCCAATATAATGGTGTTTGGAGAGATCTTCATGTTCTCCAATGTTTTTAGGAAAGCAGAGTTGGATTCCTGATTTTGAGACGGTGGTCTGTAGCATGCTATAAACTGAAAGGCAGTTTTGCCCACTGTTAGTTGCACGTGGATGGTTTCTGATGCTTCGTGCAATGCCACTAATCTGGAGGTGTGGGTATCCTTGATAAATATGGATACTCCCCCTCCTTTTGTGGTTCGGTCCGAGTTTTGGGGTCGAAAAGCATGATATGAGGTATAACCAGGTAGTGCTGGGGTGCTCTCTGGAGCCTTGAACCAGGTTTCTGTCACTGTACAGATATCGATGTTCTCCATACTGAGGAGAGCTTTGAGTGCGTGCATTTTGAGGTTTAGACTCTGGCGTTTAGCAGCACTACCCTTAGTTTCTTGTTCTTTGTGTTTTCTATGGAAGTGGGTTTGTCTTTTGAGCCTTGCCTAAAAAAGGCACTATGGGGGTGGCAAGAGCCTTTGCCAGTATCCGAAAGCCCAGGGTTGACAGGTGCAAGCCGTCCATAGGGAAGCAATGTGGCTTGTCGAGCATGTCATCCCAGGCTGACAGGCACTGGATCCCCTTTGAATGACACCAAAAATTTAGCCAGTTATTAAAATCGATCATTTTGTCTTTATACTGCGGCATCATTCTAGGTGAGGGTAAGATGCTGCTCAAGGTCAGGGTCATACCGGCCTGGGCTACATGATTGGAGAGCTCCTCTATGTCTCTTTTCATGTAGTCAAGGGAGGTACGTCTCAGGTCATTCACACCAGCATCTACTATGACAGAATCATATTTGTACTTGCTTTGGAGTGACCTGAGTGCTTGCGTTATGTGGCGGATCCTAGTGCCCGACAGGCAGCTCACTGTGACCTTCTCCTTGTTCAGCCTGGTGAGCGGGACGTCAGTGTGTCTGACTATAGTATCACCAGTGTATCAGGTGTGTTTTTCAGCCTTAAGGGCTGTGACTGTTTGGCACACTGACTTTGTGAGCTATGTGTTGCACGTGTTTTGCTGTGGGGTAGCGTTTGCTTGGATGTCTGCTTTGGAGGTCTCTGCTGCTTAGGTAGATTTTTGTTTACAGCCTCCGAGTATGTTTTTGTGTGTTTGTGTTTGGTTTGCTGTTGTGGTAGGACTATGTGAGACTGGATTGGTGTTGTGTGAGGTTACCTTCTCCTCCTGACTGGTTACACCAGTTCTGAGGTGAGAGAGCTCAGCCTCCAGTTTGGCTATATGGTTGCATCTCTCACATATGTTTGAACCTGTTTGGAGGAGGAGAGGGTTGTCCATGTACATGAGGCAGTTGTAACATTGCCTCAAGATTCCCAAATTCACCTGCTGGACTGGAGAGGAAACCATTAACTGACCTTTGGACATGCTAGAGTAGTAAAGGGAACTCTTTTATCACTTAATTAAAAAGGACCAATAGGGGACAAGGTAATTTTGGAGAGTATATGAGGATGTAGTGCTTTTAGTTTATTAGTGCTAGATTGTAAGATTGCTTATTTGGGCAAGTGCAGGGCCTTAGATTGAGAATATTGTGTTTAATTTGAGAGATAGAGCAGTTCTAAGGGAAAAAGTGAAGAACAGACTTTGTGGAGCCGGGAATAGTTTAAACCCGATTAAGCGGCGCTGCCCGATGCTGCGCTATGCGCACAATCGTGCAAAGCCACGCTAAAGCGGGTTTTTATGCAGGGAACTTCAAAGAGCTAGAAATGGCCCAAAATGGCCAATTACTACACGATTCTTGTGCTGAGGTCACTCCTTCAGGGACAGATAGGTTGCTCAAGGCTTCCCACTCCCACTGGTGAGCAAATAAACTTCCTTCTATCCAAGTAAGGAAATGGGCAACACAGGAACTATCCAAAAGTCCAGAATACAGCAAAGCTTGTATAAGGGACTATTCCGGTTTAGGAAAGGCGGGAAACAAGGATATTTTTTTTTTTTCAGGAAAACAACAGGAGAATTACAGTATATTCAATGCACAGGCTAGCGCACTTGAGTGGGCAGCCTCAACAGTTAAATATAACAAACAAACTTTTAAACTAAGTGCAGGTAATAAAAAACACAAAAACAAGCTTATAACAATTAAATCAGCAGTGTAAACTTGCTTTTCAGCGAGAAAGGACAGTCGCACAGGCAGTAACAGAAAAAATATACTTATATCTTGAAAGCAGTCATTCTTTTCCTTTCTCTGCTGCTAGCACCACTCTGCAGGACCACGAGGAGCTGTTGCTGAGTAGGATAAGCGAAAAAACGCGCTAAAGTGGGTTTTTATGCAGGGAACTTCAAAGAGCTAGAAATGGCCCAACACGGCCAATTACTACACGATTCTTGTGCTGAGGTCACTCCTTCAGGGACAGATAGGCTGCTCAAGGCTCCCCACTCCCACTGGTGAGCAAAGAAACTTCCTTCTATAAAAGTAAGGAAATGGGCAACACAGGAACTATCCAAAAGTCCAGAATACAGCAAAGCCCATATAAGGGACTATTCTAGTTTAGGAAAGGCGGGAAACAAGAATATTTTTTTTTTTTTTTTATTTTCAGGAAAACAACAGGAGAATTACAGTATATTCAATGCACAGGCTAGTGCACTTGAGCGGGTAGCCTCAACAGTTAAATATAACAAACAAACTTTTAAACTAAGTGCAGGTAATAAAAAACACAAAAACAAGCTTATAACAATTAAATCAGCAGTGTAAACTCGCTTTTTGGCGAGAAAGGACAGTCGCACAGGTAGTAACAGAAAAAATATACTTATATCTTGAAAGCAGTCACTCTTTTCATTTCTCTGCTGCTAGCACCACTCTGCAGGACCACGAGGAGCTGTTGCTGAGTAGGATAAGCGAAAAAATGCGCCAAAGTGGGTTTTTATGCAGGGAACTTCAAAGAGCTAGAAATGGCCCAAAACGGCCAATTACTACATGATTCTTGTGCTGAGGTCACTCCTTTAGGGACAGATAGGCTGCTCAAGGCTCCCCACTCCCACTGGTGAGCAAAGAAACTTCCTTCTATTCAAGTAAGGAAATGGGCAACACAGGAACTATCCAAAAGTCCAGAATACAGCAAAGCCTGTATAAGGGACTATTCTAGTTTAGGAAAGGCATGAAACAAGGATATATATTTTTTTTATTTTCAGGAAAACAACAGGAGAATTGCAGTATATTCAATGCACAGGCTAGCGCACTTGAGTGGGCAGCCTCAACAGTTAAATATAACAAACAAACTTTTAAACTAAGTGCAGGTAATAAAAAACACAAAAACAAGCTTATAACAGTTAAATCAGCAGTGTAAACTCACTTTTCAGTGAGAAAGGACAGTCGCACAGGTAGTAACAGAAAAAATATACTTATATCTTGAAAGTAGTCACTCTTTTCATTTCTCTGCTGCTAGCACCACTCTGCAGGACCACAAGGAGCTGTTGCTGAGTAGGATAAGCGAAAAAACGTGCCAAAGTGGGTTTTTATGCAGGGAACTTCAAAGAGCTAGAAATGGCCCAAAACGGCCAATTACTACACGATTCTTGTGCTGAGGTCACTCCTTCAGGGACAGATAGGCTGCTCAAGGCTCTTCACTCCCACTGGTGAGCAAAGAAACTTCCTCCTATCCAAGTAAGGAAATGGGCAACACAGGAACTATCCAAAAGTCCAGAATACAGCAAAGCCTGTATAAGGGACTATTCTAGTTTAGGGAAGGCGGAAAACAAGGATATTTTTTTTTTCAGGCAAACAACAGGAGAATTACAGTATATTCAATGCACAGGCTAGCACACTTGAGTGGGCAGCCTCAACAGTTAAATATAACAAACAAACATTTAAACTAAGTGCAGGTAATAAAAAACACAAAAACAAGCTTATAACAGTTAAATCAGCAGTGTAAACTCGCTTTTCAGCGAGAAAGGACAGTCGCACAGGTAGTAAAATCTTCCTGATTCACCCACTGCTCCCTCGTAGACCTCCAGTTCACCTATTGTGCATCCAACCCAGTCTCCCCTTGGCGAATTATTACATTACCCGTCACCCCCCACCCCTATATTCCACAGACACCATCCATCCCTTCTCTAGTTGATGGCCCATGGCACAGTCAACAGAACACATTGTGTACACTACATATCTCTGGGAGCAATATGGTTGTGAACACTACCCTAGCATTTCTGATCATCCACATGCTGTACTTCACGCACATAGGTACACGCAAATACTTATCTTTCATGACATGGTAGGTAGACCCGGGTAATACCCATTCATCTATGGGCCGTCCTGACAAGGATGACTTGGACTGCGAATGGGCAGATATTGGGCAAATGCTCTGGCCATTGGTAGGGTTGCCACCTTTTCATATGACCTGGATGGGACATTTTCGGGACACACATCAGAGTTTACAGGCCAACAAATACCCACGGTCATTACAAAGGATAGTACTTTAGTTTTATGCCTATAAATAAGCTTTTATTGTTGTAGCGGTGTAGTTGCTTATTCTGTTTCATTTACTTGCTTATTCTGTTTCTTGTAACATTTAGGTATTTTATATATAGACATAAGTATTGTATGGGACTATTACATAAAATATGGGACATAATTATGTCCTACTATCGCAGGACATTTGACATTTATAATGGTTTTGGCATGGATGGACACACCTGCCTAGAGGGGGACTGTCCCTAACAATGTAGGACAGGTGGTAACCCTAACCATTGGGCTAGGCTTAGCAATTGGCGGCGAGCTAACACGATGAGTTTCACTTCCACTTGGTATAACTAGCAACACTACAATGGAATATGGGCACGGGGTTTTAAATATCATTTGTTTGCGGGACAGGGACTCAATATTCAGCTACATGCCTTTGTGTTTACTTTTTATTGTGGTGTTCGCAAAAATGTCTTGTATGCATTGCATACATTTCAGTATCCATGGACACTGACAGGAGTGATTACTATTAGAGGCAGGCTGTACTAGTCAGCATTTTAGGTTGCGGGTATACAGCCGACATGTTCACGCCTCCGTGCAGTGCTTGGACACGCCCCCTGCACTCGTACACGTTTCCTATGCATGTGGCTGTTACGGCAGCGTGTCTTCATTAATATGCATGTGGTGCTGCTGTGCCATCTCTATGCTGCACGGTCGGCGCAAGGCTAACGCCGTCCTTGCGCAGAGCTTCATGAATCCTGGGGCCTATATATATATATATATATATATATATATATATATATATATATATATATATATAAATGCACCATATATATATATATATATATATATATATATATATATATATATATATATATATATATATATATTATATACAAACAAACACATACACACACACACACACACACACACACACACACACACACACACACACACATATATATATATATATATATATATATATATGTATATATATATACAAATATTTATACACACACACACAGACACACACACACACACACACACACACACACATACTCACACACACACACACACACACACACACACACACACACACACACACACACACACACACACACACACACACACACACACAGACACACACACACAGGTTCATAGGTTCATAGGTAGGTACTAGGCTATCTGCCCGAAGGCATTTATAAGCCTAGCCAGAATGTGTTGGTTTTCTCTGCCCCCTTAGATTAGTTCCCTGTGCCTCTGTCCAGCAGAGCCACTGAAGTGATCCCGGGGTAAACTTTCTTTTTCCCATCCACTCATCGAGGTTTCTCTTGAAGAGTGTTAGCGAGGAGCTCTGCCTAATGTAGATTGGAATCTTGTTCCAAAGCATGGGAAGTCTCTGGGACAGGAATCTATCCCTCCAGCATGTCCTATTTATTCTTGTTGTGAGGTTTATATCCCTAGAGCATGTGGCTCGAGGGGATGTGGTTTTCTTTAGGAGGAGCATGTCCATCAATTCTGGGTTGGACATGGCCTTGTATGTCAGGCAGAGATCACCTCTGAGTAGGTGGTATGCAACTAAGTACAGCTGGAGATTCTTCAGTCAAGCTGCATAGGACATC
The DNA here is from genome assembly GCF_019279795.1 of Protopterus annectens. Taxonomy (NCBI): domain Eukaryota; kingdom Metazoa; phylum Chordata; order Ceratodontiformes; family Protopteridae; genus Protopterus; species Protopterus annectens. The sequence goes on from NC_056732.1 coordinate 826,785,228, forward strand.
TTTTTGAGGCCAGTGATCCTCTTGGTGAGGTACTTCTGTGGTCTTTCCAGCTGTTGCAGGTGTCTTGTAAGGTACATCCCAAATGGGCCGTTGTACTGTATGATGGGTCTGATGAGTGATGATTAGAGGGGCACACACGTGTGTGTGTGTGTGTGTGTGTGTGTGTGTGTGTGTGTGTGTGTGTGTGTGTGTGTGTGTGTGTGTGTGTGTGTGTGTGTGTGTGTGTGTGTGTGTGTGTGTGTATATATATATATATATATATATATATATATATATATATATATATATATATATAAATGGATGAATTGAATATCATGATGACCCCCTTTGGTGACAAAATTTAGATAATTACACAGATGGTTAACAGAAGTGCAAGAAAGCACAATTCTTGGGGTTGGGAAATATGCCCTTTCCCCAACATTGTGCAATCTCGGAGTTAGTATATATAATTAGCAGGGAGTATGGAGTGTGCAGGGGAGCTTGCCACCTTAACAAAAAATGATATGTTATGCTATGTTTTAAACTTATGTTTTGCACATGCCATGGTTGGTACATGGGTACACATGCACACACACACACACACACACACACACACACACACACACACACACACACACACACACACACACATATATATATATATATATATATATATAAAATGCGTCTGATTGCCAAAAACACACTTTGTCGACAACCAGAAGATCGAACCCATTTAAGCGAAAGTGCACTAAATCAAAAGTGCATTTTTGCTAAAGCCAGTTCTCCGAAGCACATTACAGTGGGGATAAGGAAATATATCCTTTTCCAAGTGGGCACAGCGCCCCACATGGGGGGTTCATAGTGCACTTTCGGTTTAATGGGTCTCAATGTTTCTTATTCAAGATTGTGAAATTTCGATCAAGAAAGATAGACCCATATATATATATATATATATATATATATATATATATATATATATATACTCATTTCCAAGATTAAAAACACTTAATTCTTGCACCAGCACACAAAATATACACGTATTGGAAAACAAAATCCATCACTTAGTACTTGTAGCCAACAATTACTCACCACTGTGATCTCTCATTGACTACCATTTACTAGCTGAGTAACTATGCCATTTAGCACTCAGTTGTTCAAAATGATCAAATTATCACATTGGGTCAATGTCTCCCCCCCTCCTCCCACACACCACCACTAAAATCAGCCTTACAAATAAGAGATCCATCATGCTTTTTTTGAGGAAATCAGGATGCTGATGTTACTTTGATGAGACCATATTTTGGCACTACCACAGTGGAAAGGGCCATCATTAAACTTGGGCTAGCAACATGGAATCAGATCCAGGGAAATATATTCTCAAACGACATTGGATAGTTTCAAGGCTAAACTGAAGGGAAATCTACTAAAGGAAACTCCATGCAATTTTTGAGGCTCTGGAGAAGTTGTTGTAGACTTGGAGACTTATTGCAACTGGAATAATTGCAAATCCTACATTTAGTTATCAATCTGTTAAAAGAACTCCATCCTGTAAAGTCTGTAAATATTGTCAATATTTCCACATTTCTTGAAATGTTATGAATATTGCTTTTTCTGGCTACCACTTTTTTGCCTGTATTTACTTTTTGCATTGGTTTTATCATATGATTGATTTCCATTTTTGTTATCGAATTTTTATTGTATTTTTGTTATCAAATTTTTATTGTATTTTTGTTATCGAATTTTTATTGTATTTTTGTTATCGAATTTTTATTGTATCATGTTCTTTACTTCCCTGGTGCCTGGGTCATGGCTGAAAAGGGTCAATTGTCCACTTGGGTGAGGGGGCAGCCACCCCTGGTGTAAGGTGTTAGGGGGCATAATCGGCAGATCCTGCTCAGTGTGTAGTACAGTAGAGGCATTCATTAGAAATACCAGTACAGAAATGAAATAAGGCTTTTGCTGTTAGGACTGAAGCACTTGCTTCTGCATTGTGTGTGTGTTACATCTTGTTGCAAGCTGGTTGCCACAGTTTTTAAACATAAGAAAACTTTTTTATTCCCTTCAGAAGATTTGAGGGGTAAAGAGGACCTAGAGCTCCTCAAGTGTAAGGCGAGGAATGCCAGATCACAGAAGGGAATGTTTTTATGTTTTTGTTTTGTGATAAAGAAGAAGAATGGACCGGTCTGTGTTCTGTACTTCATGCTCCTTAGTGAGGAGCACAAAATGAGAAAATGGAGCTCGTCTTATTTTGCTTCTCTGAGGGGTGCCAGATCATGGAATGGAAGCGGGTGCAAGATAAACCCGCTACAACTCTCCTCTTACTCGATATATTTATATCACTCACTGAGGTTCTGTAACATACTTTGTTGGTATGTAGTTTTCATCAGTCTTATTATTGTGGTTTGTATTGAATGTGATTTTAAGCTGTATTATACTAGTGCCAAACTTTCTGTTCACACATAATGTGACATCCTTTCCATTTTTGTCCTAACAATTGTTGTTGCGTTGCCATTCATGCCTGTTCTTATTCACTCTTTATATCAGTATTATTACGTTTCATAGAAGGTTGCCTTCTATGGCTCCACCAACTTATTTGTAGCAGTGGCTTTATTTTTTCCTTGTCATTTTTTTGTCCTGGCTCTTCCACAGCACGGCAGAGTGTCCTAGAGCATGGTATAGGGTATAAGTATCATTAGACGCACTCGGTAAGCTATAATTACCCTAGTACTCTGCCATTAAACAGGCAATTAGAAAAAAATGTGCTTATCTGCTGTCAAGATTCCTTGTCTTGTTCAACTGTTTGCTAAGTATCATTGTTGCAACAGCATTGTTGACTGCCCTTCATAATTTAGAGTCCGTACAGGCTTCTAATATCTTGGTTTGGTGTATTGGGATAATATAGTGAGTACTATAGTGGGTTTTCTAGGGTGTGGTTTAGTCTGTACACTGTGTCAGAAGAATAGGTAGGGTGGGGTGGGCACAAGCAGTTAGGCGACTGCAGTACTAGCATTCATTTCCATACTGCCAATAAATGAATCTGTTGGTGCAGTTAGGCCTGAAGCACTTGCTTCAGTTCTTTATGTGTGGTCTAAGTTCTAAAGTTGTAGCCAGCTGCAGTTTTTACAGTTTTTAAAAGACTTTTTGTCCTCCTCAATCAAATAAAAATGAGAGGTGTAGAAGACCTGGTGCTCCTACTTAGGAGAGAAGTGAGGCATGCCAGATTGGAAAATGGACCTTTTTTCCATCAATTTGCAGCTGAGGGGGGCAGCACAGGATGTTAGTTAAGACAACAATGGCTCTGTATTGTGTAAACCCTCAAAGAACTTTGAACAGTAAGTGCTTACTTCCACCCTTGGCTTCTTGTTCATTCCTAGGTTCCCTGCTCTAACTACCACTCCCTTGATCTTCATTTCCTTATCTAGGTCACTTGAACTGAAACTTGAAGAACCTTAGATTCTCTACAATGGAGGATGTACAGACAAACATGAACTAGCTGTCCTTGCATGTGTCTCAGATAGGAAAGATTCTGGCCACGACCAGTACTTGTCATCTCTCAGAATTATGTCACAGTTTAAAGATAAAATATTTGACTTTAGCAACTGAATTGTTAATTGGTGTTATTCTAAGGAGATCCAGTATGCACAGTAGTTTGCATCTTTGCTAACACTAATTCACTGGACCAAATAGTTATCTTCCCTACTAGATATGTGAATCTCCTTAACCGCGTCCTCACAAATATTGCCACAGCATGTAACTTACCATGCATCTGCTTCCCCCCAGTTAAGCGTGACCACCAGGCTGTTTGTTCTCCCTTACAACTAGCTCTGTTATGCCTATAAACACTAACATATCAAGATACTATTCCAGAATCTTTTACTTATCATAACTGACAATGTGGACTCTAAGAAGAAAAAATGCTTGCTATGTATAATAAATTCTCACCCTCACATCATAAAAAAGGATCTAAAGCTAGTCAGTAAATATATCAAGAACACCATTAGAAAGTGTAAAGCAAGTGGTGAACTAAAATTGGTCACTGATTCTAAGGACAACACCCAGTACTGCACCACGCTGCTATCTAATGATACCACTTTTTTCTCATAAGGAGGACATTGCCAGTATCCTTATGCACAAATATCACCTCACTTATGAACTCTTATATTCCCATATCACTCTTCAAACTATCCCTTTCACCATAATTCCCTTAGAGAAAGTCTTACCATCACTAAAAAATAACATCTCTATGGTCCCTGGCAAAAGACCTGACTGTCTGCTAGTCAGTGAAAAATACAGCTTTGCTGAATCTCTCATGAACCTTCTCAACCTTAGTCATTCTGATATGGTAAATGTACTGGGACTCATTTTCCTTTAAACTCTTTTTTGTTTCAGAGGGCCAAGTCCTCCTGCACCCACTGATGTGAGGAGCAAGCTTCCCACCCTATGAACTTATAGACACTAACTCTGAGATCACCATACCTCAGAGAAAAGGGAATGTTCTGGAAAGTGGACATCTCAGACTTAGTATATGTGAACATCTTTTCAGCCATTCAGTCTGCTTGTTTCAGGACTCTCTCAGGCAGGTCTTGAGATTTCAAATGGTTACCCTATTACAGGTGTGATTACTTTGCTTTGTTTTGCTTTGATGTGTTGGAGTTTGGTAATTACACATTATTAATTACAAATCTCTGGAGTTTGCACATGATCATTTTCCATTTTTAGATTGCTTACTTTGAAGTCTGTAAGTGTTATTGTACTATTTTTGAACAGATAAATTGTGGAGTTGAAGGTTTATTCCATTTGGTCTTCTGAAAAAAAATGCCATTTTCAACATAGTCTGAATGTTAACAGTTGCTTTCCTGGAATTCTGGATGTCTGATGCCAAGGTGGTTAAAGGAGAAGCTGCCATTTTGTTTTTGTAATCCAAATAATGCTGATACCAGCTAGAAGCCTAACAGGACTGTAGACATGTATTGGAAGACTTCACAAGAATATCAGAGTAGTTAGAGAGCAGCTAACATCTTATGTATGCCAATGAAATGTCAGTGCAAGAGTTTTCTTAGAACTTCAGTTAAATTAATTGGTGCGTTTGTGTTTTGGTCTGTTGCAGAGCGAATTCAGCAAGAGTTAAAGGAAGGACTGTACCAAGGAGTAATAAGCTGGAATTTGTGACTCAACTCTGAGGTCTGGGAGTGTCTCTTCAAGACAGGCTGACATTTATGGATCAAGTGTTTGCTACTGTCAAGACCACTTACTTCCATTTGAGGGGCATCTTCCATATCAAACATATTAATCCATCATTGGATCTGGCAATGGCAGTAAAATGCTGCTGGCTATCTTATGCTTAGATTACTGTAATGCCCTTTACCTTAGGCATATGGATGGCGATCTGGCTAGCATGTAGTGAATGCAAAATTCCAATGCTAGATTATGGACTGTTGCTTCATGTTCTAGCAACATAACTCTGAGTTGGCTTCCAGTCACTGCCAGACATGTCTTTAATGTCATGGCCCTCTCCTCCCATGCCCTTCACAATCTAGTTCCTGTGTACTTCATGAAACCCTGTATTCCAACAAGACATCTAAGATCGTCAGGGGAGGGCTGCTGGTTCTTTCACAGGCTAACGTAGAAACATTGGGCAGACCTTCTTTTGCCTATTTACTGTCATCATTTGAGACCTGCCTTTCCTGATATAGGTGAAAGACTCTGATAACTCTTTTAGTAGGTCCAGAAAATTCCATATAACTAGGAAATTCTGTAGATCCTAGTCAGAATGTTGTGACACTTTCAGATGGCAATATTTCTAATATGTGAAACTATGGAATTTTAAATTTTTGAAACTGAATTTATTTAATATATTTCTTGCAGGTTTTACCTAAAAATATGCACTTATGTCTGTTTATATTGGCGTTTTTTAAGATGCTTAGAATTAAACATCTGCATATATTTAATAAACAAAAATATAAAAATAAAGATAAAGACTACAATGACAGCAAGACTTAAGTCACATGAACAGTTGCATTACATGCATTAAAAAAGCAAAACCAAATCTTTTATACATCAGCAAAGCAAACAGCATTGGAACCATTAGATCTAAAGATGTAAATTTTGCTTGTGACATAAGACATGTTGGTGAAACAGATATCTCAGAGGATCCCTATGCTCTGGAACAGGCTCCCCATCCATGCGAAGCAGAGTCCATTCCTAACACTATTTAAGTGTAATCTTGACTAATGGATGGAAATTCGGAAATTTACCCCAGGTCTGGCCCTCACGTCCCTCTACATGGTAATACCCCATGATACTGGACTGGAATGGGTAATACCTGCTCTCCAAAGGTGTGCCCCAGGGTAGGATTAATGTTTACGAACAGCTTATTGAACTTGTCCTAAAGAATAATTGTACTCCTTTTGATAAGGAATTTTACCTTCAAATGGATGGGGTGGCTATGGGTTCACCGTGTGGGGGTATTTTTGTGAACAGTGTCATGAGTGAATGGGAAAAGAAGTTTCTTTTTGATTCATGATTCTTTCCCTATTGCAAGGTTTATGTCCAGTACCTTGATGATATTTTTATTTTTTGGGGTGGTCCCAAAATCCAGGAAGCTCTCAACAGTCCGTGCAAGACTAGTGCTATCTGCAGAAATGTAGTCGGTTAGTAACCGAGTACATTACTGCTAAATCCAAAATGGAGCTATGACAGCTCCAAATAAAGGCTGCATATCAAGTAGTAAGCATGCCAATGGCCAAGTATAAGGCCATTGGCATTGCAAACAAAAAAATAAAAAAACAAATTTTATTTTTTTTAGCTGATCTCGGCTGTTTAAGCATAGGGCAGTGGCACGCAAAGGGGATCAGGGGGAAATAATAAAATAAACCCAAAATAAGCATTCTCTAACTAAAATCAGTATTCTGCCATGCAAGTCAATGGCAGGCAGAAGACAACCTGGCCAGTTAGTAGTGGTTGCTAAGGGGGGAGGCTCAATGTGAGACATGTAGCTATGCATTAGCAGGCAATCCTATGCAAATGAGGGGAATGATAGTGAATCCCAGTTTTCCCCAGGATGTGAGTCAGGTCCCAACAATGTAAGAGTAGGAATAGCTTGGTGCAAGCCTAGGAGGTAGGTGACATCATGGGGGGGGGGTGTCAGGCATACTGTAAGTGGATTGGATCCCTGTGGCTTGAGTTTGCTCCTAGCTTAGCACAGCTAAGCTAGGGGGTGTGTCTAAACCTGCCTAGCACTCTTTACAAAGCCTAAGCGCGTGTGCTCGCCGTGCACCAGGTTTTACAGGAAGAAAAAAGAAGTTAAACCAGGAAATAGCAGCAGTGTGCACATTTCTGCACTCGGGCTTAAACAGGGAGGCAATGGGAAGGGAAAACAGCAGTAGGAAGGTAATCAAGAAGAAGTAGCGTAGCTGGCAGGTGAAATGTATCATAATCAGCCAATTACACAGGCAGCAGACCAGCCCAGCCCAGAACACTACTATAAACTAAGCAAACACCTTCCCCTCTGGTTTTTCCCACACTCTACGCCACCGGTGTATACAAGCGGGGAAATTTTAACAAACAAACCTACAAAATGAGAAGGACTGCAGCAAGCAACATAGAAAAACATGTGCAAGAGGCTGAGGGTGGTGAGGATGTGAATGCTGCCTAACAACCCACAGTGAGGAGACGGAGAAGAGTATACAGACCCGGGGTAACCTACCAGGGGTTACATGAGCTAGAGATAGTGGAGAGCTATAGAGTGGACAGAGACCTCCTACAGCAAATTGTTGAGCTGTGCCGGCCACACCTGACACACCAAACTGACTGAGGGGAGCTCATCCCAGTGGATACCAAGGTATGTGTAGGCCTAGGTATACTAGCCACAGGTACCTCCCAAAGCACAACTGGGGATATCATGGAGATCTCACAGGCATCAGCATCCAGAGTATTCCACCAGTTACTGGATTCCATGTCAGCACATGCAGTAAGCACGTATATTTCCTCAACACCCGTGAGGTGTTGACCAGCAATATGTGTCTCTTCCACCAAATAGCAGAATACCCTGAGGTAGTGGGTGCTATAGACTGCATGCACATACGCATCAAAGCACCATCTGATGAGCAGGTTAGGGCCTACATCAACCACAGGGGCATCCCCTCCATCAACTGCCAGGTTGTATGTGATGCCCAGGGCATTATAATGAATGTGTGTGCTGGCTGCCCAGGAAGCTATGACGATTCCCACATATGGCATCTGATGCAGCTGTACCAGAGATTTGCCAATGGGGATATCCCCTACGGTCACCTAGTTGGGGATGCTGGGTACACACTGGAGCTGTGGCTGATGACACCCATCAGAAATGCACACACACCTGAACAACAACGTCATAATGAGGCACACGCACAGGCCAGACATATAATAGAGCATGTGTTTGGGATGCTCTGGTCATGGTTCCAGTGTCTGGACACATCTGGTGGAGCCTTGCAGTATTCACCAGCTACATGTACCCAAATTGTTATGGTATGTGCTATGCTACACAATATGATCCTGCAGAAACAGCTGCAGCAGGAACAGCATGTGACAGGGCCACACAGCCCCCCACCAATGCCAAGGTCTGCACAGGCACAAAGTGACCAGGAGGAGGAATAACCTGAGCCTGCCCCAGTAGGCAGAAGGAGATGTGCCCAGTATGCCCTGGCCTTGGCAAAGAGGCAATGCACTGACACAGCAGGGACCCAGGGAATGACACCTCTCTCTGACTTGCACATACAGTAAAAGGGATACCAAACATGACACTACCTATGCTCAATCATGTATAGGGAGTGTACTATGTGCAGATGACATAGGCAGCCCTCCAGCACCATCCGCAAGTCTGGCACACCCTCAAGGTAAGTCAATGACCCTACCAACTGCCAAATAGAGTAGAATGTGTCGTTACCTGTAGCTATGATATGGATGTGAGCATGCAAGGGAATTGGGTGGCTGAATGTTATGGCAGCAGACAGTAGACACCCATAGTGGCACCATGACATCTATAACACATACTGGAGTCACCATAGCAGCCAGTACTACAAAGAGGGTGACAAAACCCACTGCAGAAAATGTGCTGAGCGACATGCGTGTCCATATGACCCACACATGCCAGTCAGGATGGTTCACATACCCAACAACAGTCTCAGACAGCAGGACCAGTGAAGACAAACCCAAACAGAACCTGTGCCATGGCCCCAGAATGATGGCTATGTTTAACCTCCCCCAGGCCTACACAGACAGACCACAGCAGGGCAGGCAGTGGGATGTTAGTTCTGAAGGGCAGGAAGTCAGACAATAATATGTAGGGCAACCAAAGCCATGATCTGTAGTACACTAGTATGCCTGTAGTCAGCATGATAGTTAGCAATACAGAATAAAATGGAGTACCTGACAAGCCAGTACAGTCACAGCAAATGTGTACAAGTGCCACGTGTGCCCCCCACATCCTACATAGTAATGTAATAACAGTCAGGTGTGCCCCCCATCCCCGTGTAGAAATGTAGAAATAGTCAGGTGTGCCCCCCATCCTACATAGTAATGTGCCCCCCCACTCCTATGAAGAAATGTAGAAACAGTCAGGTGTGTCCCCCCTGCTATGCAGAAATGTAGTAACAGTCAAAGCCAAATGATCGATGGATACCCTGCAGTGACAGCATGCTATCTGTCGGTGTACAACACAAAGGTCAGCACTGCAGCACAAACTACCTGGACATGATCCACACATTCAATACATATGGCCATACTGGGCATGCTCATACACTTAGAGAAATGAAGGCAATGTCAGTCAACAACATACTGAAAGGTCATACTGGGCATGCTCACACACTTAAACACATGAAAGCCATGTCTGCAAACACCAGTGGACCAGACATATCTGGCAGTTGCAGTTGTTAGTGCAGACACTCATCAGTATGCACCACTCATGCCTTGCACACACAGTGGATAGGAATACAGACATATATGTCAGGACAACACACTATAATAAGCCAAAGGAAGAGGGTGACTGTGACAAGGAGCCATCCAGGCCTGTCCCACCCAGCACACAGCCAAAGGGCCCCAAACACATGAGGTGCAGATGTCACTCACTGCAGATACTAGCCAGCAGTATCTGTCAGCATTATAGACTATGTGGTGCATGTGCCAGCTGTGCAAAATGACTGTACAAGTAAGTAGTTATCTTGCAGCTTTATACACGTACCTGTGAAATATGACCCAGTGTGTGCCCGCATGTGGTGTGTCAACCCCTAGATGAATGGGTTATGACCCATGCACACACCGCCCTCCCCATAGCCGTACTATGACAAGCCTGCTGAGGTCATCCAATGTGAAATATACCTTTGGGAGAGCTGTAGCCCAGTAATCTCCATGGCGTGTCCCATAGCTGCGTACTGCTGTAGTGTAATAAACTAGTTAGGTAGGAGTTCTAACCCCAGACTTGGTGAGTGTGTGTTTGTGTGCGTCTTTGTCTTTGACTGTGTAGAGAGCAATGCTTTTTAGGGTACTCACACTCCCTACAATTTATATACTTAGCTTTGTCAAGACTGCTGATGTCACCCACCTAGAAATACACCTCTGGGAAGGTTGTAGCCCAATAATCGCCATAGCACATCCTGTAACTGCGTATTGCTGTAGTGTGATAATGTAATTAGGTAGGTGTTCTAATCCCAGACATGGCAAGTGTGTGTGTTTGTCTGACCCTGTCTGTGTAGAGAGTAATACTTTTCAGGGTACTCACACTCCTTACAATTCATATACTCAACTTTAGCAAGGCTGCTGATATCACCCACCTAGAAATACATCTCTGGGAAGGTTGCAGCCCAGTAATCTCCATAGCGTGTCCTGTAATTGCGTACTGCTGTAATGTGATAGAGTAGTTAGGTAGGTGTTCTAATCCCAGATATGACAAGTGTGTGTGTGTCTGCCTAACCCTGTCTGTGTAAAGATCAATGCTTTTTAGGATACTCACACACCTTACAATTCATATACTCAACTTTGACAAGGCTGCTGAAGTCACCATCCTAGAAATACACCTCTGGGAAGGTTACAGCCAATAATCTCCATAGCGTGTCCTATAATTGCGTACTGCTGTAGTGTGAGTTAGAACTGTGGTCGGGTTCTAGCCCCACCTATGGCAGTTCTGGATGTTTTGTGTGTGTTTCAATGTCTGTGTATGGAGCAATGCATTATAGGCTAGTCACACACAGTGCATTCCAAATGGTCTACTTTGGCAATCCTGCTGATGTCATTCATTGTGAAATACACCTTTGGGGAAGGAGTTCTTTAGTAATCCCCATGGTGCGTCCTATAGCAGCTCCATACTGTAATGCGATATAGACCACTGTTAGGGGTTCTATACCCACCCATGTCGGTTGTGGATGTTTTGTGTGCGTGTCACTGTCTGTGTAGGGAGCAATGCATTTTAGGATAGTCACACTCACTACAATTTGAATGTCCTACTTTGGCAATCCTGCTGATGTCATCCAATGTGATATACACCTTTGGGGAAGGAGTACTCCAGTAATCTCCATGGTGCATACTGTAACTGTGCAGTGCTGTAGTGTAATAAACTAGTTAGGTGGGGATTCTACTCCCAGACATCACAGGTGTGTATGTTTGTAACATGTATCCTGTGTGGAGGTGGTTGTGAGTGTGTGACACCTGTGACCAATGTGGAGTGGGTTTTGCATATTTCTTATATGGTGGCCCTACTATATATCACAATGTCCACCGTACAGGGATAAGAGATGTGAAATAGCTGAGAGACTGGGGTGCAAAGCCATACCCATACATGTGACACCAAGGCCAGGCAATCACAGTAGCAACCCCAGTATTACCCAGAGCACACTCTCAACCCATGTCTCATACACACACACATGCCTAGGCAACAGCCAATATGTGGGTAGAACACTGCATATTGGCCACTGATAGTAACTATGGGGTAATAGCTATGGGCTACAGAGAGTATGGCATCCTGTACATCTGTCCAATATGCAAGTACATGCAGACAGTGCACCTTTCCCATGTTCCCCAATGGACACCTGCAACACCTGTGGTGCCATCACATGTGACCCACAAAGGACATACAATGCCTGACAACATGCCCTGTATTGACAGATGCCACTGACACCAGGGAATGCCATTAGCATGCTGTCAATTTAGGTGCAGGGTAAACCTGCTGCCCATTACCAGTTCCCACCACAGGTGGGCAAAGCTGGCACATCTGATGATAATCTGTGTTCACAACATGGGCCAGACACCCCAGGTACAGTTGCACATATCACTGTACATGCATGTGGGAGGTGTGCACATCTCAGGCACTGTCCATGTAATGGGGTAAGGAATACATACACGGCAAGCGATGCACAGCATTGGCCACACACAATAGTCACCCAGGCGACTGGATGGGGGATACAATACCCACCTGTGTGGGCAAAAGCAGACACTACAGCCCTGAGCCACAATGCAGACCATCATCATGTGGCCTGATGCCAAGGTATACCCATCGTCTAGCCTTGTACAGCCATCTGGCACAGTTGACCACCACATACCCGTGCAGACATGCACCCATGCATGTCAGTACTGGCACCCTGTGTGTTTGTGTGGGTGTTGTATGGTGCGTATTTTCACATCCACACTCCCTACAATCCCCAAGGGCATACTGAAGCATGCTGTCTAATGTCAGACACCTCCCCATACCCTTTGCCCATACAACCCCCATATGACCTGTGTGGTGCATGTGATACCCACACAGTGATGTGTTGTGGCAATCCCACTACTGATGAGTTGCAATCCTGTCCCTGCAAAGTGTGTCAATGTGTGTGCATCCCTGTGAGAGTGTGGCTGTGTTGATGCTGGCACCTGTTTATGTGGACAGGCACATGTACGTCACCTACCGTATAGCTACCGTATCCCTGTTGCAGATGTCAGTCACCATCACATATATGTTCTGAGGGCTCCACAACAGGTAACCCATGTGGCGCATCCAATAACTGCATAGAACTGTGCTAGCACTACATAGTCTTCAGGGGTTTGATACCCTGTGCTGGTAGGTGTGTGACACATAGGTTTTACTCTCCCACCCTCCCTGACTTGTCTTTGCCTCTGTCTGCCTCTCCCACTCCCTCTCTGGTGGATGTGGAGACCTACACCTGCTTTGCTTAGCAGCAGCATGTGTATTTTAAGTGATGCTCATGATCAGCTGATGGCCTCTTCATGAATTGCAGCCCTCCCCTAGCTGATTGCATGTGGAACAGCTGTGGTAACATTCCCATAGCCAATTGCATGGAAACACACTCCAATATCTAGGAACATCATGTTGGTGTTGGCCCTTTTCATTAACTGTGAGCAGGAAGTAGATCTGTTGTTTGGCAAACAGCATCTCAGATGGATTGGGGATCTACCTCTAACAACATACACTGTGGAAACAGGGCAACACACAGGAGGGGGATGTGCCTGACCTGACTACAGACTATACGTGCTGCTATACTGCATTTAGAGTACTGTTGGTTTAACAGTGTGTGTGTGGATATGACTGTCCTGCATGTCTCAATACCTGCCATGTCAGTTCCATGTTTATGAGGAATCCCCATCTGCAGGGTCATCTGCAGACAGGGCAGTATGTTGTGCGTTTGTTTTCATGTGTTACCAATGGAGCATCTATCTGTGGACTGCAGAAGGTAGTGTGAGGATTGCTGTCTGTAGATGGTGAAAGCCGTGACAGTTACTGGCTTCATATCCCTCATAGGACATATATTGCAACAAACCCTGTTACAACAGTAAATGTATGAGGTTATCACAGCAACATGTCATTATTGGGCCTGTGTATGTGCTTCCAGCCACAACTCTGTCAACCTGTGTACATATGTTGTGCATGAAGTGGTGCATATGTGCTGAACACCATAATTAGTGTAATCATAGCTGATAACACGCCAATGAGATATCAGACTGCTACACATGTTATGTACAGTAGGGGTTATATTTGATGACATAACCTGGACATTCTGTGGATGTTTTTACAGTACTGAGGTCTGTGTACTTATGGTGAATGTTGACAGTGTGTGTATTGTTAATATATACTTTAGCCTGTGCACAGACTGTGGTAGATGTCATTGTTCTAGGTCCCGTCCTATCTGATGTTACATGCTGCTCCACTGTATGGTACCATATTGGCGTACATGTTTGTAGGGCCATACACACACATGTCCCATCCCATAGACAGCCATCAGACCAAACTGTGTAGCAGCCCAGTATATGTAGGGTCAGTCTGTGAGTGGCACATATGAGGATGGTGTCGAACAGATAGTCCATATACTCTAATATTATGCTAGCTTAACATATGTGGCTGTGTTCACAATGGTTATGGTTATGCACTTTCACTCAGGTGTATCTTACCCTGTGCTGTGACATGCCTGTAGAGCCTGCTATATATGCAGGTATATGTGCATTCCCCCATAGGAGATGTAGGCCAGTGTTGAGCCAGTCTGCTTGTAGCCTGCACAGTGCATTGTTACATGCCTAGCAGCTTAGTGTACTTACCCAGTGAGATATCATGTGCAGATACTTGCCAGATGTACTGCTGCTGGGCCTCCCTTAACAGTCATGTATGTCAGACAGAGCAGTGGTATGCTGTACAGATGTATGTCAATATCCAGTGGGTAGTATACAGCGTTTATTATGTGTCAGGCCAGACAGGGGTGTGTGAATGCATAACCTATGGTGGCAAATGTATTACAGTCGTTATGTGTTATACCCATATACATGGCTGTCTACATCCATATTGTCAGGCATGGTACACATGTTTAGCACTAAGGGGTTATGTGTATACCTCTGGACTGTACAGAGTGTGTCAGAATGTCCACATACATTGGTCAATATCTCTGCTGCAGTCCACAGAGGCATTACGTGCTAGCAGCGGTACTTAACTATGATGCCCTTAGGATGTCTGTCAGTAGCCAATGGCACACATGTTATAAGCAGATGTGACCTCCAACACACACCACGTCTGTGAAGACAATCCCAATGACAGTAGCAATAGTCTACTAATATACCTGCTATACATACCTGACATCCACTTGCACTATGACTGTGGGACTATAGAGGCTGGGGTAGGGCTACACTCCATGTCCAGGACATATGGTGGATGTATATGTACATATTATTATCCAGATAGCCATATATATATATATTATTACACATGTGTAGTACTTCCAATTACCACTGTCATGGCGACCACCTACTCTAAACCCCTACATTATGTGGGCGTGGTCCCTTTACATTTCCTGTGTGATGGACATCGTTCCTGTGTGTGGGCATCAGTGTTACAGACAGCAGGTAGCAATACCTCTTACAGGAGAACTGTCACACTCAGGGAAGCTACATGTCTGTAGGAGGTTCAGGAACTACAGAGAGAGTGTGAGTAGAGTTGTGTTATGCTTTATATAGTACTGGTGTTACAGGGTGTGTTTGTACATACTACTTTACCTTGGAATGCAGTCTGTCTGCATAGCTCTCAACTGTGGGCCTATCCTCTTGGTGGCCAGAGGTGTGCCTATCATGTGTTGTCTGCCCTCCACACAGGTCCTGTGTCAGATATTTCACTGGCAGTGTGTGTATTGAGTGCTATCATTACATGGCTACATCCATTTCTGTTTCTAATCTCAATTCCCTGACTAAGGGTATGTTGCAGACTATCCTGTAATACCAGCAACTTGCTTAGTGTATGTCAACAGTTTTCCACATTTGTGCTTGTGTTCCAGCCTCTGTTCTCCACCTAAGTACCAAGCATTGGACATATGAAATGCTGACGGTGGTTGTTCTGTAGTGGGCTGTGAGTATATCACACTGCCATTGCTGCTATCAGTCCATTGCTGTTGTATTCCCCACACATATGGTGGGGCTAGGGCCATATATGTGTGGGCATCACCTAAACAATACATGTGTGCTCTTATGCACTCCAGAGGCCAGTGTATGTAACAGTGGTATATGGCCATGTATTATTGAGTCTGGAGGGGGGGCGCCATAAATGACCTAGGCTGTTACAAAATGTGAGGGTATCAAGGGTGAGCTGCCTTAAGGTATCTGGATGTACAGTACTGTATACTTTACCTATATTTACATTACTTACATAAATAGGGTTAATGCAAGCCTACTGCCTCCTGCCATACAGACTGTTCTGTTTGTCAGTGTGCTTGTGATGGTGTCAGTTATGCCTTGTTATGTAACAGTTACAACCCATTTGTTCACATGACATATTTACCACCTAGTGATTTTGCACAGAGTGTCGATAGAGGCTGCTGAACTATACACCTGCATTACATACTGTTGATTGTTTGGTATCCTGTGGCCCAGTTGGTCCTCACTATTGTACAATTTGAAGGGCTTGGCCTGGACAGAAACAGTTGTGAAACTTTCCAGACTACTGTATTAGTATAACTGTTTCACAGTTGCATTAATCTGTTTATATGGATGTCAGTGTCTGAACAGCTATATAACATGGCATATAGAACTGTAATAGTACACAATTAAAGGTTTTCCATTTCTGCAAACCTGTGTGTGATGTTTTTTCCTATGACCTCTCTGTGGGTATATGTTGCGGGCAGCGATTCTCATTTGTATGGGTGGCCCATACAGTGTCCAGTTGTTCAGGTGTTAACTGTAGGCATAGTGGCTGTTCCATATTCTGTGCACCTTCTACATATGTATCTTACTGCACATATATCTGCGTGTGTATGTGTAGTCACATGTATATGTATATGTGTGTGTGTGTGTATATATATATATATATATATATATATATATATATATATCTGCATATCTTTGTCTGTGTATTTGTATCCTGGGGATGTTGATGGCTTCCACATTTTACGTTTCCTATGGGAGGCAGACTGTACTGCATGATATGTTACCAATACCAGCCTGACATTATACAGGTGGGATTTAGAACTGTTAACATCTTGTGCCCATGTCGTGATAGGTCCTGGTTGTGGGATTTGCAAAACCTGGTAGTGTATTGCAGGGCAGATGTGTTTGGCTGTAGGGGTGGGATGCCTATTCGCACAATATGTATAGTGTGTGGGGCCTCTCATCCCCTTTAATGGTGCATGTGGACATATGTGTTTTTGTTAATCTGCCATTGCTATCTACATATGTATGGCCATATATACCTATATAGATATATATATCTGCTTACATATGTATAACTATGTCCGTATATACCTACATAGATATATGTCTGCGTACACATATGTAACTTGTGTTGTATATGTGGACATATAGATGTAGACACATATATGTGTCGATTAGGCATTTGCATGTATATATGTTCATATATATTAGTATATATGTATATATTTTTAGAAATATATATCTACATATATAGATATGTTGTATCTGTTTATTAGATATTAATATATTTACACACACATACATCTAGATGTTGGTATACATTCTCTGTACTGTTGCATGCCTGGACTGGAGGTTATGCTTCTGAAAACATCAGATTTTTCTACATCTGGCATGGTTTAGTTGTAAGTCACTTTGTCTATGGTGTGCAGGGCCCTGGGTTTTAGCCTTGCAGAGGATGTTTATTTTGTTGCTGGGCAGAACACGGGCCGTTGGATACATAGTGGTTAAGGCACTTTAAAGCAGTTGTAAGCGGGTTTGCCCGGAGCAAAGCAGTACTTACTTCCTGTTACAGTTTTTTTACACTCAGTTAGCTTCTACTTTGCTTAATCTGTGTAGGCAATGCTTACCCCCACGCAAATGCACTTAAACATACTTACTAGTACTTACATATGCATACTACTGCTTATTTGTGCTTAAACCTGCTTACTAGTGCCTTATTCATTATGAAACTGACACTTCACGTGCATTTCCTGCATTACCCCAGTTCATAAATATGTTTTTTCGTGGGTTTTGCAACATAAATATTTTTTATAACATGCTTTGGCATGTAAACTAGACTGTGCTGTAGTGGGATTTGAACCAGGAATGCCTTCTCGTTAGGCGAATGCTCTGTCCACTACACTATTGCTGTGCTGCTTCATTTGCATATATCTTTCTTGTTATCCTCTTCAGCCTTTTAAGCTGCTTTAACCATAGCTAAGCGATGGGCACACATGTGCACCTACGGTTAGCTGTACTCAGATTTTTAAAATAAAAATAAAAGGGTTTCTTCATTTGATTTTTATGTACTGTTGCTGTTGTTCACATGGGGGACTGTTGGTGGGGATATGAGGACACCTATGAGCAATCTTGCTAATTTCTTAACACCTTCTGATGTTCTACATTGCAGGGGCATGTTTATTCTGAGAGCTCTGCTCTCAGACACACCCCTGCACTCGTACATGCTCCATGTAAGCCTAGGAGCTCGGGCAGCACACCTTGTTAATTTGCATGGTGCACTGCCATCCTGCTCCTAAACAGGTGCTTCCGTAAGGGACTAAGCTAGTCCTGCACAGAAGATTAGTGAATCCAGGGGATTGTATTGAACATGAGGGACATTCATTTATATTTTCTATTACTGACAAGTTGAGGAGGGATCCGGGGGAGGGTCCATGGCCTCTTTTATTGGAAAGATTGGAAGCATTTTGGCAGCTAAGAATGAATGCAACCAACTGGCCAGGTTTAAATTATATGTTTTATCTGGCCAGTTTTTTGAAATTAATGGCACTAGAAAGGTGATTACCCCTTTTGCTGCATATATAACCAGATACATTTTTTATACATTTTCTATGTATATTTATTTTTATTTTACATTTGTTTACCGGGCTGGTCCAGCTGGATATATGTCCATTTTCAGCAGAGGCCCAGGGAGAAAAGCTCCAAACACAGGCATTAATATCAGAATTTACAAATTTAGTTCATTGAAAAAAATATAATAGTATTAGCATTAGCATGTTCTTACAGAAGGAACAGTTAGAAATTAATTACAGACTAAGGGTATACAAATTACGCATGACAGTAGAAAAGATTTAGTGTAAGATTTGTCTGAAGGAGAACTGAAAGTACTAGTAGCACATTGAAAGCTAGTCAAGGTTAGTGCAGGGGCAGAGCCAGTGAGTTTTGAGGTGAGTTCTGAGTTGGAATTTGAAACAAGGAAGAAAAGAGATAGCAGTGAGATTGCCAGGAGGAGAGTTCCAGGCTTTACCTATTGTGTTTGAGAACAAGGATTTGCCTGCCAAGTTATTGGATTTGCAAGTTGATACAAGAAGTTTGTTAGAAGAACATGGGCTTTTAAGGTTGCAGTAAGGAGTGATAGTTGAGGTGAGTATAGGGGTGTTAGTAGGTTTGTAGAGGATTTTATGGGCTAAGGAGAGCTGGTGATATAAGATCAGATTTTGCATCTCAAGCCATCCTAATTGCTTTAGGGTTATACAGTGGTGGGTTCTAAAAGTAGAGCCAGAGGCAAATCTGGCAATACTGTTATAGGCAACAGCCAGTTTGCAGAGGTAAGATTTGGACAGGTATGTGTAAATAGGGGAGGCATAAAGGAGGGAAGAAATCAGATGGGTATGGGCAATGGAAATTCTGGTAAGTGGAGTAAGGAATGGTTTAATTCTATACAGGGAGCCTAGTTTTCTGTTAACTAATTTTATAGTGTTGTTAATGTGATAGTCAAAGCATAGGTTGTTGTCTATCTCTACTCCAAGGAGCCTGGTAGTGGGGTCAGGTGATATGTTAGTGCCATTACTAGACAAGACAGAGACGTTGAGAGGAGAGGATTTTTGGGTGGGGGAGAACAGTAACAGTTTGGTTTTCTTGGGGTTTAGGATTAAGCATCGTTTTAGGAACCATGTTTCAACGGTTTGGAAAGTCTGTTGGGTGACAGAGTGCAGTTCGGAGGGGGATGAAGCAGAACAAATCAAAGTAGAATCATCAGCATATTGTATACAGGTTCCAGAGGGAATACTGGTATGAAGATCATTAATAAAGATAGAGAACAGAAGGAGGCCAAGTATAGAACCTTGTGGGACTCCGAGAGTGATGGGCAGGTGGTTGGATAAGTTATTGTGCCAGAGCACTGACTGTTGTCTGTTATGAAGATAGGAGTGGAACCACATTATAGCTCTTGAGTCTAGTGAGAATGTTTTAAGTAAATTTAACAGTATCTGGTGACTGACCATATCGAAGGCTTTGGATAGGTCAATAAAGAGAGCAGAGGTAATGATATCATTATTTCGATTTTTGTTGATACAATCAGTAAAGGAAAGGAGGACTAAAGTGGTGCTGTGGAAAGGTCTGAAGCCATGTTGACAGTCAGCAAGTAGGTTGTTATTCAACAGGTGATTAAGAAGTTGTTTTTGGATGCATTTTTCCATGATTTTAGCCGGGGGTAGGGCTATGGGTCAGTAGTTTGAGAGTTCTGCTGAATTTCCACCTTTATGCAGGGGAATGATAGGTGAAATTTTCCACACAGAAGGAATATAACCTTCGACAATGGTTCTGTTAATCAGAATGGAAATGGGATAGGCTAGTGGTTTGGCTGCAATTTTTAGATACTGAGCAGGCAGAAGGTCAGCAGATGGAAAGGAGGCTTTTTGTGGAGAAGAGAATAGATAAGTGATGTAGGTACTGGCTGCAGTTGAAATGTGGGAATAGAAGTGTTAGGGGAGGTGGACTGAGAGATGATATCGGGGGATAGTTGATTAGCTAGAGACTGGAGAGTTTCAGTAAAGAATGTGTTGAAGGCATCAGAGGTTTGATTCAGGTTGTTTTGGAAAGTGCCTATGAGGCAAGGGGTGTCTGAGTGGCCAGGTTTTAAGAGACTATTTATTTCTGTCCAGAACTTTTGTGGATTTTGTTGGTTAGCTTGTTTTAAATGGCAGTAGTAGTTTATTTTATGTAGAGGTACCACTTTTTTGGTGGCGTTTCTGATTTGTCTAAAGTTAAGTTGTTCAGTCGGATCTTTAGTGCTACGGTACTGGGTCCAGAGTTTATTTTTCAGAATAATTTTATGTCGTGTATCTTTTGAGAGCCAAGGGGCAGGTTTTGAGTTAATTCTAATAGATCTTAAGGGAGCATGAGAGTCTAGAATAGAAAGGAACTTGGAGCTGAAGTAAGCTACAGCATCATCCAGAGGCAGTAGTTTAAAAGGGGACCAGTTGCAAGCATTGAGTTCTGCTAGGAAGCTTTCAGGGTTAAAGTTTTTATTTGTTCTTACCATTTTGTATTTAGTTAGGTAAGGGGTAGCAGTTTTATGTCTGATTAGGTAAGTAAGAGCATGGTCACTTAAATCATCTGGTAGTGTACCTACTGTATAAGTATGTTGGTGACTACTGATCAGAATCCAATCCAATATGCTTTCTTTGTTGTTAGATTTGTTAGTTCTAGTTGCTTTTAAGTATATATATATATATATATATATATATATATATAAGAAATAGTTTTTTTACATACATTTTTATATGTATATATATTTTTGAGCATGATTGTTCTTGATTGTATATATTTTACTGAGTTTCATCAAATGTGTTTTTAGCATTCATTTTTATGTGTGAGGTTGAAGAATATCTTGTATATCCTGCATAGTTTTGCTATAGATTTATTTATTTATTTTATTTTACATTTGTTAACCGGGAAAGTCCAACTGGATACAAATCCATTTTCAGCTGAGGCCCGGGGAGAAAAGCTCCAACTAATAAGTAAACAAGGCATACAAAAAATAAGGCAAATATATAACATCAGTATACATATAACAAGATATGGAATACAATCAAAATCCGTACAGTGTGAACATACATTAAGTTGCAGCTATGCATCAAAATTTACATATATTGAAATAATGACATTAATAGTGATAAATTCTTCATAAAATACTAGTTAGTTAGATTCCTTATACAGTAAGAGCCAGATTAGGATATCTAATACTTAAAGGGATGTTGGGTACATTTCATGGCTAGTTAACATGGAGGATATTAATGTCAAGTAGAAGGGAAGTTGAGGGTAGGTGAAGAAAGATATTTACAGGGTGAGTAAAGAAGAAACAGAATCAACCAGGGGATGAACAGAGGCAGATCCAGTGATCCAGTAAGTGTGACTTAACAGCTTTTTTGAAAGCTGTGTGAGAGGATTCAATAGTTAAGGCAACTGGGAGAGAATTCCATGATTTAGCAACATAAGTGGAAAATAAAGAATTCCCAGCTGACTTATTTGATTTGGGGACCTTAAGTAGAAGCTTGTCACTTGATCGGAGAGGTCTTGCAGTGGTATGAGGCATAATTATGTTTTTTATTGATGGAACTCTGGTTGATATAGCATTTTATGAGCAAATACAAGTTGGTTGTAATGGAGGAGGTGGGTAAATTCCAGCCAATTCAGTTGTTTGAGAGAAAGGCAGTGATGAGTTCGATTGGCAGATGTAGTGGCAAATCTTGCAATTTTATTATAGCATGCTGAAAGTTTGTTTAGTTCAGACTTGGATAGGTTAGTTAAGATGGGAGATGCATACAATAGAGTTGAAAGGAGATGAGTGCGAGCAATGGTAATTTTGGCATTATGAGATAGGAAGGATTGGTTCCTGTAAATGCAGCCCAGTTTCTTATGTGTATTTTTGATTATCTGATTTACATGCAGTTCATATTTTAGGTTATCAATTTCCACTCCCAGCAGTTTAGTATGGGAGTCAGAGGCAATTAATGTGCCATTACTGGAAGTGATGCAAAAGTTTGGAAGAAATTTGATATGAGTGGGTGTGAATAGTAACAAGTTGTTTTTTTTAGGATTTAATATTAGGCAGTTATTAATTAGCCAGTTTTCAATAGAAGTAAAGTTGGACTGGGTAATTTCCTGCAATTCAGTCACTGAGGACGCAGAGCAGATGAATGTAGAATCATCCGCATATTGAATGATATTAGCTTCTGGACAGGCAGTATACAGGTCATTAACTCATTCATTCCAGAGCAGCTCTGAAAAAGCTGCCTGCTTAATGCCACCATAAGAACAACAGTGCAGCCTGAGCTCATTTTCAGAAAATCCATTTGTAATACCATACAGAAAACAAATGTTCATAACTCTTTAACTATGAGCTACACTAAAAATGTAAATGAGAAAGTTGTTCAGCAGACACTGACCTTTCCAACTGTGTAAATGTTGATAGTGCATATCAAAGTCATTATTAAATATTTGGCAAGGAATGTTGATAATGTGCATATCTTTTGTCTTTTTGCAAAAGCAAGGCACAATATCTTTGTAAATGTACCATGTAGACCCATACAATTTGTATTTAATTTGTTAGTATGAATGCCAGCTTTAAAACGATACCTTAACCATTACTGTGATGCTCCTGTATGGAGATATTCACAGAAATATTATTAATATAATATTTCTTGTAATTGATAAATAAACAAAGCATAATATCTCATGACCTGTAAAAGACAGAGCCTACATATCAGTGTAGAAGTTGTGCGTCTGGATGTCAGCTTCAAAATAATGCATCATTTGTGTGATCACCATGCTCCCTTACAAAGATATGGGCATAATAATGAGAAGTATTGGAAATGTATAATTTTCATAATTGTACAAGGCTAAACAAACTGTGATATCTGTACATGTGTACAGAGCACATACACAGTTCTTTTACCATGTTATAAGGAGCAACACTGTCATCAAAATGAGGTATTACTTGGTACATTCAGATACTCCCTTGCAAAGTTATTTACCAAAATATGAAAAAAAAATCATAATTTCCATAACCAAATTCCAAAACAAACTTTGATATCTGCACGTGTACAACATACAGGCACAATTCTTTTACCATGTTGGAACCAGCAATACTGTCTTCAAAATGAGGTATTACTTAGCACATTCAGATTCTCCCTTGCAAAGTTATTTACCAAAATATGAAATAAAATCATAATTTCCATTACCATATAACCAAATAACTAACTAATACATGTTAGTGTGGAGTGCAGAGGCATTCATTATCATTCAGTAGAAATATTATATCATTATAATTCAGTCAAAATAGTATAACACTTGGATGTTACTGAGCCCTTACTTCTACCACCTAATTTCCACCCATGACTGACAAAGTGTGGAAACGTGCCAGACTACTGAGTATAAGCAGAAGTACAGTAATAGAAGCAGAAATGTCAAACTTATCTGGTTCATCCATGTAAGAATTAGTCATAAAAGTAATAATTCCATTTATCGCATCTGACCATCACTCTGGTTACAATAAGACCCATCAGTTTTCCTCAATCCAGTATGTGCATATTGTTAGCAGATAATAAATTATTCTCGAAAGCTGGATACATAAACAAAAAATTATAATAACCATCACTGAAACCAGAGCTATAGATAACCTATACTTGTTACACCGTATCTGTATTACGATCTTCAGCAGTCTGACCATGTATGCACGAGCACTTCCCTGTTACACAAATGAATTATTTCCCCTACAAACATCTTCATTACTACATGTTATACACATGTCCCTAAATGAAACATTCACCCAAATGACCCCTTCAGGAAAATGTTGAGATACACACAATCACCAAAATTATATATACATATATATATATATATATATATATATATATATATATATATATATATATATATATATATATATATGCGTGTGAACTATGTATATATGTACAAGTACATTATGTACATACATATATAGCCATATACACACATGCACAAATTTTATATATATATATATATATATATATATATATATATATATATATATATATATATATACATACAGGAAGAAAAAATGAGGGTAGGCAGTTGATGAAGAATGAGGGGGCCTGCTTGCAATGACTCCAACCAGAGAAAAAACACAACCTGGCTTGCACATTCATCAAAGTGATAACGTGTTCTACTTATGTGAAGAACAGTGACAGCAGCTGAGACTTTTCCCAGAAAAGTGATAATGACTCAGTGCTATATTGTAACTGCACGTATTGCTAATGCGATAATGACCTTCCTTTCATTACTGCAAAGATATGCATGCTGAGACACAGGTGATAATTGCCGCACATAACCTGAGTAGGCATTTTAGTCAAATAGTAAAACACTTAGATATTACTGAGCCCTTCCTCCCACCTAAATTCCACACGTGACTGACAAAGCCAGGAAAAATGCACAAAAAATATGGTAGCTCCATACTGTCAGTAGTCACCTAGTGATGACCTCAGGCAACTACTGAGTATAATCAGAATAATAATAATAATAAGACAAGTAGAAATGTCAAGCTCTGGCTGATCCATTTAAAAGTATTAATTCAGGTTATCTCACCTAACCATCTCTCTGGTTACAATAACAGTCAGAAGTTAAAAAGGCAGAAATATTGTCAAAAATATCCAGTTAAAAATGCCAAAATTTCAAGGCCATTTCAAAACAAACCATTTCCAAATGGACTGCACACTGCATCCATTTCTACTACAAGCACCATGGAAAACCAACTCCTCAGGGGGTCATAACACATTCCACTAGGGCTACATCTACCTGTACAACATTTCTCCGGGGAGTACCTACCAGGGACATACTGGAAGCTGCTACCTGGAGTTCTGTACACACCTTCACCAAGCATTACCACCTGCCTATCTTTTCCAAATCCAGGGCAGGATTTGCTACAGTAGTCTTGCAAGGCCTACTAGCCAGCCCAAACATTTATTGACTGCCTAAACCCTTCCGCAGCATTGAGAATCAACCCAAGTGTGATAACTGAAACAGTGAAACATGAAGAACATAGTACAGTTGTGTACACTTACCATAAATGTAGATGTTCAAGTGTATTCACTGTTGCAGTCCTGGTTTCCCTCCCTCCAGCCTCCTTGTTTTCTCTGTTTCTTTATCTCTCCTCTCTATGGCCATTCCTACTGGTATTGGTATTTACTTTTTACTGGTGGTGTTTCCACACCATAGCCTAGCTTCCTATTTGGGGGCTCCTGACATTTGCGGCAAGAAAAACTGATGCAATGGCATTGGCTGCCTGTTTTTATACCCCTGACAACCTGATGCCATGGAAGAAGTGACAGCATCTGACACAGAAATACTAAGTCTCTGGTATTCATGCCAACTGAGAGCTACCTGCAGGCAGATAACCCAAGTGTGATGACTGCAACAGTGAATACACTCGAACATCTACATTTATGGTAAGTGTACACAACTGTACTTTTTGTTGAATGTGGTAATGAGGTTGAGGTCTCTAGAGTGTGTGGTGTGGAGGGATTGGGATTTCTTTAGATGTAGCATTTCTAACAGAGCTGGGTCAGACATGGCTTTGTAAGTCAAGCAGGGATCGCCTCTTAGTAGATGATATCAGACAGAAAATAGCTGGAGATTTTTGAGTCTGCCCATGTAGGACATGTGTTAATGGCCTAGGATCCTCTTCATGAGGTAGTTTTGTGGCCTTTCCAGCTGTTGCATGTGTCTAGTGAGGTACATGCTAAATGGGGCATTATACTTGATGATTGGCCTAATGAGGGAAGAGTAGAGAGAGTGATGACCTCTTATTTCCTTCCTCTTTCTCGCCAAGCACATGTCCGTCAGAAATGAAGGCTTTGTCCTTTGGAAAGGCTAGCTCAACCTAGTGTGTCACAGCACACTTCCACACATGCTGGTACTTTTGTGCAAGTAATAACATTAATTTCACTGAGCCAAACACTGAGTATAATCATAAACAGAATTGACAAAGTCAGAAAATGTAAATGTAAGTATGTAAATTACCTGGTTGATTCATGTCAGAATTAACTACAACTGCCATAGACTGTATAAGCCATGTAAAAAATATTTTAAATACTTAAGAATAACATCAGGCTCTTAAAATATCTTTCTTTTACAAAAAGCAGAAGTTGGGCACTGAAAAAAAGATAAAGGAAGTGGTAATTTATCAGGGCATGTTTTCCATTGCAGATTTCCAATTAGAGTGTTCAGTCACTAAATTCATAAAACACTCCAAGGTGACACTATCCTCTTCCCAGCAGAGCTCTCCATGGTCAAGATCACAACTAGAATCGCATTCCTCTTTTGAGGTAGGCAAATAATTTCCTGTTCCACACTTAAGATAATAACCAAAACTGAAACGCTGTAGAGCAAATGTGGAAATCAGGAACTCTTCAGACCACTCCGGTAACCGGAAATATAAAGAAAAACCATCAGCATTCCTTTTCAATTATTGAAAATTACGTGCTTTCATTCCATAACCCGGAACTTCATCAGAATAAAACTAACTATGCATCACTTCCTTATAAAGCTTAAATTTAAAGAGACAGCCCAAGTTCAACATCATACACAGAATACAAAATGAAAAAAAAATTCTATTAGCAGATAATTATATCAAATTTCAGTCCCAATGATGCAGCTATATCAAAAGTAATGGTACAAAAATCCATATTAAAACACAAATATATAACTACATTACAATACATATAATAACTGCATTAGCTCAAATAATGTAGTCAGATTGTAAACAATCAAAAGATATACAACATACTAGTTTTGGCATGTGCAAGTAACAAATTATAATTCAGCTGCCCTTAATTTCACAACTGGAAACACCAAAACTATATATAATTTAATCCAGGTCATAGCATCCAGTCTTAATTGCTAGCCACCTGTCGATGTAAACCTTGGCTGTAGATGGTTGTCACTGTAGAAGTGACACCCTGACCCCATGTCCAAAGCATTGTACACAAGTGAACAAGGGTAGACCTAAGTTGCAGTACCATCATAATGGATGGGTCAGGTGGGCAACAGTTCAGTGAGTTGGTAGTGTTTTTTCTATCTTGCAAGTTTCAAAAGAGAGTTTTGACTTATTTTACTTTGGGGGTGGGATATTATCAGGAAACTACATGGGAGGGAAACAGAAAGAATATTAAATTATATATCTGATTAAGAATGAAATGTCTGGGGTAGTGATAATTCAGTCATTGTTCACTGGAAATTTGACAGCGTGCTGGCAACCTAAGTGATACTGAAATCTAAGAATGAGGAAGATAGGGCAGGTAATACACCTTATGACTTTGATGTACCCTAACAGGTGTTTGATACTACACTTTGATACTACACTGTGGAGAGACAAGTTATGGGGGTAAGAAAGCTTTGACCAGTAAGTGAGCCTCTTACTGGGTAAGTGAATGGAGTAGAGGCATAGCAAATCTACCAATGAAACAGCCTTACTGGTTAGATATAGCCAGAATGATACATGTAGGGTTGATAGATGAATTTCCAAATTAGTCAAATTATTAGGCATTCACTGGATAGGGGCTGCATGCCCTCAGCTTCCTGCAAATAGATTTTAATGGAATTTAACTGAAAGACTAATTGTATTAGGCCATACATAGTAAAATAATTTGTATCAAAGCTTGAAAGTGTTTGGCAATACAAGTAAGATTGCATAGTCATCTGTTATGAATGTAGAAAGGGGACTGTAATATCTTTAATAGTAAATAGTGGTAATAATAGTTAATGATAGTATAAATGCAGTGTTACAATTTTGTGTTGCAACAAATGTTGGTGGAAATGCAACCAGGTGTGATGTTAAATTGACTATATACTGGGACGGAAGAGTCTGTCTTTCAAAAAAAATCAAGAATGTAGAAATATTGAATAATAAGATCTCACACTGGCATCTAAATGGGTAATGTGCTTTCAGTTCAGTAGGATATTAAATAGTTAATAATCAGAAATATCAATCTGTTCCACTTTTGTTTTCCAACTATTTGACTTGTGTATCATCTTTATCGATTTCAGAGCACTGAATGCTGTAAAACTTTTCCTGGAAAGTAAATGGACAATGTATACAAGGAGATAATATCTGAAAAACACTTCATTTAAAAAATACCCATACAAAATGAGCAGAGACAAAATAATATCCATTTGAAAACTGCAGCTCAAAAATGTAATCTTTTGAAATGGTTAAATCCATTGTAGATGACTTTTATTTTTAAACTAGCTAGCTCAAGATATGTATTTGTCAAAATAGTGATGACATATTTAACACAGTCTTTATTAATAAAGTTAACAGAGTAAAAGCATGTGAGCACTAACAGAAGGCAGATATGCTACAAAATGAATGTTCGATATACCTCAGACACGGCACAGCAACCCACCACATAGTACTCTGCTCATGAAAAACAAAAATAAAAATAGAGTAATTCAACAAAGATACCCAAGTCAGCACTAAAATGAAAACAGATATAAATGTGTGAAGTAGTAAAAGCTGATCTTTGGGTAAATACAAACTACGTATTACAGGGCAGCAAACTTTCCGGCAAATAGAACTGCACTTTCATTCGTGATCACGTAAACTCTGTGGTCTGTTGAATAAGGTGCTCGGTAACCATCGGAAAACAAAGCCGTTCATGTCTCCGAAATGAAGAAAGTACAAAAACAAAAATATACAGCATTCAGTAGTACTAAAGTTATTGCTTTTAACATGCAAGAGGCATCACACAGAACTCCTCAAAAATAATAATTCGCTAAAACGAGTTAAGGCCAAAAATACTTTATATTTCCCCCAAGCTACTTGGCCTAAACCTCTCTGAACTAACGAGGAAATAAAAAGCTCCCAGCCTAATGGGACTACACAAAGCAATGAATGACTTGCACTTTGCTATGGGGATACACCCCCATGTCTACTACTTCAACTGAGGGACCAGTGGAATTGATATCACCACAATACCTCTCTTCTAACTTCTTTCTGCAGTGTATTAACATGAAAGCAGAGAGTTAGAAGTACGAGCAGCTGTACGGCACTTGCAAGCCGATTTGCTTGTAAACTTTAAATATAAACCTGATATTACTCCACATTAAAAATTAGGTTGAGAAGGTACCTGACAAAGTTCAGGTACTTTTTCAACTTAATTTTTAACAGTGGAGCTAAAACTTTACTTCATAGTTACCGGCACTTGTGGAAGGCACTTGGGTAAAACAGCATAGCTTTTCAAGCGTCTCAGAGAGTGCTCGGATGTAAGCTCAAAGGCACCCTGAGAAGGTACATGGGGTTAATGAGATGGATGAATAAAGATGGAAAATAGAAGGAGGCCATGAATTGAGCCTTATGGAACTCCTATGGATATTGGGTGTAAAGAGGATAGGCTTTTCTGCCAGACAACTGATTGTTGTCTACCCTCTAGATAGTTTTTAAACCAAGCAATAGAGCAATTATCTAAGGCCGGGTTTTGTAGAGAGTATAACAGTTTTGAGTGGTTCACCATATCCAAAGCTTTTGAAAGGTCTAGGAAGAGAGCGGATGATAACTTTCCACTGTTTCTGTAAAGGTTAATGGTATTTGTAAATGTCAGTAATGCAGTAGTTGTGCTGTGGGATGGTCTGAATTCATGTCGAGAATGGGATAGGAGACTGCTTTTGATGAGGTATTGCATGAGTTACTTGTGAATGCACCGTTCCAAGATTTTTGCTAAAGGAGAAAGTATAGCTATATATATGGATATATCAGTGGAACTACCACCTTTGTGCAGGGGGATAACATGGGCAATTTTAAAATTGAGGGAATAGTTGATTCAGTTATTGATCTATTAATAAGGATTGAAACTGGCACAGCTATGGCATCTGATGCAATTTGAAGGAATTCAGCTGGGAGTTGATCAGCAGCTAGGATTGTAGGTTTTAGTTTGGCCAGTTGATTTTTGATATAATCTGTTGATACTGATTGGAATCTAAAAGAGAGGTCGGGTATTGGGAAAGTTGGGGGAAGGCTGGTTATTTGGTTTGGTAGCTGGTTGGTAAGGGATAGTATAACTTCTGTAAAGTATCTATTAAAAGTTTCAGCTATGTCACCTGGTTAGTTATTGGTAACTCTTGGGGATGGAGTAGTAAGTTTGCCTGGTTGAAGTACCTTATTTATCCCTGCCCAGAATTTTTGTGGCTTTCTTTAATATTTTGTTTGTAAATTTAGAAAGAAGTATTTCTTATCCTGGTACACTGATTTTTTGTGCTATTCCTAAATTCACAGTAGAACTGCTGGTCTATAGGGGATTTGGTTTTCCTCCACAGATTCCAGAGTTTGTTCCTTTCTATTATTTTTATTTTGGTGTCTTTTGTTAGCCAAGGTGCAATTTTTGGCTTGGATCTAATAGTCTGACCTGGAGCATGTCTATTCAGGATAGACAGGAAGATTACAATGAAGTGCTGAACTGCCTCTTCCAGTGTTAGATGGTAAAGTGTAGCCAAGTTGTAGTTTTTAAGGTCTGCATTGAACTTGATGGGAAAATTTGTTCTTATTCCTGATGTTACTTGTTTAAAGTTAAATAGATTTAGGTGCTTGGTTGGGTTTATAGAGGAACAGGTGTTCCAGTCAATGTTAAAGTCACCTAACAAATATGTTTTCTGGGGGTAGGTTTCAGATAACCATTGCAAAATGCTTTTAAGAGTGATAATATTGTTTCCAGGGGGAATGTATCCACATATAATATTTATGTTTCCTGCTATTGATCCTAAGTTTGGTGAGTAAGATTTCATCATTATTAAATAAAGGGATTTCTATAGTTATTTTCATGTCAAGGGAGTTTTTAAAGAGTATTGCAACCCCTCCCGCTTTTCTACCTTGACGGTCTGCTCTGTAGATGTTATAGCCAGGTGGGAGCACTTCATTATCAGATAGAGCAGGTTTTAACCAGGTTTCTGTAAGACAAACAATGTCTGGTGAGTATTGTGATAAAAGGGAATGAAAGTCATGGGTCTTATTTACTAAGCTTCTAATATTCAGATTAATGATCATTAGACTAGTGGTGGGTCTTTGACATAGATGGTGACTATTGTCCAGGTAGGTGTTGTTAGAGATTTGAATTTGTGTAGCTGGACCAGGATTTGGCTGAATGCCACCATGTTGTTTTAGTTGACTATATACTTTCAGGAGTAGTTTGGATAGTTTAAAAAGTAAAAGTGTATATCTCTTTGTTAATGATGATTTGGAATATTCAGAGCTTTGTGTGAAGTATGTAAGCTTTAAGTAGAAATGTATCTTTATTTTATGGACTGGAATGAAGTTAAAGTGGATGGTATTAGTAGGAATGAAGTAAGTATGTTCCCTTGGGTTTTGGAAAGGTATATAGTGGTGAATTTCATAAGATGTATGGTAATAAGCCCCCAATAGAGCTAAGATAAAAATAGCTTTAAAAATGGTAAGGGAAGGTATTTGGGGAGGGGCAGAGTGAGACTGGGTGAAGAGAAAGGTATGGTGGGTGTTAGTTGGATATATACCTAAGGTGGAGGTGTTAAGTGAGGGACTTGACTTGTGGCAATTAAGGATTGGATAATACTTATTGTGGATGTGGTTAATAGCTATAAAAGTAGATATAGTGGGGGCGGATGGGAAATTGGGGCAGGGCAGGGGAGCGAAGTGAGCCCAAAGGGCGAACGGATTGGGGCAGAAACCACCTCTTGAAATCCCAGAGTCAACCAACCATA
This sequence comes from Protopterus annectens, assembly GCF_019279795.1. NCBI lineage: Eukaryota > Metazoa > Chordata > Ceratodontiformes > Protopteridae > Protopterus > Protopterus annectens. The sequence continues at coordinate 826,817,607 of NC_056732.1, forward strand.
ACCAGTCAGTGAATGTCTATGTAAGGTAAGCACATCAATCATGATGAATTGAACAAACAGATAAGCTACGACCTGTAGAGTAACAACTGTACTCTTCTATCTGTACTAAAGTAGTTTTTAATGCGGTGACAGACTTCACAATCAGAAACTATCTGAATAGTGGCTCAGCAATCCCAAGTATTGAGTTACATAGTCGGGATCAAACTGATACAGTTAGAGCACTTTATATGCTCTTCCCCATGTTAACATACACTAAAAGTAAAAACTAGTATGCACTGACATCTAGTGGGGATTTATTATAATAGCAGCCAAATATAGTAAAAACACTTTTCTGGGGTCAACCAAAAGTGCGTACCTTTACAGTGTTACAGATAATAGTAAAACTGTAGATAATGTGGCACCTACACTGCTTAATGAGGCACCAACACTGTTTGCCTTTTCTGAGGATTTAAGTTGGCAGGAATACTTTCTCACTGAAGTAGTAGAGGAAAACAGTAGGACACCGGCCTCAACGTTCTCTCAGAAACAGAGAAAGATTAAGAATCTGTTAAAAACAAAAGATAGATAATGTAAAGATAAAGGTAATAAAAGGGACTAAAGAGCATAACAATCGGGAATGGTTATCTATATAAAACCAGAAAAGACTTGGTGAATGAAAACCAAGGTACGAATGATAGAGGCTTTAACAAACATTTCTTATAAGCACAATCGGTAGAATAATACCATAGCAAAAGCATGTACTAAACTGTTTCTGTTTTTACCAGTAGTCATTAACATTAACACGACAATTGATAATAGGTAGCAGCAACTAGAACTAATTCAAATAATGCATAAAAGACAGAATACATTCATGTAGAAAATTAATTAAGATAAACCACCAGACAGGTCAGTACTACATGCCATTAGTGTAACAATCCGATTCCTGACCACCTAGTACCTATCCAACTGAACAATGTTGTATCACACTACACTGAACTCTTTAACCAGACATATAACAGTCAAAGAGCCTTGTCAAACAAACAAAAACACAGCAATATAATATATGTACAAAACAATTGACAACTAATGTGAAGTAATACCTTATAATTCTAGAACAATAATATCAGATTAAAACAGACACTTAACACAATTAATAGCACATATAGGTGAGCGCACTCTCAGTTGGGTAGCAACAGCTGCAGGGAAAGCACAATTGCTTAATGCTTACCACATTCAAGTATTGCGCCTAATGTGATTACTGTCTATTATAGGTTTGGAGGAGGGGTATAAAGACAGGATACAGTAGTTGTAAATGTTTGAATAAGCCAGTAGCCTATCCCCACCTATTGGAAGATATTGTGGCACCTACACTGCTTAATGAGGCACCAACACTGTTTGCCTTTTCTGAGGATTTAAGCTGGCAGGAATACTTTCTCACTGAAGTAGTAGAGGAAAACAGTAGGACACCGGCCGCAACGTTCTCTCAGAAACAGAGAAAGATTAAGAATCTTATAATTCTAGAACAGTAATATCAGATTAAAACAGACATTTAACACAATTAACAGTGCATATAGGTGAGCGCACTCTCAGTTGGGTAGCAACAGCTGCAGGGAAAGCACAATTGCTTAATGCTTACCATATTCAGATATGGTAGTTTTTCTTTATTCAGCATTTCAGAAGACAGAGGTGTTATCTAGCAGGATATTGTTTTTGAGGATTGTTTTGATAAGCTAACATTTTGTAAATGTATTGAAGTGCTTTTTTGTGGGTGAATTGAATGATGGCTTGCTAATTACTTTTAACAGGAATGATTTTATATGTGGGTGCTTTCTGTTTCTTTCTTTTTTATTACCTTGATAAAGTCTCTGACTTGACAGAGACAAAAGTGCTTGTTTTTTGTACTAATAAAAATGTTTTCAGACTTAATCAGTGTCTCTGGTGAATTTCTAAGTGGCTGTGTACCTCCTGCTGGCTTCTGGATTCGGGGTTGTCTTGGACTTTTACTTGTTTCTGACTGGTTTGTTTTTGTGTTACTCTGTAAGAAAGATGCAATCAGGGAAGAAGGGGTTCTGCTTGACAGACAGAAAACGCATTTTACATGTTATTTCTGTTTTCAGCAGTAAATCACTGAAGTTAGTTTCCCAAGGTTTATAGCTGGCCTCAACTTATCTCATTATGGCTGGATAGGTATGCAGCATAGTCTTGGTGCTTTAGTGTTTGTAATATATAGTTACTTGTGGTGAGCTGCCACCAACATTCTGAAGCAGAAATGTGGCACGTCTCAAATGTTTGCCATTATCCATTTGCATAATGCTTATTGTAGTATTGTTTTCTATTGCATTGATAACATGATGTACAGCTCATGCAGGTTGATTCAGTGCTACCCACATTTTATTTAACTCTGTTTATCCACAAGTGTATCATTCAGTGTTGATGCCTTCTACCAGGCCTCAGTTGGGAGTTTATCTTTCTACTGACACTGCTAGGCTTTGTAAGTCGTAAGGCATTGATTTACTTTGAACTTACTTTTTTTACGGTTTGGTTTGACAGATCATTTGCTGCGATTGTTGCAGATGAAAAGCAACAAAGTTAAAACAGTATAAATAAGTGAACCAAGGATCTGAATAATGTATAAACAAATACTAGGATTCTGCACACTTGGCCTTAGTGACTCTAATGTTGTTCAGTTTCTCGTAATAGAATGAGAAGAGAACACTCCTTCACTATACTGTGAGTTAGACTTTGTGATGGCATTCTGTCTAAACTAATGAAGTATGTGTTTGTGTGAAGATAAGTTCCAACAGACTCAGTGGGTTGGCTTAATGCACTAGTAGTGAAAAGCAGCTAGGGTTATGAGACAGAACAACATAGATTAAGATGAAGATACCTGCAAGTATCCCCCAGTCTGGATTACCTGGAGAGTGTTAACAAAAGAGAAACAGAGTTGAGATAGATAGGTAATGTAAGAGAGAATATTTTAAGAGATGTCAAAGAAATCAAAATTAAACATACAGATTATAAGAAGGGGATAGAAGTATTCAGAATATGAAACTGTTTAGGGGCTTTAGTTATCTGATAGATGCACTGAGGCTGGAAATCCTGTATTGTAAGGCTAAGGGTATTATTAACATGTTTGTATTTCAGATGGACAGAATTGGCATCAGAACGTATAGTGGTTTTCTGTGGTGGAAGTAGGACCATGACAGAATATGCATTTCAAAAAATGCCATCAATTGCAAGTAAGAATATGCATTTCAAAAATGACATTAATTACTGGTAATGTTCTACAAGATGTTGCAATTGCAGATGATGTTTGGCTGGCTAGGAAAAATGTCTGCCTTTTGTCCGCAGCACAAATGGCTAGGAGGAAGACAGGATGGAGGCTTTGACTCAGCAAAGAAAGACAGTAGGGAGGGTGGCCTAATGGTTAAGGTGTTTGCCTTACAAACACAAGGTACAGGGTTTGAATCTCACATGGAATAATTGGCTAGGCTTAAATGGCTCGCAAGGACAGTTAGCCTAGTACTAACCTATGAACCTATAAGTAGGCAGGTGATAAGCTAGACTGGGGTAAACTGCAAGGGTGGGAGGTACAGGTAAGGCTAGATGGATTGCTGGCTATTCCATACCCAGTCGCTAGAGATGATGGCCTTAATGAGATTATAATTTTCTAGTTCTCTGAGTGTAAGTCAGCTGTTTTAGTATTGCTGAAACTTATAAACATGTCAGGAACACAGTAACAGCCATAGGTGGAAGTAACACTGGGATAAGTGGAGGAACCACATACATGAGGCAAAGCAGGTAACTGGGTGTGCATGTTGGTATAAAGGTTGACCAAGGGCTAAGGGTATGACTTACTTGTTGTTGGAGGTGTAAGAGTTGGTAGGTTAGATGTGTAGAACAGGAGACACCAGAAAGTAAGGAGTAGGCCTAAGCAGACACTGCTGAATGCACTGGATTTATACTTTATTTATTCTAGAAAATGTGGTCTTGGCATGAAAGAGTGGATGGTGAAGTAGTGAGTAACTGAGGTACATGTGAGGGCAAGCTTTATATATTTGTACCTCAGAGACAGACTGAATGAGTCTGATGATAGACATGGCTTGCTTAGGTTTCAGCTATGAAGAGGTTTATTTCCTTTGTATGAGATACAATGGTGAAATAAAGCCTAAAAAACTCTCTTGTTAACCCAGACTCATAGGAATAGTTAAGAAAGCTAGTGCTTGGGCTGCACAGAAGACACAGCGGATAAGGGGGTTCAAAAGGGATGATGTTTCTGATAGCTGCAGTTTGACTAACTTTGTGTAATCCTCAGGTGGCATTGTGGATGTCATTTAGGCTGGGTGCTATGTAGTACTAACGATTTTCCAGTAAGGGAATGGGAGTATGTGACTGCACCCCTTTCCCCTAGTGGGGAATTGGGAGGGGTCAAGTGCACCAGTATAGTGGGGTGTCTTAGTGCTGTTGTGTATTGTTTCCTTTTCTGATTATGTGTACTGCAGTCAGATCTGGTTTAAACCCAATGTGCTATGGGTTAATACATTTGGTTAGGAGATTCATTGCAGTAGGATTGTGGTCCATTAACTAACTACACTGAGATGGTGGGTGTGGCATATGCTGAGGTACAATAAGGAAATAGATTTGGGTGCATTAAGTCTGAGTGAGTGAAGCGACTTATGAAGGCTCACATTATTTCAGTATCACAGTTTTCTCATGCAGCGTAATGTTAGTTTTGGAAATGCAGCACCTAGCCAAATAATTTAACATGGGCGACAATGCAATTAGCAATTCTCATATTACCTTGGTGTCAGTGCAGAATTGCTTCTTGCTTAATACAAACTTGAAACAGTCTATCTGCTAGTTTTAGCAGGTTTAATTATAAAGCATAACATGGGTTCATAATAATAACTGCCATAAGGCAATGTAGTTATTTTGTTAACAGGGTACTGAATTCACTATGTGAAGTTACCATAAAAGGAGGTTAAAAGATACAGTTTGACCTTTAGCAGGGAATATGTTTCCCTGCTTATACTTCAGTCCTCACAGCTGCATATTAGCATAAGGCCCACTGAGTGGTTGAGACAGTGCTGGTGTGTTACTCAACAAAAGGGGGGGGGGTTAAAGTTAGGTAGGGCACCTTTAAGTAGTAGAGTATTGTGGCTTGCCAAAGGTTTAGAGCTTTTATTCAAAAAACACCAACAGGCAAATAGTAAAATAAAAAACACAGAATCACCAGCATTTCGCCAGAGTATCTTCTTTATTATTTGGTTAACGATCTGGTACCTCAGCCTTTCGCCTTCATGGATCTCATTCACTTTTTAACTGGTTTATATACTTATTCATCCTAATTAACACAAACAGCTTGCATTCAATCATTAATCCGGGTAGTGGAACATTTAAAAGATATAAGGAATCGGAATGAAGCTAGTCCTGTTGCCCAACACTTCATTGTTAAACATGATGGTTCCCCCAATAGTTTAAAATTTTGTGTACTTGGTAAGCCATATCTAACTAGAGGGGGGGATTACAACAATAAATTACTTGAACTAGAAACTAGAATGATATTAAAGTTTAAAACTTTAAAGCCCTTTGGTTTAAATCAGGAACTGGGTATTTAAGAATTGCAATATCCAACATTTAATAACAATGTATAATTAATAAATTTATTATTTATATTTAGTTTTATATATACATATATATTTATATATTTTTTGTGCTGGTAATTCTGTGTTTTTTATTAGAGCTTTTATTGTTTTGCTTTTGTTACATATGGAAAATACTAAGATTTCTAGGGCACTTTGGTAGCCCAATCAGAATCCAAGGTGGGGCATGTGCAAAGAAGGACAGTCAGTTCCAAAAGAAAAAGAAGCTGAGCAGGCATGAATCACAATTTTAGTGAATAACTGGTTACTTTGATATAAAAGATAAAAAATGTTCTATTTCGGCTCAGAGGGTGGACATATTGGGAAGGGGAACCTATTAAATGAATGCCACCAAACTGTGTGATTAGTATGAAACAGTTTCAAGATATCACTTTAATGTGGTTTTCAGTTATTAGAAGTTTGGTATGAAAGTATGTAATTGGCTTTGGAGGTATTAAAAAAGTGATAAGTACATTACTGCTTTTATGAGTAGACAACCAGATGATAGGGTTCTGGATAATATTGTAGCCAGACTTTACATGGAGAGACATTAAATGGTTAAGCCAGATGGGGTTATCTTATCTAATGCTGGACTGGACTTGTTCAGCCTGCAAATTAGGCTACTGCTGCAAGACATTGTAAGCTAGTAAACTAGTGAAATTGAAGAAGCAGGCAGAACGTTGGCCTACAAGGTTTAGAGAAAGGAAATGGACATAATTAACATGAAATTCAGAATGCAGCCGGGGGTGATGGAAGGTTTTAGGCAAGTAGATTCACTGTGAAGGACTAATTTCCACTCCCATATTTGGCGACAATCTGGGGATTTGTCCCCCTTACTTTGGAGTGTGGGAGAGTGCAGTCAGTCCCTCCACTGATGCCAAATGGGGCCAGTGTGGCTACGGGATGGCTAATACTTCTTATGAGTATAGTCAAATAGGCTTGTATGAGATAGCTGAGCTTTCTTGGTTGGAACAGGACAAGGTCTGAGTAAAACCTTCCTTCAGTAATGATGGTAATGACTGATACGATTGTGAGATAAAGAGTGATAGGGTCAGAGATGCCCTCAACCAATAGGATATTGGTTGAACACCCCAGTGGGTTGAGTCAAAGGTGGGAAAGCCATGTTCTTCAACAAGTATGTCTAATTCTTACTGGATGAGTAATAAAGGGGAATGGAGAAAAGTTATGCTTCTCTTAGTAGTAAACTGTGGTAGGTTTAGTTCTGATTGAACATAACCAAACTGTTAAGGTTAGGCTATTTGGCACAGGTCAGATTTGATAACAGTATAGCTACGTGAAGTATGCATGGGAGTTTCATACCACTCGCTAACATGAAACAGAAAATCTACAATTGTTTTGTTAATCGCATGAGTAGTACCATTCTGATTGGAGGTAAACTATATGGAAACTGAAAGACAGTAATAGATTAATGTATGAGACTGTAATTATAAATAGACATTTGAAGATCAATTAAACCATGAATGCATATATATTTCTTGAAGCTAAACCATAAACCTATGAATATTTCATGAATGATTAATACGCTAACAAAGTAAGGTTGAATATGGTGGCATATTTTTGGGAGAATAACTAGGGAACAGGGATGCCTTGTAATTTTAAAAGAAAGCAAGGTTGCTGGGAGCAACTGAATGATGGGACTAATTAGGAATGGGGTGAGGCTACATTTGGGTGGACTCAGCTGGGAGCATGGTTATATTGCCAAATCGATAGTTGATCATGAACTACTGCCCATATGCAGCTTCTTGCTTCCAGCAGTAACGGATAAAGACATCAAACCCCCCTCACAACCCCTGGTGACTGTAGTGGCACTGGGGAAAATATACATTAGTAATCAAAAGAAAGGCATACTGTCCCAAGTCATTTCAGCTTTTTCCAAAAGTTACACATGAAGGAAGCAACCTATGTTCACCCCCAGCAACAACAATGGTAGATGGGATAGAAGAAATATTTTACTGATCAAATGCAAGAAATACTATCCACTGTAATAGGTTCATAGGTTCATAGGTTTATACTAGGCTATCTGCCCTAAGGCATTTATAAGCCTAGCCCAAATTTTTGTGGCTTACGCCACCCCTTATATGAAAAAATACTGTGCCCATTAGTTTGTTGTGCCTCTGTCCAGCAGTGACACAGAGATGATTCCCGGGGTAAACCTACGATCTCCCATCCACAGGTCTAGATTTCTCTTGAACAGAGTCAGCGAGGTGCTCTGCCTCACATGGACCGGGATTTTATTCCACAGCATAGGGAGTCTCTGAGTGATAAATCTATCCCTCCAGCATGTCCTATTTATATCCATGCTAAGGTTTAAGTCGCTTGCTCTAGTGGTTTTGGTGGATTTGGATTTTTTGAGGTGGAGCATGTCCATTAATTCCGGGTTGGACATGGCCTTGTATGTCAGGCACATGTCACCTCTGAGCAGACGGTATGCGACTGAATAGAGCTGGAGTTTCTTCAATCTGGCAGCATATGACAGATTTTGGAGTCCCTTTATCCTTTTGGTGAGGAACTTTTGGGGTCTCTACAATTGCTGCAGATGTCGGGTGAGATACATCCCGAATGGGGCATTGTACTCTATCATTGGTCTGATAAGTGAAGAGTACAGGGGAACAATAACCTCACTAGATCTGGATGTGAATCCCTTCATGATCAGGTGGGCAATGTAGAAGGTCTTTCTAACCACTTTAGCAATGTGAGTGTCAAAGAAAGGCCACTGTCAACCTGGGTCCCCAGGTCCCTGATAACCTCTTCTGTGCTTAGTGGATTGCCACCTATATGGTAGCTTGGGGTTACCTTGTTTTTCCCGAAGGGTATGACTATACATTTTTTGGCGTTTAACTTCAGGCCATGGCTCTGGCACCAGCTATCTGTTTCCGTGAGTCCCTTCTGAAGGATATCCGTGTCTGATGCACTTTCCACTATGGCGCCCAGTTTGCAGTCGCCTGCAAACTTTGTCAGCCAAAGTCCTCCTATGTTGGCCTGTACTTCTGAGAAGTAGATGCCAAACAATAGGGGCCAAGGACCGAGCCCTGTGGGACACCACTTGTGACCGGCTTGGAGTCTGACACAGCGCCAGCAACTCTAACCCTGTGGGTTCTGTCCTTAAGCCAGTTTGCAACCCATCTTGTGACATATGGGTTTACATTTAAGCTGGTAAGTTTTTCTACAATACCCGAGTGGGGTATTGTGTCGAAAGCCTTTGCAAGGTCAAGGTAGGCTGTATGGACTGCCTTTCCCTCATCAATGGCCTTGGTGACTGTTTCGAAGAAGTCGACCAAGTTCAAAAGGCATGATCTTCCCTTGACAAAGCCAAACTGGGTCGGGTCCAATGTCTGCAAGTCCCCTATATCTTTGTTTATGAGCTCCATTATGATCCTCTCCATAGCTTTGCAGACTAGACTTGTTAAGCTTATGGGGCGGTAATTACCAGGGTCCGTAGAGGCACCGCCTTTGTGGAGTGGGACTACAGTTGCCGTACGCCACTCCTTGGGCACGTATCCTATGGTAAGGCTGAGATTAAACAGCTGCCTTATGTGCGGGTTTAATTCCTCATTTAGCTCATGTAGCACACAGCTGGGGACACCATCCGGTCCCATTGATGCTGTGTTTTTAGCTTTAGAGAGTGCAGCTTTCACCTGCGCATTTGAGATGTCCGGGAGGCTACACTCGGCTGGGATAGTTATCTCTCCTTTAGGGGAGAGGGGTGAAGTTTGCACTGAACCTGTCTGCCAGTATGTTGGCAATGTCTGTGGGTTCAGTGATTTTTGTATCATTTTGGACTAATTCTGAGCATATCTGGGAGTTTCCACCCAGGTTCCTAACATAGCTGAAAAAGGCCTTATGATTGTCCTTTGAATCCATGGCAATTTTTCTCTCAAAATTGGCCTTAGTTGATTTTATGAGTGCTCATATTTTTTACTAATAATGATCAGGGGTGACTTCCCTTTTATGGATTTTGTTCTATCATGTAATAGCTTTCTCCTCTTATTGTAAAGTTTGTTAATGGCTGGGGTCCACCAGACTGGACGTTTGCCCTTTGTGGAAAGAGTCTTGGTTTTATTTGGGATTGCCTGATCCATGCAGTCCTGGAGGTGTTCATAGAAGGCATTTGTAAGGGCTTCCGCAGCTTGGGTTGTGGTTTCCACTGGCTCAGGGGCCTTGAAGGATACCACACCAGTCTTGAGTAGTGTGAAGTTTGCTTTAGAGAAGTTCTTCACTATGGTCTTTTGTTTGGGGTGGGGCGGGATGTGGATTTCCAGTGAGATTAGTTTATGATCAGATCTCACCAATGAGGGATATACTTCGTGTGGAGCATTTTGTCCCCATGTTTGTGACAATGAGATCTAGTATATTTTCTCCTCTCGTGGGAGCAGTGACTAGCTGTTCCATGGCATTTGAATTTATGAACTCCAGGAACCGTTGGGCTAGAAAGTTAGGGCTTGAGTAATGTTCCCAGTCTATATTCGGTAGTTGAAGTCACCCAATATGATGGTGTTTGGAGATACATTTATACCCTCCAGTGTCTTCAGGAAGGCTGTGTGGGGTTCCTGAGTTTGAGAGGGTGGCCTGTAGCATGCTACAATTTGTAGAGCAGTCTTGCCTATGGTTAGTTGCACCTGGATGGTTTCCAAAGCTTGCGTTGCCACCAACCTGGAGGTGTGGGTATCCTTTATGAATATGGATACACCCCTCCTTTTGTGGTGTGGTCTGGGTTTTGGGGCGGAACGCATGATATGAGGTAAAACCTAATAGTGCCGGGGTGCTCTCAGGAGCCTTGAACCAGGTTTCAGTTACAGCACAGACATCAATGTTCTCCATACTGAGAAGGGCCTCGAGTGCGTGCATTTTGAGATTTAGACTTCTGGCATTGAGCAGCATTACCCTCAGTTTCTTCCCATTTTTGTTTTCTAGGGTGGTAGGTTTAGAATTTGAGCCTTGCCTAAAAAGGCACTATGGAGGTGGCAAGAGCCTTAGCCAATATCCAGAATCCCAGGGTGACAGGTGCAAGCCATCCCTTGAAGCAGCGTGGCTTGTCAAGCATGTCATCCCAGGCAGACAGACACTGGATCCCCTTTGAATGACACCAGACATTAAGCCAATTGTTAAAGCTGATCATCTTGTCTCTATATTGTGGCATCATTCTTGGTGAAGGAAGGATACTGCTCAGGGTTAGGGTCATACCTGCCTGGGCTACATAATCAGAGAGCTCCTCTATGTCTCTTTTCATGTAGTCCAGGGAGGTATCGTCTCAGGTCGTTCACACCAGCATGGACAATGACTGTGTCATATTTGTACTTGCCGTGGAGTGACCCGAGTGCTTGTGTTATGTGGTGGATTCTAGCGCCCGATAGGCAGCTTACTGTGACCCTCTCCTTGTTCAGCCTGGTGAGTGGGACGTCAGTGTGTCTGACTATGGAGTCACCTATGACAAGTATGTTTGGTGTTGTATTTGGCCTTAAGGGCTGTGACTGCTTTGCACACTGCTTTTGTGGTTTATGTGTTGCTTGTGGGGTGTCTTGAGGTAGCAGTTGTTTGGGTGTCTGCTTTGGAGGCCTCTGCTGTTTAGGTAAATTTTACTCAGAGCCTCCGAGTATGTCTTTGTGTGTTTATGTGTTTGATTCAGTGGAGTGGTAGCATTATGTGAGGCTGGTTTTGTGGTGTGTGTAGTTGCCTTCTCCTCCTGTCTGGTCTTGCCAGTCCTGAGTTGAGAGAGCTCAGCCTCCAGTTTGGCTAAATAGCTGCATCTCTCGCAAGTATTTGTGTTATGTGGGAGGAGGAGAGGGTTGTCTGTGTACATGAGGCAGTTATAACATTGCCTCAAGATTCCCAGATTCACCAGCTGGACCGGAGAGAAGATTGACAACTGACCTTTGGACATGCTAGAATAATATTGGGAATTCCTTAATTGAAAACAAGGGCCAGTGGGGAGTGAGGGTGTAGTGCTTTTAATTTTTAGTGCTGACTTATATAATTGCTTTAGTGAGCAAGTGCCAGGTAACTTGAGTGCAATGTGTTACAAGTAACTAAATGCAAAAATGACAAACAGTAACTTTCTTTCAAGTGAGACAAGGAAATAAGTACAGTAAGCAATGCCGATATCACTAGTGATCCACAGAAGCTGAGAAGTTGCGTATTAGGTGGAATTAGCTTCCAGGGAAATAACAAGCAAACAAACAACAAGCATATAAACAATGCTAGATTCAGCAGGCCTGGATCTAGTCTATGCTAGAGCAAACAAGGTGAACCAATTTCAGTAAGATACAGTTCAAATATTCAGGCACTATAAACCTTTAACCAGAAATTCCCAGCTCAGAAGGGCAGAGTCCAGCCTCTTCTCCCACAAGAGTGCAGACCACGAACCTTCTTAATGTAAAATAACTGGCCTGAAGCCCAAGTGCCTAAACCAGAACTAATACACTTGGACACTGGGCTCTCAATCAGCAGTTCCCAACTTAGAAGGATGAAAGCTACCTGTCCTGCCACCACAGTGCTTGCCACAAACCTTCCTAATGTAAAACAACTGGTCTGAAGCCCAAGTGCTTAATCCAAAAGACTTGAATGATAGCTACACTTTAATCAAGTTACAACCAAGCAGTAATAAATACCATTGAATACTTTAGAGGATGTCTGGATTAGTGCTCAAGTTACACAAACAAAGCTAGATCCAGCAGGCCCGAATCCAGTCTATGCCACAGCAAACAAGGTGCACCAACTTCAGTAAGAAACAGTTCAGATATGCATGCACTATAAGCCTTTAACCAGAAATTCCCAGCTCAGAAGGGCAGAGTCCAGCCTCTCCTCCCACAAGAGTGCAGACCACGAACCCTCTTAATGTAAAATAACTGGCTTGAAAGCCCAAGTGCTTAAACCAGAATTAATACACTTTTAGAATAACAGACACTGAGCCCTCAATCAGCAGTTCTCAACCTAGAAGGATGTAAGCTACCTGTTCTGCCACAACAGTGCAGACCACAAACCCTCTCAGTGCAAAACAACTAACTGGTCCGAAGCCCAAGTGTTTAAAGCAAAAGGCTTAGAATGAGTTACACCAAGCAGTAATAAATACAATTGAGTATTTTAAGATGATGCAGAAGTAAAAAGAAGTAGGTAAAAACACAAGTACAGTAAAAGCAGATGAAAAATTTTTTTTTTTTTTTTCTGAACAAGTGCTGAGATCAAAGAAACAGATTTGAGTGCTGCAACTAGAAAACTGGCTAGTTATAAGAAAAAAAAAAAAAACAAGCTAGAAGGCTTCCCTCAAACACAGAAGGGCTTGGGAGCTCAGAAGCCTACAAATAGTCTGTACCACTTAACATGAAAGGCAGGAAATAAGCTTAATTTTTTTTTTCTATTTCCCAGATGCTCTCTTTGTACACAGTAGGAGTGCCTGAAATCAGAATATGATCTCACTGCACTCAGTTGAGTGAGCAAATGAGATGGGCCCAGAGGCAGGCTGAGGGGCGGGCAGTTTCAATGCCACTAAGATTAACACCAAAACAAAAACAGGGCGGGTGGGTGGAAATAACTGAAGAGCAGAATAACTTCAGTTAAAAATTCCTTCAACACTCAAATTAAATACTGTATTTTTAAAAAAGAAAAGAGCAGATAAAGGTACTTAAATTCTCTTATACGTCCAGTTGAATATAACCAAGTTCTTAGCTGGCCAAGCTGAAGTTTTAAAGCAGGAATTATTTCACATGCACCAGTTTAAATATGCAAGGACAGGAAATCAAAGAATGTGGCTACCCCCACACCTGTAATTACTAGCAAATAACAAAATTCAGCCAACACTAGCTTCAGTTCAAGTTACTGAAGAGCAGAATAACTTCAGTTAAAAATTCCTTCAACACTCAAATTAAATACTGTATTTTTAAAAAGAAAAAGTGCAGATAAAGGTACTTAAATTCTCTTATACGTCCAGTTGAATATAACCAAGTTCTTAGCTGGCCAAGCTGAAGTTTTAAAGCAGGAATTATTTCACATGCACCAGTTTAAATATGCAAGGACAGGAAATCAAAGAATGTGGCTACCCCCACACCTGTAATTACTAGCAAATAACAAAATTCAGCCAACACTAGCTTCAGTTCAAGTTACTGAAGAGCAGAATAACTTCAGTTAAAATTCCTTCAACACTCAAATTAAATACTGTATTTTTAAAAAGAAAAGAGCAGATAAAGGTACTTAAATTCTCTTATACGTCCAGTTGAATATAACCAAGTTCTTAGCTGGCCAAGCTGAAGTTTTAAAGCAGGAATTATTTCACATGCACCAGTTTAAATATGCAAGGACAGGAAATCAAAGAATGTGGCTACCCCCACACCTGTAATTACTAGCAAATAACAAAATTCAGCCAACACTAGCTTCAGTTCAAGTTACTGAAGAGCAGAATAACTTCAGTTAAAAATTCCTTCAACACTCAAATTAAATACTGTATTTTTAAAAAAAAAGAGCAGATAAAGGTACTTAAATTCTCTTATACATCCAGTTGAATATAACCAAGTTCTTAGCTGGCCAAGCTGAAGTTTTAAAGCAGGAATTATTTCACATGCACCAGTTTAAATATGCAAGGACAGGAAATCAAAGAATGTGGCTACCCCCACACCTGTAATTACTAGCAAATAACAAAATTCAGCCAACACTAGCTTCAGTTCAAGTTACTGAAGAGCAGAATAACTTCAGTTAAAAATTCCTTCAACACTCAAATTAAATACTGTATTTAAAAAAAAAAAGAGCAGATAAAGGTACTTAAATTCTCTTATACGTCCAGTTGAATATAACCAAGTTCTTAGCTGGCCAAGCTGAAGTTTTAAAGCAGGAATTATTTCACATGCACCAGTTTAAATATGCAAGGACAGGAAATCAAAGAATGTGGCTACCCCACACCTGTAATTACTAGCAAATAACAAAATTCAGCCAACACTAGCTTCAGTTCAAGTTACTGAAGAGCAGAATAACTTCAGTTAAAAATTCCTTCAACACTCAAATTAAATACTGTATTTTAAAAAAAAGAGCAGATAAAGGTACTTAAATTCTCTTATACGTCCAGTTGAATATAACCAAGTTCTTAGCTGGCCAAGCTGAAGTTTTAAAGCAGGAATTATTTCACATGCACCAGTTTAAATATGCAAGGACAGGAAATCAAAGAATGTGGCTACCCCACACCTGTAATTACTAGCAAATAACAAAATTCAGCCAACACTAGCTTCAGTTCAAGTTACTGAAGAGCAGAATAACTTCAGTTAAAAATTCCTTCAACACTCAAATTAAATACTGTATTTTTAAAAAAAAGAGCAGATAAAGGTACTTAAATTCTCTTATACGTCCAGTTGAATATAACCAAGTTCTTAGCTGGCCAAGCTGAAGTTTTAAAGCAGGAATTATTTCACATGCACCAGTTTAAATATGCAAGGACAGGAAATCAAAGAATGTGGCTACCCCACACCTGTAATTACTAGCAAATAACAAAATTCAGCCAACACTAGCTTCAGTTCAAGTTACTGAAGAGCAGAATAACTTCAGTTAAAAATTCCTTCAACACTCAAATTAAATACTGTATTTTTTTAAAAAAAAGAGCAGATAAAGGTACTTAAATTCTCTTATACGTCCAGTTGAATATAACCAAGTTCTTAGCTGGCCAAGCTGAAGTTTTAAAGCAGGAATTATTTCACATGCACCAGTTTAAATATGCAAGGACAGGAAATCAAAGAATGTGGCTACCCCCACACCTGTAATTACTAGCAAATAACAAAATTCAGCCAACACTAGCTTCAGTTCAAGTTACTGAAGAGCAGAATAACTTCAGTTAAAAATTCCTTCAACACTCAAATTAAATACTGTATTTTTAAAAAAAAAGAGCAGATAAAGGTACTTAAATTCTCTTATACGTCCAGTTGAATATAACCAAGTTCTTAGCTGGCCAAGCTGAAGTTTTAAAGCAGGAATTATTTCACATGCACCAGTTTAAATATGCAAGGACAGGAAATCAAAGAATGTGGCTACCCCCACACCTGTAATTACTAGCAAATAACAAAATTCAGCCAACACTAGCTTCAGTTCAAGTTACTGAAGAGCAGAATAACTTCAGTTAAAAATTCCTTCAACACTCAAATTAAATACTGTATTTTTAAAAAAAAAAAGAGCAGATAAAGGTACTTAAATTCTCTTATACGTCCAGTTGAATATAACCAAGTTCTTAGCTGGCCAAGCTGAAGTTTTAAAGCAGGAATTATTTCACATGCACCAGTTTAAATATGCAAGGACAGGAAATCAAAGAATGTGGCTACCCCACACCTGTAATTACTAGCAAATAACAAAATTCAGCCAACACTAGCTTCAGTTCAAGTTACTGAAGAGCAGAATAACTTCAGTTAAAAATTCCTTCAACACTCAAATTAAATACTGTATTTTTTAAAAAAGAGCAGATAAAGGTACTTAAATTCTCTTATACGTCCAGTTGAATATAACCAAGTTCTTAGCTGGCCAAGCTGAAGTTTTAAAGCAGGAATTATTTCACATGCACCAGTTTAAATATGCAAGGACAGGAAATCAAAGAATGTGGCTACCCCCACACCTGTAATTACTAGCAAATAACAAAATTCAGCCAACACTAGCTTCAGTTCAAGTTACTGAAGAGCAGAATAACTTCAGTTAAAAATTCCTTCAACACTCAAATTAAATACTGTACTTTTTTTAAAAAAAAGAGCAGATAAAGGTACTTAAATTCTCTTATACATCCAGTTGAATATAACCAAGTTCTTAGCTGGCCAAGCTGAAGTTTTAAAGCAGGAATTATTTCACATGCACCAGTTTAAATATGCAAGGACAGGAAATCAAAGAATGTGGCTACCCCCACACCTGTAATTACTAGCAAATAACAAAATTCAGCCAACACTAGCTTCAGTTCAAGTTACTGAAGAGCAGAATAACTTCAGTTAAAATTCCTTCAACACTCAAATTAAATACTGTATTTTTAAAAAAAAGAGCAGATAAAGGTACTTAAATTCTCTTATACGTCCAGTTGAATATAACCAAGTTCTTAGCTGGCCAAGCTGAAGTTTTAAAGCAGGAATTATTTCACATGCACCAGTTTAAATATGCAAGGACAGGAAATCAAAGAATGTGGCTACCCCCACACCTGTAATTACTAGCAAATAACAAAATTCAGCCAACACTAGCTTCAGTTCAAGTTACTGAAGAGCAGAATAACTTCAGTTAAAAATTCCTTCAACACTCAAATTAAATACTGTATTTTTAAAAAGAAAAGTGCAGATAAAGGTACTTAAATTCTCTTATACGTCCAGTTGAATATAACCAAGTTCTTAGCTGGCCAAGCTGAAGTTTTAAAGCAGGAATTATTTCACATGCACCAGTTTAAATATGCAAGGACAGGAAATCAAAGAATGTGGCTACCCCCACACCTGTAATTACTAGCAAATAACAAAATTCAGCCAACACTAGCTTCAGTTCAAGTTACTGAAGAGCAGAATAACTTCAGTTAAAAATTCCTTCAACACTCAAATTAAATACTGTACTTTTTTTAAAAAAAAGAGCAGATAAAGGTACTTAAATTCTCTTATACATCCAGTTGAATATAACCAAGTTCTTAGCTGGCCAAGCTGAAGTTTTAAAGCAGGAATTATTTCACATGCACCAGTTTAAATATGCAAGGACAGGAAATCAAAGAATGTGGCTACCCCCACACCTGTAATTACTAGCAAATAACAAAATTCAGCCAACACTAGCTTCAGTTCAAGTTACTGAAGAGCAGAATAACTTCAGTTAAAAATTCCTTCAACACTCAAATTAAATACTGTATTTTAAAAAAAAAAGAGCAGATAAAGGTACTTAAATTCTCTTATACGTCCAGTTGAATATAACCAAGTTCTTAGCTGGCCAAGCTGAAGTTTTAAAGCAGGAATTATTTCACATGCACCAGTTTAAATATGCAAGGACAGGAAATCAAAGAATGTGGCTACCCCACACCTGTAATTACTAGCAAATAACAAAATTCAGCCAACACTAGCTTCAGTTCAAGTTACTGAAGAGCAGAATAACTTCAGTTAAAAATTCCTTCAACACTCAAATTAAATACTGTATTTTTTAAAAGAAAAAAGAGCAGATAAAGGTACTTAAATTCTCTTATACGTCCAGTTGAATATAACCAAGTTCTTAGCTGGCCAAGCTGAAGTTTTAAAGCAGGAATTATTTCACATGCACCAGTTTAAATATGCAAGGACAGGAAATCAAAGAATGTGGCTACCCCCACACCTGTAATTACTAGCAAATAACAAAATTCAGCCAACACTAGCTTCAGTTCAAGTTACTGAAGAGCAGAATAACTTCAGTTAAAAATTCCTTCAACACTCAAATTAAATACTGTATTTAAAAAAAAAAAAGAGCAGATAAAGGTACTTAAATTCTCTTATACGTCCAGTTGAATATAACCAAGTTCTTAGCTGGCCAAGCTGAAGTTTTAAAGCAGGAATTATTTCACATGCACCAGTTTAAATATGCAAGGACAGGAAATCAAAGAATGTGGCTACCCCCACACCTGTAATTACTAGCAAATAACAAAATTCAGCCAACACTAGCTTCAGTTCAAGTTACTGAAGAGCAGAATAACTTCAGTTAAAAATTCCTTCAACACTCAAATTAAATACTGTATTTTTAAAAAAAAGAGCAGATAAAGGTACTTAAATTCTCTTATACGTCCAGTTGAATATAACCAAGTTCTTAGCTGGCCAAGCTGAAGTTTTAAAGCAGGAATTATTTCACATGCACCAGTTTAAATATGCAAAGACAGGAAATCAAAGAATGTGGCTACCCCCACACCTGTAATTACTAGCAAATAACAAAATTCAGCCAACACTAGCTTCAGTTCAAGTTACTGAAGAGCAGAATAACTTCAGTTAAAAATTCCTTCAACACTCAAATTAAATACTGTATTTTTTTTTAAAAAAAGAGCAGATAAAGGTACTTAAATTCTCTTATACGTCCAGTTGAATATAACCAAGTTCTTAGCTGGCCAAGCTGAAGTTTTAAAGCAGGAATTATTTCACATGCACAAGTTTAAATATGCAAGGACAGGAAATCAAAGAATGTGGCTACCCCCACACCTGTAATTACTAGCAAATAACAAAATTCAGCCAACACTAGCTTCAGTTCAAGTTACTGAAGAGCAGAATAACTTCAGTTAAAAATTCCTTCAACACTCAAATTAAATACTGTATTTTTAAAAAAAAGAGCAGATAAAGGTACTTAAATTCTCTTATACGTCCAGTTGAATATAACCAAGTTCTTAGCTGGCCAAGCTGAAGTTTTAAAGCAGGAATTATTTCACATGCACCAGTTTAAATATGCAAGGACAGGAAATCAAAGAATGTGGCTACCCCCACACCTGTAATTACTAGCAAATAACAAAATTCAGCCAACACTAGCTTCAGTTCAAGTTACTGAAGAGCAGAATAACTTCAGTTAAAAATTCCTTCAACACTCAAATTAAATACTGTATTTAAAAAAAAAAAAGAGCAGATAAAGGTACTTAAATTCTCTTATACGTCCAGTTGAATATAACCAAGTTCTTAGCTGGCCAAGCTGAAGTTTTAAAGCAGGAATTATTTCACATGTATTTCATATTATCTTCAGGTGCACACAATGTCAGAAACCCCAGATTTGTACTTCCCAAAATAATGCATTTCATGTTATTTCTAATAATAATGCTTAAAGGCTGTATACAATGGCAGAATTCCCCACACTCTCTCAAATAACACAATGGCAGCCATACAGTAGACTTATTTGCCTCACCAAATGCAAGAAGTATTACCCTTAATAATGCATTTGAACTTGATTCCAACAATGCTTAAAGATGACTCTTTCAGTATCTAGAACTGGACTGGGGAGAGAGGAAATTCTTGGCTGGCTAAATGCAAGAAATACTTTGTATAACATACACAAACAGCAGG
The DNA here is from genome assembly GCF_019279795.1 of Protopterus annectens. NCBI lineage: Eukaryota > Metazoa > Chordata > Ceratodontiformes > Protopteridae > Protopterus > Protopterus annectens. The sequence continues at coordinate 826,837,210 of NC_056732.1, forward strand.
CTCATTTAATTTTAAATTACTGTACATAGTTATGCCTGCCAACTTCTTTCAACAATAACACATATTGACAGGTATGCCCCAAACTGTAACAAGACATGATTAATTCCTAAAATGCAAGATGTACTGCCCATATTAAAGTAAATCAGCTTGATTCAAGCAAATGCACTTAAAGGCTGCAGCCCTTTTCCAAATACCCAGACTATCAGTGGGTAGAGAGGATGCTAGAAATACTGCTCATGCTATGTTATCTCCAAGGCACAGAGGAGCCCTGTCTACTCTTTGTAACCCACATATCCCAGGTTCAATTAGTCTGGATGCTGGAGGAGTCAGCAAGTGGCTGGACATTAATGAAAAGGTGGAAGCCTGATATCTGTATCAGGAGGAGGGTTGAAGAAGACAGCTGGGGTATACTTGAAGAAGCACTTAGTGGAGATTGTGTGTTGGAAGTACTATGGCCAATTAGTTGTAAAAAATAACGTTCATTCTAATGTATTTCATGTTATTTTGTTATTTTATATATTTTTTTTAACCATGTCAAGCCAGCTAGGAACACATGCCTCCTTTACTAGATATTTTCTTTTTCTGATATCACTTGCACCCTGTTACTTGCTTTAATTGTGCTTTGCTCTCTTTGCAAACAGATAAAGACCTGAAATGATTGTAGAAGCATATATAGTCATCTCTATATCCTGAATGTAACAACTGCACCAGACTGATGCATCCATATTAGGTATAAACACAAATAAGTGAGAAACACAATGCATGTAATTGAATTGCATTACTTTTCTGTACAGATAATGTATCTTTTGTGCTCTATGATGTGATATGCTAGTACAGCACCCTAAGATAATGGCATATCCTGAACATAAATACTTTTATAATTCTGCAAATATTTGGCTTCACTTGTATTCAGTTGCTGTGTCGCAGTACTGTGGCAGAATATTATTATACCAGTGTTTTATGGGGAGCTTATCACCTTAAATCTAATATGAAAATGGTGCCACCTTTTAGGACTACCTCAGACAACAATAAATAAATAAACACAGTCATAACTCACATATCCCTCTATATCCAACCAAGACACTTCTTGTGATACTCTCCTCTCTATTCTTCATGGTACCTCCACTTTAGTTCCAACATTTCTCACTTTAATTGGTATCATCCCACCTTACAAAGTTCATACATAACATTTTCACTCATACTGTATATCTGTTCAGAAAACCTTATGCCATATATTCACAAATTTTCAGATGTCTTCTTGTCATTAAATATAATCCTAGTGCTGCACACCAGTGAATCCTTCTATGGTCTTGCTCTGCTTCTCTCTGTTTTTTTAGGCAGACTAAACATAATCCATGCCAACACAAGGAGGGCCTAATCAGTAAGTTAAATCATGCCTGGAGTTGGATTGATCTGCGCAAACCAGAAGCATTCTTGCCTGTTAACCCTAGTTCAACCCTATCAGTGATTCCTCTTTAAACACTCCACCCAAATAAAGAATATAAATCTAAAAGGGAAGACTAAATTACTGTCTGTACTATGCACCTGCAACTCCACCTGTAACATAAAGACAGGATATCCTAGTTACAGTCATGGAAAGTGATGGAGGACAAGTACCTCACCATATGATACATGTCATGTTGCTGAGCATGCCCAGTACTGTGTCTTGAGACCATCTCTTAGCATCAGGGTAAAAGGAAATGAGAAACTTTGCTCACTGATGATGTAAATATGGACTTCATTGTGTACCCTCAATGGACTAAATCAAGGGAATAACTTGCTCACTAAAGTTTGAGGAAAGTGATTGCCTGAAACTGCTATCTAATATTCTGAGGAGGTCACTCCTTTTCCTAGTGGTACGGAGCTGTGGAATTGATTTATAAAAGCAGCTGCACAGCTACACAACACTGGGAAAAGGAGTAGAATTGCTATATGAAAACAAGCACACGAGGTATAAGGGGTTTGCTCCCACAAAAAGAAAACAAAAGCCTAAAAATTCTTTGAAGCTGTTTCATTATAATGGGCAGCTTTGTGATCAAGGAAGAGTGTCCTCAGCTGTAGTCTACATTAAACCTTGGAAGCATGAACTGACTCAAAGTTAGAATTAACAACTTATTTGCAATCTCTAGCTTTGATAAATTCTCTCAAGCTAACTCCCACCAGTAAGGTAAAGTTGCAAATAAACTCCCTTCAGGCCTAGGTTATCACATCCAATCCCTCTCATATTAATGCATATAAGGTTGTGGGTAGGCATCTTTTATGATGAATCACCTGCCTTCTGTATATAGGAAAACTTTCCAACTAAATTTCTTCCTAAACTATTCACAGAAAGGTCTTATCCGTCTGCAACCAGTGCACTTTCAAATTTTGCTCCCCAAACCCAATTTCCCCATAGTAGAAGAAGACACAGACTGCCTTCACCACAATCTCCAGGAAGGACTTAACTATTACAAAATTGGTACTGCATGTGTTCATTTAAGCTGAGTTAATTTGAAATAGTGATGGACTTTGTCCCTTATGATGTTAAAGGAACATAGCCTGGAGGACATGATCAATACAAGAAGCTCTCAAAATCTTGTAAGCACCTAGTACAAAAATGCAGAACTGTTACTTTAAAATGCTCTGGCCTCCCTCCTTCAGTAATCTTAAGAAATGCTGGACTTGTAGTAACATCCCTTGTGGGAGAAAGTCTAGAGCAGTAGGGTGAGAAGCAAGCCTTTCCTCCATCTATAAAGTGGCCAAAGTAAATGCCATCCTCAGTTATCTAAAAACTGCAAATCTAACCAATAACTGGGCATATTATCTATGGCAGTCTGGATTTCTACTCATTCTTTTCCTAAAACCATTTACATCTCTAATGATTTTAAACTTCAGATGCCAGTAAAATCTCATGGCCTGTAATCAGAATATCAGACACTACCATAGTTCCCTCTATTAGTAATTTTCAGTCACTGCATAGAAGAACACCTTATACTCACGGTTCACAAAAAAGCAGTTATAATATTATACATAGAAAGTGGCTTTAAGAACTTTCAGATCAACTATCATCCACCTTTTTTCTTTTTCATCATCTAAAGTCTTGGATACAACAGATTGTAAACAAGATATGACTTCCTTTCCTTCCAAGGACTGCTGTGTAACTGGTATCAAGGCTTTTGATGGGTCATAGTACTTGCACAGCCCTCATCATTCTCAAAAACCACATCCTCTGAACTATGATATTGTCAACTAGTACACTCTTTCATGACTTGTTAAAAATCTATGACATACATGTTAATGTTCTTCAATCTAAGTAATATTAACGAACAAAACATTATTGATTAGATATTCAGTTATCTGAAATTTATTACCCAAATTCAATCTAATGGTCACCTAAGCTGAACAAACCCTTGTTGTAGATAACCAAACCTTGAGGTGCTAAGGAAGTCATCAACCAGGATCAACGAAACAAACTTTAGAAAGGATAAGCCAAGTGATAAGCTGTATTCCAGTAGAAGTGAGCAAATAAAACAATGCGAGTATAGTGAACAATACAGAGCAAACACACTAACTATATAAAAAGCCAGATATTCCTCTGCATCTGCTCAGAAAGATCAGCTGTGCATCGGTTTTCTTGAGTTGATCAGACCTTTTGTAGAAACAAAAAAAATCTGGAGGAGTGATGTCTTAGCCTTATATATATATATGTGTGTGTGTGTGTGTGTGTGTGTGTGTGTGTGTGTGTGTGTGTGTGTGTGTGTGCGTGTGTGCATTCGTGCGTGTGTGTGTGTATATGTTTGTATGTGTGTGTGTGTGTGTGTGTGTGTGTGTGTGTGTGTGTATATATATATATATATATAAATATGTGTGTGTGTGTGTGTGTGTGTGTGTGTGTCTATATACATATGTGTGTGTGTGTGTGTGTATACACACACACACACACACACACACACACACACACACACACACACACACACACACAGTATATATGGGTGTCTATCAGCTGATTGAGTTTTCAGAATGTTGAACTCCGTATGGTCGAGATCATATGATCAAGTTTTCGAAAACTCAAAGCTTTTGAATGGAGATCGCAGTACAGCAAAGATCGGGAAATTTACCCTTTTCCTCACTGTAGTGTGATCTTAGAGTTGGCATATATAATTTTCTAGGGGTGTGCCTGCAAAAACGTATAAAAAGGTAGATTTTTTATGTCTTTTATTTTGATGTTCGAGTTTTCAGAAATTCCATCTTGTGGTCTTTTCGATATTTTTTCGAGTTTCTGAAAAGTCGATCATCTGACATAGACCCATAAGCCTTTGGGATTTTGTAGTAATAGTGTAAATCTGAAGCTCCAAAAAAACAGGCTCCTCACTCTCCTATTTCAAATATCTAAGGTGAATTCTTTGCAACATATTAAAATTTCAACAATGGTAAAGTTTTTTTTAGTGGACATGGTATTCTTGGTTGCCTGATTCAAAAGCTGTATGGTGAAAATATCTATATAAAGCCTAAAAAATGCAGTTAATGTGGTTTATGGAAATAAAAGTTCTTTCTGTAAGACCATGGAGTGGTTGAGAGCAGCCAGCACAATTTTAACTACATGCAAACTACATATAAATGAAGTCCACTTCAAGGACCAGTTAAACACTGCCATCCCTTCTTCCTAGCATCTGCTTCAATGCCGTCCACTTGGTCAACTCTGTTTAAAAAATGCTTTTGACTAATTGAATTAGATTTCATGCAGCTGATACTACAATGAAAGTACTTGTCTAAATAAAGCCCGATCAAGGAAACTGATGCTTGACTGATCATTTTGAGCAGAGAGTAATATCTAGTTTTTTATATATTCTAAATGTGCATGTGCCGTACTGGTCACCATACATGCACTGTTTTGTCTGCTTGTATCTACTGAGATACCACTTTCCACTTGGCTTATCCTTCTTGAAGCTATAGAACCTCAAAAGTGAAAGTGTGTCAACCACAGATCATTTTCTAATCACCAAAGGATTCCACAAGGTTTTGTCCTTTACTGAGGCTTTGCCATTTTTCCATAATTTTCTCATTATATCTCCTCTCACTTTGAAAGAAATGTGGTGATAAGCAAGTTGTTAATTATGTAGATGCCACTTTGACCTTCTAGTCTTCCATGATATTACTGTGATTCAGTAAAAACATTAGACTGGATTCTGTTTCTTTAATATGGGCAGCAGCCAAGCATGAATGTTCCAAAACTGAAAGCAATGATTTCAGGAGAAACCAAATTCCTTCCTGATTAATCTTCTCTTATGAAACTTACTATCCTTGCAAGGTAGTAGTCTTACATAAACATCTAAGCATCCATCTTGATCAGTGGCTTATTTTTTCTTAACACATTTCTCAAACTGCCAAACAAAAAAACAGCACCCTTTCCAAAGTCAAGCATTGCATCATAATTGACTTTTACATTTCTTTTATTGATCTAGTTCTAGTTTCTCTACATTTTCTGTAAAGTTAATAATTTCCACTTGTTATATCACAGAATAGTTTATTTTTTCAAATATAAATGAGAGGATTAGTACAGTGTTCTGGCTGGACTTCAGTGCTTAGGCTTTGAGCAATAAGTTGAATACATGCAAATTAACAATGAATTTATAGACTCCTATATAGTACTCATAGCTATATTTCCAGCCTTATCTTAAGTTAAATTCCAATAGAAAACCTAGATCTGAGGACATCAGTCTGTTTACCATTCCCTCACTCACACAATAATGCTGGCGAAAGAGCCTTCAGTAATGCTGGACCTACATTATGGAACCTCTTCCAAGGTGAAATAAGAAGAGGTTCTCTTTTGTTCCCAAAAAGCTTATGAAGTCCCCATCACACTCATTTAGCACGTGCTGATGTTTTACAAGCACATGAAAAGTGTGGATCTTTTTTAATTTCTCCAACTTTTAGGGGTGTTCTAATAATATGACAGAAATGGACCCCATTCCTAAATTTAGAGTTCATGCGATTAGTATTGTTCTTCTCAGCACATGCAATGTCTGCAGAATTGTCTCTCCTGAAGTTCATATGGGGTTACATGTATTAGTATATATTTAAGTATGACTATAAATTATTTTTTTATTAAACCTGATGTGCTTGTTGCCATTGGAATTGTTTATTTATTTTGCTTCCACCCTGCTCTCATTTCTACCTGCAAATCCTGGTATTTTATGACTTTGTGTCTGCCAGTATGTCAGACACTATAATCATTGGTTGTAACAATTTCAATGATTAATGCTACTTTTTTCTTGGAATACTATAGCTGTTCTTTTTTATATCTGTTTTTTAACTGTTAGTATTGGGTGATCCCATTTGATTTGAACTTCCATCACTGGGAATATTGCTTTGTAATTCATGCTTCCAATGCTTCTCAGCTAGTTGTATATTATAGTGTTTCTGTAATCCCCCGTGCAAAAGTGTTCCACATTATTATACATTTCAGCCTATAAATCCTCTGCCATGAGTGTATTACACCCGGCAATGAGATGTGCAACTGCTCTAGTCCTGTCATATCTGCTGTTGTCAATAGACTTTGTAAACCGTTGTGCATGTATCCCCCTGTCTTGGGCTGCAATTATTAGTTTTTCATCTCTTGGCTTAAATGTACCTATCTTTAACCATTTTTTAATCAAATCTCTGTCAATATGTGATTGTTCTTGGAGTTTTCTATATGTGCCACTATATTTGCAGACTTTCCAGTTTTCTTTTCTTTTCTTCGGGTGTGTTTTTTTCTTTTGCTTTTCTGCCACTTTCTTTTTCTGTCTGATTTGCATCTTCTTCTGACTTGCTTTCCATTCCTACTCCATTCTGAAATGGTTTTGATCAACTAAGCAAGGATGCTTTAGTACGTCTGCTATACTGGGATCTGGTGAGGTAAGCAAATATGTAATCAGTTACATGATTACAGACCTAGACTTGTAGTCAATTTTGAGAAGGCTCATAACTCCTTCTGACCGAGGGATATATAATCTTGGTATGCCCTAGTTTTTATACATCATTTGAGAAGCATGAATCATTTTTCTTGTTTTCTTGTTGAATTGAACCAATACTGTTTGGGGCCAATCACACCAAGGCTGTTAAAGTTAGAACAGGAAGATCAAACTGATTTATAGCTTGGACTTTATTCCCAGATGTCCTCATCTAGTCCAGATATTTATTCAGTGATTCCTGCTCAAGCTCCTTCATATCACATTCCTGTTACAGGTTAGTATTTTCTTGGTGATGCAGCTTTCCTTTTCTAAATGTTGTTTTGCACATTTATCAGGACCAAATGCCATTCTTATATTATTTGAGAAAATTTTGACCATTTGTAGTTATGCTTTTAGACCCTCATCTTATACAATTTTAAATTAGCCATACAAAGTAGATGAGGTGTCTTTGAACAAGGTTGGTTTTTCAAAGTTAAGCTGTAAGCATAGCCTAATCCATTAAGTAAACAGGTTAATGGTCAAGAGCAAGACAGAAAAGCAGTGTTGACAAAGAATCACTCTGGAAAATACCCCTTTCACCTCTTATCCCTGGTTTAGTGATTAGCCCTTTATCATAACTCAGCTGCAAAGTAGTTTGCCACTGTTTCATAGTGACTGTAAAGTAACTGAGCAATGTATGGTGTACATTCATAAGCATTCCATAAGCCATGAGTGTAGGATACTATTGAATTCTTTTTTGTAATCTACCTGTGCCATACATCAATTCTACCCCTTTCTATGGTTCTGTATTATGGCTTTGTTTAACAATAGATGATGACTTCTTCCATTTGATTTTCTTTTATTACCTTTTTGTTCTAATGTTATGATTGGATTTTTTTTCCAGATGGCTATGAACTCTTTCTGTATAAAGTTCAGTATATAGTTTATATATTGTCAGAAGGCACATTATTGGTCTTTAGCTCCTAGGATGGCTTGCAGGTAAAGTCTTAGAGATGAGTATGTTTTTCTTGTTGTTAACCAAGTTGATGTCTGAACAGGATATACACATAATTAATTTTTACTAAAGGCTAAATCTTTGTGTAAAGATGTTAATACCTTTAGCCAAAAGTTAGACAATGATCTGGACCCAGGATTTTCCATTTAATAACTTTCTAAATTTTGTCTCAGTTTCTCTAGCTATTTCTTCTAATCATGTCATAACATGTACATTAAAGCTTCTTAACTGTTTTCTTTTACCTTTTCTATCCATCTGGCAACTTTGCTATGTTCCAAGGGGTCTTCATAAACACATCCCCAAAATGCAACCATTTCTTCATTTTTTGGTGTTGTTTCTATTGCTTTTGCTTTACTTCCCACTTCTCTGTAAGATCTTGGACTATCAGTGAATTGTTTGTTTTCTACTCTTCATTTTGTTTTTATATGCATACCTTCTAAGTTTTTTCTGTTTATGCTGATATTTTTAGTTTATTATTGGTACTAGTATATGACATGTCCTGGTTTGTTTTAATATTGTGTGTTACTTTACCATCTATCTTTCTAAGAATTTTTGATAATCTCTTCCCTTTTCTATATTATTCTTGTCTTAGTTGCATAGTTTTCTCTGTTTGATGCTTTTGAGGTGGTATTTTGTAATAACACTTTGTCCGTTTTTAGCTGCACAACACTATATCCTGTTTATTTCTGCTATATCACACAAATTTCTCTTAATAGTCCCAATTACTATGTTCATCTGTTTTACTAGTCTTCTAATATTTTGGGCCTTATTTACTTTGTGTAATGGATTGTGTAATCTATTTCTTTCATTTGTCTTAATTATCTATCTATTAAATCAGACAGTTCTTCTCTTAGGCAAATAGTGCAAATTGGTAAAAAAAAATAACAGGCAGATACCGTGGCTGGACAGAAAGCATCTTCCATGCTTTCTGTTTACTGCTTTTTCTCTTGCTGTGCAACTTTAACTGGACTTTCATGCCATTCTTCTGCTGCTCCGACATCTGGGAACTTATTGGCCCACCATATTGTAATATTACCTTCGTTAGTGTTTCCTTAGTAAATTCTTCACTTCATAGATGGTCTGTCACTACAGTGACTATTTGTTAAATTTCAACCTCAATAATCTTCTTTTTAACATTCTCCTCTGCAGTCTTATTTATGTTTTATATTGATTAGCTTGTTTTTTTGTCTGCATAAATTATATAAAATCTATTTTTCTTTCCTATGTCCATGTTTCTTTTTTTATACCTTTCAAAAACCTCTTGTCACTTCCTTTTCCAGGTGGCCCAATGTTTCTTCATCTAGATACTGTCTTTCCTGACCTGTTGGATTAAAGATCTTAAATTATTATCTGCAGCTTTTAACAGTACTTCTTGTGTAAGTATTTTTCCTCTAATTTCTCTCTTACTTTTGTTACATATTCTCTGTCTGGAAATTCAGTTTTTTTGTGTAATAGTGACAATACTTAATCTTTTTCTTATCCTCAGCAGATCACTTTATTGTCTCTATGCCTCTTACTTCGCCTATCAGTTTATTTGATTTTTGTGGACCACTTTTTCCTTCTGCCCCAGTGGGACCTTCTACTTGAGCCTGTTTTAGCCCTGTGGTAGGAATGTCTTCATGGCTTGAGAATCCTACCTGGACTTTTCTACCAATCCCAGCACCAGTGTGTACACCAGGAGTGGACACTTTTTCTTTATCCTTACACCTATACACTCGGTCTTCTTTTTTATTTTTGACATTTCTCTGTGATATATAAAGAATAGTCTGTATATCAGTGTCTCCTTGATGAGATTTTGTACAGACAGGCTTTACTATGTGAAGGTACCCACTGAGAATTCAGTTCCAGCAATACTACTCTCCTCCTCTTGCTAATTCCATCTCTCCATTTGAAAATTCTATAATATTGTGCTAACACCAAAATGTTAATGCAATCTCTGACATTATGCTTTCTGTTAGCTAGTTAATTGAAGGAAAGATGTATGGGGGGGGGGCAAGGCTTCCGTACTAGTGATCAATGACTTTTTGAGCGGGTTCTAATTGCCTGATTACATTTTTATAAAATACCGTGTTCCATAGCACTTTTCTTCTTTCTCTATTGTTGTGTGATTATAGCTGTAGTATACATAAGTAAAGGAGGGGTGAAACCTTTCACATAGTGGATGAAGGGGACTCGATCCCCTGCAAAAACATGTTTTTTTTTTTACTATAGTTTTTTTTTATTTTTGAATATGATAATTCATCAAACATTACATACATTCAAAATGAAAGAAAAAACATATATACAATTTTACAACCTATAATCTCCTAATATTAAACTATATACATTAGCGTCTATACAGGCAAAAGCTATGAATGTATTTACGTACATTGTGAAGAACAAAAAATTATTTCATAAATCTTTGTCCATTTTCTCAAATATTGCTAATATTTTTATCCAAGAATTATAAAATGATGTAGGTCTGGTTGTTCTGTTCTTCTGTGTAGATATTTCCATATGTCCAACTGCTAAAGACAAGTTTCTAAATTCCTTAAATGTGGGAGAAGTCATAGTTTTCCAGTGAATGGTGATAATTTTGCGTGCTACTGCCATCAATGACCATAGTATCTTGAAATCTTTTTTTGGCACACAATCCGGGATGGGAAGGTTGAATAGAATCACTGATTTTTAATTGATAATCATTAAAAGCAATTTGGAGAAAATAATTAATATTTTCCCAATACAAAGTGAGACACTAGCATTTACAGAAAATATGATGCCAGTTACCTCTTATTTTGATTTGACATCTCCAACATTGATCTTCACTAGCAAATATTTTGGTTAATTTATGTGGTGTATAAAAACTTCTGTTTAAATATCTCCAAGTAAATAGGTGCCAATATATTGATAATGTTGTTTGTTTTGAGGATCTTAAGATAATCTTTTTCTCTTCTTCATTAGGATGGTGGTTGTTTATCTGTAAGTAATAATTCCAGTATGTGTCTGGATAATAGATTTTGTTTTCTTAATAAGTTTGTAAATATTAGATAGGTAGCCTTTTCCTTGATTATAATATGTGATTATAATAAAATAATAAATGAATTTAGGAACATTTTGTCTATTGCATTTGTTCGGTTTTATTTATAAGATATTGTCTTAGATTTTGCAGGAGTAACCATGAATCATTATTTATATTATACTTGTTAATTATTTAAGCATTAGTTAATAGTTTCTCTTGTTCTACTAGTTGATACCAATAGTTTATTGAACTTTTCTTTAATATATTTATCAAGGATAGCGGGTGTAAAGGCTATTGGTAGTCAGAAAAAAAAAAACAAGAATTAACATTTGGGACTTTGTTTATATATGTTTTAAATGTTTTTAGGGTAGTATTTATATATTTTGATGGTAATTTATTATTTTTATTTTTCCTACCAGGTGATCTTTTAATAACCAGATAAGGGGTGATGGTATAATAGTTAAATAATCCTGTATATGACTTTGATTAAGTTCTATATAAATCTGTTCATGTATTTGTTTCCAAATAGGGATGTAGTGAGTATTTAACCATAAGGTTATATTTTTGACAACAGATGATAAAATGTATGTCTCAATGTCTGGCAAATTAAATTAATTTCTCCTTCCCAATTTGGTAAATGATTATTTAAAGCAATTTGGGGTTTATTTAGAAACCATAAGAAGTTTAATATTATTTTGTTAAATCTTTGGATGACATACTTGGGAGGTGGCAATGAGAAACTTTGTATTATGTATAGTACTTTGGGAAAGATGATTGATTTAATAAGATATAATCTGTCTCCCATTGTAAACATATAATTGTTCCAGTTAGATATTGTTTGCTCTATTTTATCTAGTGTTTTTTTAATTAAATATAAGTGAATCTGTTAAATCTTCAAGTAAATATATACCTAAATACAGTATTTTGTTGTCTACTGCTGTATATTTGGAATATTCTTTGCTTATATATATATATATATATTTCTTTTTGATATTGCATGGTAAGATTTTTGTTTTGTTTTCATTAAAATGTAAGTTTGAGACATTTTGAAATGCTTTTATATCATTGAATAATGCTTGCAAAGATTTGTTAGTGTGTGAGAGGGTTAGAAGTATGTCATCAGCAAAGAGCTGTAATTTAAGGTTTAATGGTTTGTTAATGTATATTCCTTTAATGTTATTGTTTGATCTAATTTAATTTGCAAAGGGTTTTATTATTAATGCAAATAGCAGTGGTGATAAAGGGCAACCCTGTTTAGTTCCCTTTTTGATTTGTATAGGTCCTGGCCTATATGATCCTAATTTAACTTATGCTATAGATTCTTTATATAATGATTGAATGAGAGTATTGAAATTTATGGGGAAATTATATGTATTTAAAACTAATGTTAGAAAATTCCAGTTAACCAAACAAAAGCTTTGTTAATATCTAGGGAAATTATGTTTAAATTGAGATTTATATGTTAGTATAATCTATGAGTGATAAAATTCTTTTAAGATTGTCATGGGTATTTCTTCTCTTAATAAAACTGTCTGGTCTTCATGGATTAACATGGGGAGAAAGTGCTTGATTCTGTCTGCATATATTGCCATGTACATTTTGTAATCTATATTTAATAATGATATTAGTCTATATGATGAACATTGCTTCTCATCTTTGCCTGATTTAATTATTGGGGATATCAATGAATATTTAAGAGGGTGGGATATTTATGTCTTGTTTAGCTATGTTATATACTTTTAAAAGTAAAGCTATAGCCTGATTAGGTACTAATTTATACATTTCAGGTAATATATTATCTGGGCCAGGTGCTTTATTTAGTTTAAGTTTTTTTAATTTGTGATTTCAGTTCCGTCTTTGTAATTGATTTATTTATAATGTCTGTTTGTACTTGCGTTAACCTAGTAAGAATTTTATTTTCAAGGTAATTTTTCATATCTTTGGTAGGTATTTCTTGAGAATTTAAGGAATTATCAGAGTTATATTGTTGTCTAAATGCTTCCAGAATACTATTTAAATCTGTTACTTTTTTCTTAGTATTAGGTTTATATATTTCTTTAATTTGCTTGGATTTGATTTTTTTTGTTCTATTTGTTAATTATTTTGATGTGTTGGATTTGTGGAATAAGAGTTTAGTTTTATCTTTTCTAAATTAATCATAATCTTATGATGTAATATTTCTGCATATTTATTATTAGTTTGTAATAGTTCTTGAGCTGAATCTATATTTCCTTGTTGAACTTCCAGCTTCAATTTATCAGCTTTCTCTTGTAATTCTAACATATCTTTATTCCAGGTTTTCCTTTTATTAATTTACCAAGATAATACTTTCCCATATATATATATGGTTTTAATGAGTTCTGAATATATATTGCTGAGATGCCCTCTGTTGTGTTCAATTCAAGAAAAGCTTTAACTTATTTTTCATAGAATTCTTTAAACTCTGTTAATTTTGTGATGTAAGAGGGTATTCTTGTGATGGCATTTGTATCTATGTGCTTAACTTCTATCTCAAAAACTAGTGCATTATGATCAGATAGTGGACAATTTATTATTTTAACTTTATTTTTGTTATTAAATCATTTTATATATATATATATATATATATATATATATATATATATATATATATATATATCCTGTCTATTCTAGAGTTAGTTTTATGCCTATGAGAGTAAAAGGAATAAATTAATGATTCTGGGTCAGCAAAATCATTTATATATTTTAAGCACATTGTGTCTGTGAATTTTAAAAGTGTCTTTGATATGGGTAATTTTCTTCCTGTGGTTTTTGAGTCAGCGTCTTTATCATTTGTTGTGCAATTAAAATCTCCTGCTATTATAAGGTTACCTTTAGCTAAATGAATTATTTCTTCAAAATGATGTTTAACTGTTCATAGTCCGAGTCCTGGTATCCAGTACAAATTTATTAAAGTATAAACTTTTCTATTCAGTTCCAAAGACACTAGACTAAACATACCTGTTTGGGAGATATGATTTTATTATGAATTAATATGGCTACCCCTCTTTTCTTTTGTTTATATTGACAGCTTGCTAGCACAGTGTAGTTATTAATATTTATACTGTTTATATCTATATCTAACAAGTAGTCTCTTGTAGGAATACTATTTGTGGTTTATGTAAATTTATATATTTGAATAAACTCCTCCTCTTATTACTATTGTTCAGACCATTAATATTTATGGATAAACATTTCATATTTTACTTTATGTTTGTTTTGTATGACAGCATATGGAAATAACTTTGACTCTTGGTTTTGTTTTATAAAAATGTTTTGATTTCATATTGTTCATATATGTATTGAGTATTTTACCTGTAGACACCAAACCATTATAAAAAAAAACAAATGAACTACTAAACTTATTATTTCAGCTCATATAATACATTCCCTATCACTATGAGGTAATATATATCTTTGCCTGGCTAGTAATACTACCCAAGCAAACCTTCTAACCTTGTGAATAGTGTTTAGCTTAATCTATCTTTGACCTCAAAATCAATATGTTATTTACATAGCTTAAAAGAGTAATATAATCAGCTAACAGATAAATATATAATAATGTGTATGAAAGTATTGTTATCTACATATCTAATTGTTTGTAGCATATTGAACAGAGTAATAATGCTTTACATTTAAATATAAGTTTGTTTCCACTCTGGGTTCAAAGGGCACATTTTCAAATTTAACATTCAGTGTTACTTCAAAATCATGTAGTAGTTTACATGACATTCAATGCAATACAGTTGTTTTTGATTCATAATGAAGATATTCCAGTACTTTTGTATGAAGCTTGAAGTAGTTAGTTAAATCAGGTTTCAAGTTAATTTATATATTTCACCCCGCCAAGTTATTTAGGTACATTTAATTATCTCTGTTTTGTTTTATAATTGTGACAAAACAGTTTAACATCAGTAATGAACTTCTCAATAAATATTTCCTTCCGTACAAAAGTATTGAATATATTCAAGGAACAACGTTATAATATGTATAAATAATTTTTTTTCCCCCAGTAAATTCTTGCAGGTTGAATGTTTCATATTTCAATCGTTATTGTTCAAGAAATTTCATTAATGAATTAGAATGCACTTTAAACTGGAAATTTAAAATTTGGATAGTTATAGTATGTTGTCTCTAGAGCACTTCATTTATTTTCCCTTCAAACAAATACTTCAGAGAAGATTTATAGTAGTTTCTTCCTCTAATATATCCAAACAGCTATTGTATTTACATCAGTTGAATTTTAACTTTCTCACACTTTTCCCCATCCACAAAACAATAAAATCAATTCTGTTTCATAAATGCATTTCTGCAGTTTACTGAGGTAACATATATTTACAATTCATTTAACGTTTAAGTTTTCTATTCAGTTGTTAGTGAGCCTCAGAATGCATCTGTATATCAATAGATAAAACAATATCACAGAACAAATTAAACACTAGATCAATTAAGCTATGTCAAAGCAATACCTTTATATAGGTTCCTATTGCAGTTACTATATGGACATCTCAATAAAAAGTCTGTAATTATATACTTGCAAAGTCAAATGACATGAATTTCATCTTTTCACTTGCATGAGCCAAATGACCAATAACTGTCAGCAGCACTGAAAGGGCTAAGTCCTTACAACTGGTATTGTGAACAATGTTACTAATCCAAATAGTTTTATTAGAACCTAAGTACTCTGACATAGCTGTAAAATGTTCATATTAAACATCTTAACCATGAGAAACATTAGTAATTGGATAGTGCAATATATGTCTTTGTGTTTTTTGTTTTTTAAATAAATATGCTAGATTCATGGAGTTTTAAAATATATGTTTAGTCTAAAGATAGGGAAGTAATGTATATTAGCATGTGTAAAAATAAAGTGTGATGTAAATAAAGTAGTACATGAAGAATTATATGTTATAAATAATGATGTAAGCAAGATGTTTGAAATGGGTAATTTCTTATTTAACATGTCTTGTATTTTAAATAACTGATTTTGTGTTATTTAGATAATAAATAATCTATTTATATAATGGAATGATTTGACATTTAATATTTCGGTTACTCTTTTTACCATGAGTAACAGCTAACTCTTAGAGTGACCACTGCAGACAGCCTCTTCTGTCTACAAAATTTACAAATCAAAAGGAGAAATAGAGGCAGGATGGTAAATCTTTCTTCTATATCACACATGCACACACTCGTACCTACGGAAAATTTATAGCCCCCAATTCACCTACTGCATGTCTTTGAAATGTGTAAGAAACCAGGATACCCAAAGAAAAGTCAAGAAAACACAGGGACAATATTCAGACTCTACAAAGAAGGCACCTAGGCTAACGCCTGACCATAGAACTTGCTGCAGTGATGTGTCAATGCTACCTGTCCCACCACTGTGCCACCCACATTTTCGCTACTACTGTGACTTACTTAAAGGGATTTAGCCTTGGTTATCACTCACATATGACCTTTGAACAAGATATTTGCCTTCAAAGAGTGTGGTTTGGAGACTACTATGTAGGTTTACCTAGCTAATGTTCCTATATGTGGACAGAATTACTCTAATACATTCTTAATCTAGCATGTATAATTGACTAAACAGGGAATTGCAAAAAAAGATTGGGCACTTGCATATCATCGCAACCATGCACATATGCCAGCACTTTCCAATTAAGTGACAGCAACAAGGTATTCTCACCAGCATCCCATTCTCAGTAAATAACGTGCTGCCGAGACTGCACAGCCATAAAAACACACAAGCCACAGCCTCCCATCAAACCAATCAGTTCCAGCACACCAGCAATACTTTAGGTCAAAACATAAGGTAGAAACAACACCCTCCCAACCATTGGAAACACATTAATTTCCCTTCTCTACAAAATGCAATGGCCATCACAATGCATCTCCCTGCATCTTATAAGGTCACACAAGGTAGTGTAAAGCAACCGCCTAACAACGTTACTAAACCGTATATCACATGACCAAAACTGAGACACTGAAAGACTAGAAAGCCAAAAAGCATCAATCTGAAACAATGAATAAACAAACCGTGACCCGATGTGACATTAAACACATCCACGCACCTCTACCAAACCCACTAAAGTAAAAGGACTGAAGGAGCCATTTCCCTTTCTTGCACACTGCATTCCTACACTAGTATTCCAAACAATACTGACTACAACACCAGCAGACATCGGAAAGAAAGTGTGTGAAAGAAACGTACTTGTAGCTGCCGCAGAAATGCAGCAGCGATATTACCCAACTACCAAAGATTGTTTAACTCTTAATAACCTCAGTCATGCAGGGCGCAGATAGAGTGTGCATATATTGTATGTCACTGGCTGTATTCCTGAAGGTGGTCTGCAGGGAGTTAATCTAAAGATGTTACCTGTCAATTAAGAATTTCATACATTTTATCATACGTTAATGTATAAGTGCTTGTGTTAACAGAACTGTTGCTTTAAGAAACTAGCTCATTTCTGCATTTTGCTTCTCTGCTTCATGATGATATGATTGCAGTCTTTTAAGGGACGATGTACGTAAACAGAGAGACGTCGCAGACTAGATTTAATGTCCGTATTGCTGGTAGTGCTTTATAGTCAATGTAAATAGCTTGAGGACCAGGCGGGAAGGAAAGAGTGATTTTTTTCCCCCTCTATAATTAAGGTAAAGTTTATGCGACTATAATGTACTGTTTGCAATTTAAAAAATAACAGTTGTAGTTGCTTTCATATCAATTCCGAAAAGCAGTAAAGCATAATAATAACAGAAATATGTAACTACTCATTCCTATGAATGTTTTTTTTTCCCCATTACAAATTTAAAACTGTCTTTGCTTAGAAGTGCATGTAATAGTAAATTCTAAGTATTATTGTAGTTTTGTTAGTCTATTTTATCAATAAATAGTCAAATAATAATGACATATACATGAAACTGTTTCTATGGCATCTTTAGAATACAGTAAACACTTTATTTAAAAAGTTTACTAGTTATTCCTATAAATAATCAAATAAATTAAGAGCACGCATTACCTGAAACTGAACATTTACTTTGAGACTGTATCTAATAAATTTAGAACATTTTATGCAGCTCATTTAATCTATTAAATCAAAAACAAATCAATCATTTAGATGTCAATAGGAGTCTATAGAAGAACATTCCTATTTGTTATTGCTCTAGATGTATTATATATAGAAATCTCCATATATTGTCTTGTATGTTTTATCAAAAAATATAGAAGTAATTAATAAAATACTTTAGGATTGAATTTGTTCACTATCTTATAATTCTAAGTAATTAATAAATAACTGTAAAGGTGTACCTGTTTTAAGGTTTTTTTTGTTTGTTATTCATAAATCGTTGTTCATGTTTTAACAGCATGTAAAAACATTTATGTTTATTTGAAAAAAGAATTTCATGGCCGGACTGCAAACCTCCATAGTTGGATACTTTATTACTTCTTTAAACGCTTAACAATAGAAATACGTTTTTCGTCCCGTTTAAGTACGGGACTTCCTCAGAAACTCATACAATCTAAAAAATTCTAAGACTGGTTTTTATACATGGTTTCAAAAAAGCGCGCCAAGTCTCACAATTGCTTTACTTCTTAAAGACATATACATCCTAAAATAAGAGACTGGAAACAATCATTTTCACGTGGACAGCATTACGAATTACTATAATATGAATAAGAATTGATAAAAAATCAAGAAAGTTGATATGACATGACCAGCTTTTCATATCCCTACGATCTAGTTATATGTGTATATAAACAATTAAAAGTACGCAAAAATAAAAACAAAAAATATATATATATTTTTATATATATATATATATATATTTTATATTTTATATATTATATACTATGATGTTTTATTTTATGATTGATAACATCACCAACTTTACAAATCCCTGTGATCTAATGATATATATATATATATATATATATATATATATATATATATATATATATGCGTGTTTGGAAATAACCATGAATGTATACAAACAACATAAACGATATCTGTATGTACATGCAGCTAAAACATACCATATATTAGTTTAATCAAGTTGACATTTAAAAACTTTGAAATATGATATAATTAAAATGTATTTTGTGTAATCATTATAATATATAATGATTTCCAAAAATAGACAAATTATATGTTTATGTATATACAATTGTATGGTTACCTTTCATTCAACATTTTAAGTACTGACAAATTTTAAAACTAACATTCCAATAATTATTTGATATTTATTAAAATATTTAATAATATATTATAAAAGAATACATTTTTTTAAAAAAAGATAAAAATCATGAATTTATGAGTTGAAAATTTTTTTATTATTTTATTATTAATTTATTTTTATTTTTGTTTTTATGTATGTATTTATGTATTTTATATATTTTATATGATAGACATTGTATGCATATATGTGTCCACATGTATACATACATAATTTCATGAACTGATTGATTGATGAACTATACATATTCATTTACGTCTCAGATTCCTGGGCTTATTTATGATTCTTTTTATAGAAATTAATTATAATAATAATAAAAATGATGAAATGTTTTATTATTATTATTATTTATGAAACATGTATTAATTGTCGAAACTAATATTTATGAAAGTTGTTTGTTATTTTTAAAAAAACAATTTATATAAGAGCCTATCTTTCCAAACTTTTTTAAAAACTTTTTTTAAACGGGACGAAAAACGTATTTCTATTGTTAAGCGTTTAAAGAAGTAATAAAGTATCCAACTACGGTGTTTTGCAGTCCGGCCGTGAAATTCTTTTTTCATTCGTTTGGAGATTATAAGTGTTTTGGAATTTATGTTTATTTGTCCTTCAGTTTTTTTTCTTTTGTTCAACAGTCTTCCAGTTGCTTACTTCTGCATTTCTTTTTGGTGTACTGTTTGTCCATTCCATAGATTCTTCTTGTGTTAGTATGCTGTTATTGGAAAGATATTTTATTGCTGAATCAACTGTTTCAAAAATTTTTATTCCCTCTGGGAGAAAGATTCTCAATCTTGCTGGAAACAAAAGATGAGTTTTCAGTTGCTTCTTCTTTAGGATTTTTATTATTGGTAGAAATTCTTTTCTTTTGGAAACCACTTTTACAGAATAGTTGTTGTCAAATCTGATTAGAGCATCTTTATATTTGATGGGTGAATTTGCCCAGGCATTTCTTAGGATAAGATATTTGTCTTGGGTAGAAAAAAGTCTCACAATTATGGATCTTGGCTTATTTTTGATCGAAGAGGTATTTCCAGAGGCGGTTAATGACCTGTGTGTACGTTCTATGCCATATGAAAGGGCTTCAGGTAATTTCACTATATCTGGTATCCAGGTGGTGAGAAAGTTTATTATGTTGTCTCCTTTTGTTTTCTCTGGTAAACCATATATCCAGATGTTGTTTCTTCTTCTTCGGTTTTCCATGTCATCAAGTTTTTCTATTAAGTAAGTATTCTGTTGTAATAAAAATTCTGCTTGATGTTCCTGTTAGTAGCCTTGAGCCAATGTCATTTAATGATGGTTCCATTAGTGAAATTTGCCCTTTCTGTTGTGTAAACATTTCCTGAAGTTGTTCAAGTTGTTGTGAGCATTTTTCCTTGAAAGTATCTATTTTGTTAGTCAGTTTTGATTGTGAGTTCCTGTATATTAGAAATAAGTGAGTGCAGTTCCTTTTTGATGGTAAAGTCCTGAGATGAATTCTTAAGGTGACTCATGATGTATAAATGATTGTAGTGTTGTTTTTCCAGTAGTTAATTTGACAGGAATTATCCAAAGACAGTCAATGAAATTTCTTCTGTAGATGCTCCAGGGTAATAACAAGTTGTTAGTAATAGAAATTTCCTCAAATTGTTCCTTATTTCATAAAATTCCTATCAGGAATAGTAATGAAGTAAGAGAGCTGAGAGAAATGCTGTTACCAGATCAGCATCTTGGCCACCCCCCCCCCCCCAAAAAAAACATGTTTTAAAAGTGCAGGAGTTTTTCAGACTGAAGTGTTCTCAGCCAACTGTGATCATATCTCAGATGTTCACAGGAGAACTTTATAGGTGGCTAGTCTACACCCTGATGAGTATAGTTAATTCACGTGTACTTACCGTAATTTCTTTTCATCTTGGTTTCTTCAAATTCTGTTGGCTTTCTTTGTGTGAGCTGGCAGTGTACTGCGGTGTTTCTTTTTTTGCACTTTTCTCCATTGATGTGCTCCCACTAGTATAGTACAATTAAGTTAAGGAGATGCAGACCAAAGCCACCCACTTGAGGCTGCAGTTATTTCTTTTTTGTTTTTCAGCATTCTTGAATTACGCATCTTGATATTAAAATCGGTGAAGAGTAATTCAGTGTAGGGTCATAAACACAGGTAAAACATTATAGATGCATGTTACTAAAATGTTGTACAAATTAATTATTGGTAAAAATAATCTGTTAAAAGCTCTTATTTCTGTATAATAAAAGTATCTTCTGCTTTTATCTTTGTATTGATCTGGTGTCTCCAATAAAAGGACCTTTAGCCCATTGTGACCTTCCAGTTACCAGAATATGTCAATACATAAATTCTGCTGTATTTGACACACTTTGACCCCACTATCTGTTGATCATCAGCCCCAGAGCTTGATCATGGTCAGATGGGGCCCTAGGCAGGGTAATGGACAGGCTCTGCTCCCCGCAGTCATACCAATATTTCATTACTTGGATGTCTCTCCCCAATTAAAAATTAAAAAAAATTAAACCTGTCAGTGCGCATACTGTTTTATTTTTTACTTTTATAATAATCACAGATTTGTATATTACTTGAAACTATTATTTCATATTTTACAGTAAAATGCTGACATTTGCTAAACAAAGCTTCGCTTCCCTTGAAACTCATATTTATTTTAAATGCATCTGATAAACCATTAGACAAGAAATATGTTTGAATTCATAGTCGTATAGTATATGGTGAAACACTTATTATTGGCTATGTGAAGGGTGCAGGAATTCATAGGACAAATGTGTAATGCATTTGCTAATAGTGTGGGACAGCCCACTGGATGCAAGTATTCCTTTTTAGGGGTAGCACACAAATACTAACTTGTGAAGTGACTTAGTAAGAGTCACACAGTAGACAAAAGAAGGATGGAAGAATCAAATCATGCACTACAGAAGCAACTCATTAACAGCTAGCAACTCATTAACAGCTAACAGCCTTACTTGTCTAAACTAAGTACCACATAATACATTTCACACATGAGTCTGAAAAAAAGAAGCTAAATTAAAAATGCATTCATGTATTCAAATTTCCAATTGCTCTAAAGCACTGTCTGATTAAGTGACTTGCTCAAGGTCGCACAGCAGATGCATAAAGGAGGAAGTATTCAAACCCTGCACTCTTGCCACAGGAATCAACTCACTAACAAATTGGAGCATTAATTCACTGTGCTAACTGCCAGAGTAACAGCTTTTAACTACATGAAGTAAGTCTTTGCAATCTGATTTTGTGAAAAAAACTGTAATACAGTAATATGCAAAAATGATTGCATAATGGATGCTGAGGATCAGAGAGTTCTGATCATCATGCCAAAAAAGGTATCCACAACCAATACTGATGGATTTACTGCACACCAGCAAGTGAAATGGCATTATAAATACTTGTTATAGGGATCTAAACCTATACTGCAACATCAACAGCATGGTTTGGAAGGGCAGGTATATCTTGCAGAGGATACCACTGCTGTGGAACAGACTCCCCATCCACATAACACAAAGTTCAACCCTATCCATATTCAAGCACAACTTGAATACATGGATTGGAAACAGCAAATTTACCCCAGGACTGTCTACTGTACTATTAAAGGAAATAGACAGCTCCTAAATGCTTTATCCCATGATTGGGTCCCCTCAAATTATCTATAGTTTGATCCCAGTTGTTTTCATTAGGGGTAATACGTAATTATCGACCATGGGATGGGTAAGACCAATCTCTAACCAAATGGGATTGATTAAATTAAGCACAAAAAAGGAAACTTGCAAGGTCAGCTAGCCTAGTACTTACCTGTGAACCTATGAACTATATGGCTTGACAAATGTCAACCACTTTGCAGTTAATGGAGGCTATAAACAAGGTACTGTAAGAATATATTACTATGCTACTAAAATGCAACATATTTAGACTTCTCAAATACAACTTGTTTAGATTATATTACACAATCCAGAATTAATTCATTTTTAATGCAATGTATAAAACAAAAGAATCAAAACAATATGCATGTTTTTGTTCAACAAGCCATGTCAAATAAAAATCAGAAATATTACTGCAGCCATACTTGCAGGACATCCCCCATTCTGGAATTATAGATAAGCTCACTAAACTAGGTATAAATCCCTATGTCACAAGATGGGTTGCCAACTGGCTCATGGACAGAACCCACACTGTGAAAGTAGCGGATTCCAAATCCGACATCAGACTAGTGACAAGTGGAGTACCACAGGGTTCAGTCCAAGGTCCTCTCCTGTTTGGTACCTACTTCTCTGAGGCGCAGGCCAACATGGAAGGTCTTTGGCTAAGAAAGTTTGCAGATGACTGCAAACTAGGAGCCATAATCGAAACTCCTAACAATGTGGACAAACTACAAAAGGGCCTCACTGATACAGATACCTGGTGTCAAAGCCATGGCCTGAAGCTCAATGCCAAAAAGTGTATTGTCATCCCCTTTGGTAAAAACTCTGTACCCATGAACTACCACGTAGCTGGTAGTCTACTTAATGCCGAAAATGTGATGAGACCTTGGGACACAGGTGGACAGTAGTTTGTCCTTTAATAATCACATCACCACAGTGGTCAGGAAATCCTTCTACATGGCTCATCTCATCACAAAAGGATTCTCATCCAGATAAAAAGAAGTCATTGTTCCCCTCTACTCATCACTCATTAGGCCCATTATAGAGTACAACACCCCTTTTGGTATGTACCTCACAAGACATCTACAACAACTGGAAAGACCACAGAAATACCTCACAAAGAGGATTACTGGCCTCAAACAGATGCCCTATGCAGACCGTCTCAAAAAACTACAGCTTTACTCCATCGCATATCGCCTACTCAGGGGCGATCTCTGCCTAACATACGAAGCTATGTCAAACCCAGAGCTGTTGGACATGCTCCACTTAAAGAAATCCCAATCCCTCCAAGCTACATGCTCTAGGGACCTAACCCTTGTCACCATAATAAACAGAACATGCTGGAGAGATATATTCCTGTCCCAGAGACTTCCCATACTCTGGAACAGACTACCTATCTATGTCAAACAGAGCTCCTCATTAGCATTCTTCAAGAAAAATCTTGATGATTGGATGGGAAATGGGAAATTCACCCCGGGGATCACTTCTGTGGCTCTGCTCGACAGGGGCACAGGAAAATAATTTTCTTGGGTGGGGAAGGCCAGGGTACATTTTTTGGCTAGGCTTGTATGGGCCAGAGACTTCCCATACTCTGGAACAGACTACCTATCTATGTCAAACAGAGCTCCTCATTAGCACTCTTCAAGAAAAATCTTGATGATTGGATGGGAAATGGAAAATTCAACCCGGGGATCACTTCTGTGGCTCTGCTCAACAGGGGCACAGGAAAATAATTCTCTTGGGTGGCGAAAGCCAGGGTACATTTTTTGGCTAGGCTTGTATGGGCCCTAGGGCCGATAGCCTAGTACCTACCTATGAACCTATGAACACCTGCATTTCATTTATGAGCTCCCTGTGTCTTCTCTGTCATCAAAATAACTATGCCCTTTGATATCACTCAGTACAGGTCTGACCTGCTTGAATGGCTGATAATGCCATCCTGTTGCACCATATGCCTCCAGAGTCAACAGAGCTGGATCATGGTTAAATGCTGAGTAATGAATTAGGGCCCTGCTAACCATACCAGTATTCCGTTACTTGGCTGTTTTCTTCCCAGTTACCATAAACACTGTTCAAACCTGTCAGTGTGCATACTATTTTTTATTTAATTTAACAGTTATCACAGTGATATGCATTTCATTTAAAAGCTTTATTTCAAATTTTACAAAAAAAAACAATCACCGACAGTCATTTTCTAAACAAAACAAAATATTCACTCAGAGAAAACAGACATAGCACAAGAAACAGTAAACTTCTCATCTCTTAAAACTCACATTTAGAGAAAATGCATTTGGCAACCAACTGAACTACAAGAGACATGCAGGGATTCATACCCAGAGTATAATAATGTATTCATTTATGGCTATGTCAAGGGTGCAGGAATTCAAATGTCAGGTGACTTATGCATTTGCCTCAGACAGCCATCCAGACACAATTATCCCTTTTCAGGAGCAGCCCAGAAGTACTGTCTGGTGAAGTAACTTGTCCACAGTTAGAAAGAAGACAAATGACAGCTGATGGAATCAAACTCTGTACTACAGGGGTCAGTTCTTTATTATACCATGACCCCCAAAAGCGTGTACGCGCTGATTGGCCGTGCGTTTTTGTAATCGAGTTATACTAATGGAAAAGGTCCGGTCGCCCGACTTTTTCCATTATATATCTCATTTTTTTTAAACACTGTCTCGCTATGTTAAATGGTTTTAACATGGCGAGACGAAAAAAAACAGCGGAGGATCTCCGCTGCTTTTTTTATGTCTTCTCTTGTCTTGCCATTAACTGTACAGCAACAGAGATTTAAAAAACAAAAAAGCAAGAGAAACAGATCTCCTTTTTAGTTTTTTAATCGTTGCTTATTTTAAAACTGTCTCTATGTTAAACTCATTTAACATAGCTTAAACACTAAAAAAAAAGCAATGATTTTCTCTTTTCTGCTGTTTTGCTTCATGTACTCTGATGTACTGCGCGGTACAGAAGAACTAACTGCCGCTGTGCCCGACATCGCTGGAAAATAATGTCGTAATATGATATATAGACCTCCACGCGCTTGGTAATGCTCACGTTGGCACACGGTTCCACTTTACCAAACCACGCCAACCGTGGGTAAAAAGCATTACACCAACCCATGAGTGGGTTGGGCTCATAGCCGTACTCACCTGCAATAAGTGCTAGACAACTGATGAACCCCAAACACAGGGCATTTCACACCTGTGTGCGGGCAAGTAACAAACTAAATAAAAAATGTATTTATAGTTAAGGACTTCATGCTGTCCAATTTATTCCAAGCTAAATAATAAACACACTGCAAACATTCAACAAAAAAGGAAAATAAATCAAGGATTACATTCAAAGAACAAAGCTCATATGATGATATTACAATCAATGTATTTCCTGTACATCATAGCTGTCTGGCAGTCCAGGGGAACATTGAGAAGCCAAGCTCAAATTTCCCATTGTCAGAAAGCACTGTATGGTTAAGTGACTTGCTCAATGATAAGGCACAAATACGAGGCAAAAGCAGAGATGTACTGCAAAACTGAGGATATATAAGCAGACTCACAGTTGATGTGAAGAACTAAGCCTGCTGCTGCTCGCACCTAAGGTACAGGGTTTGACTTTGAAAAATTCTCCCAATTTGACAGCGCACATACATACACACACACACACACACACACACACACACACACACACACACACACACACACACACACGAAGAACAAATGGCTGATCAAGATGGTATTCTTGCAGCAAAGTCACATATTTCCTGGCCTATTCTCTTACTAGAAAAATAAATCTGCTGGTGGACTCCCAAAATGGTAACAAACTCAAATTCCTGTACAGAATGTCTGCATGCATTCTTTAGTCCTGTGAAATCTGTATCTGATGTATGTGCTGACATTTTTTTGGTGAACTAAGCATTTTTTTAGTATTAATAGCAACAAAGCATTGTTTTAATTAAAGTAATTGAGCATTTTTTTTTTTTTGGACTAAGTACATTTTTTTAAATATCAGGCTGGGCCCCCAGCCAACACTGGGCTTTAGGCAGCTGACTTTATTGCCTACTACTGGATCTGGCTCTGATCATCTCCCTTCATGGTCAACTGGCCCATTTGTTTCCATCACTTTAGAGGGGATCATTTGGGATGGGTTATCACTCAGACTGCCATCGGGTGTGGTTTGAAGATTTTCTTATTTTTTCTCAGGTTAACTGCATGCACCCAGGAAGGCATCAGGGAGGTACATGCAATGGGCTGTCAATGGAGGATGTCCACTCACTTCTGCAATGGGTATTCCCTCCAGGCAGCCTTGCCCCTCCCTGCATGGTATCAGTGGGGGGGGGGGTTCCCTATACTTCCCTTGAGTTATCATAACCCTTCCCACTTCCTGTAGGAAGTGAATGAGCCATACCTCTTCATTCCTTTCCCCTCCCTCCCTGGCTCCTCCTGTGCTAGGGCTGATAGTTGAACATCAGTCAAATAGGCCCCAGTCAAGGCTTTATCCCTCTGTAACACAGACCCAGATGATAGATGCTACCTTTGCTGATAGTCTCATGCTGAATCACCAGTTGTGTACCTTGATAGCCACCCACTTCAGTACTT
Organism: Protopterus annectens; assembly: GCF_019279795.1. Taxonomy (NCBI): domain Eukaryota; kingdom Metazoa; phylum Chordata; order Ceratodontiformes; family Protopteridae; genus Protopterus; species Protopterus annectens. Next base: position 826,864,639 of record NC_056732.1, read on the forward strand.
GAGGTTTTATTTGAGTTTTTGTTTTGGCTGCTCCCTGTCAGTACATATTGTATTTGTGCTCCAATACCTAATACTATTATAGAGAAAATCTGGGATTTTTTTAAATTCTACAGTCCATACACATGATATCTAAATATGGACAAATGTCCCCCAAAGCATTGAATCAAACCAAATTAAAGAAAAATATTGTCTGGATAAGCCCATTGGAACTGCAACCTATTTTCAGGGACAATAAAGGAGCAATGTTTGGTTAGGGGACTTGGTCAGAGTCACACAGGTAGCAAATGAATTGTACCAAGAACTGCTGCGGGGTATAGGTACTGTGGTATGTAGTCTTAACCCTCCAAATTAAACTGCCAGATGCAATCAGAAATCAGCCAAAATGGCACAGATAGGTAGATAGATAGATAGATAGATAGATAGATAGATAGATAGATAGATAGATAGATTGATTGATTGATTTGGGGTGAACTATGTGAGGGTTAATCTTTGTGGGAATCAGTGATATATATATATATATATATATATATATATATATATATGTGTGTGTGTGTGTGTGTGTGTGTGTGTGTGTGTGTGTATTCATAAGCTGCAATGTATAATCACAAACACTGAGTCATCAAAACAAAGAAGCAGCAAAATACAATGTCTATGTAAAGTAAAAACAGAAAGAGAAGTAATAGAATACAACCTGTGACTGACAGTGACATTATGCAAAATGAAATTATATTTAAGCCAGACATATCACCATGAATATACAAGATAGACTGTAAATGTATATATTTAGTTGTATTTGACAAAGGTGAATGCTCACATGAGCAAATGCTTTCACTACTGTAAAAAAAAACAAAAAAAAAAACCAGTGAATTCTCAAGTCAGTGAACATTCTGTTAAATGGAATTTCTGCCAGCAGCATTTTGCTTGGATTGAATTGCAGTGGATTAAGGGAATTAGCTCTTACCTTGTTGTTTTGCAGTCTTGGAGTTAGTATATATATGTATATATATATATATATATATATATATATATATATATATATACACACACACACACACACACACACACACACACACACACACACACACACACACATATATACATATATTTAGGGGGTATGAGGGTGCATAATAGTTTTAGTTGTTGCCAACAGATGGAGTTTATACCCTTTTGGTATTTTGGGCAGTTTGTTTAGCGATGTGTTTCCTCAGTGTCTTGTCAGTGGCAGTTTCATTGTGATTCTGCACATGAGCTGCAAGGATAAGTTCCATTACAGTGTATGCTATTATACCTCATTCTTTCACGTGTTTAAACAAAATGGCTATGCACCACTATATCACATATTTTCTTCCTCTGGCTTAAGATATAACCACATTTTAGAGAATACCTGTAACAGCTGTTTTTCTCTAAATAAAAAGTTCTCCATATCATTCACTGCTTGCAGAAATTCCTACTATGAGCACTGTATGGCATAAATAAATGTTTGTGAACATCATAGCTATTATTAATTCTTTTTATGAACATTATTGTATTTACTCAAATTAATACTCATTATTCATTTCTAGACATCCTACTTGTTTTATGCTATGCTTGACTTACTTCTTGAGTGTTATACTATTAATAAATATTTGCATACTTTTTCTAGCCTCGTACAAAAAAAAATCTCTCTTACTGCTTAATTTTCTTATATGACAGAATTCTTCACAAGATAAAGCAGAAGCACACATTCTGGATGACAACTTTTACCATGAAAATAATTGATAAAAGAAGAGGGTTTTCTATATGCTTTAGAAATAATTTTACATCAGGATTCTAATTAAATGATATCCAAAAAATTAATCTCAGCTGGCTGAATTTCATAATTCATTTTCAGACCAAATTTATTTTTTTAAAAGAAATAATCAATAAACTATATTCACATAAAACAAAATTTGTCCCTGTCCATATTCAAGTGCAACTTGGATGTATAGATAAGGAATAGAACATTTACCCCAGAACTGCTCCCTGTACTACTAATGGACAAAGGCAGCTCCTGAATGTTTTATCCCATGCGTGGGTCCCTTCAAATTATATATATGGTAAAATCCCAGTTATTCTCATTAGGGGTAATATACAATTATCAACCATGGGATGGGTAAGGCATCTATAGTCAAATGGGATAGCTTATTTTGAGCACAAAAAGGGAAATTAGCTAGGCTTAAAATGTCCTGCAAGGGCAGCTAGCCAAGTACTTACCTATGAACCTGTAATAAAATGAAAATAATAAGCCATATTGCTAACAGAAAACCTCATGCCTGCAAACATATTCATATTTTTCTGATGCTGTAAGTAAATAAAAAAAAAACATAGGTGCATGGGGGCAAGTATAGTTGTACTAGACATTTACTGATAAACTGATTGCAAAACCTACAAAATCTTTGTTAATTCCTTAATATATATAAACAAAAATCTCTGACGTCATTTCTACTTTGAGTCTTCTGAACTATAAGAGTACTTAATGCTGGTCTTTAAGTTACAAACATTTGTTTTTATGTTAGTTTTGAGTTGTTCCTTATTTATTGTGTAGTATTTATTGATGCAGTGCACCTGTTTTTAATGTACTGAAATTTACATAATTTTGTATGATGAAGTTCTTTTGTTGTTTAGTTTTTGTATGATATGCTTTAGTATGCTGTGATTTTGTTACTTTATCATCTCTGTCTATGGCTATATTCACAAACACAAGCTATGAATGTATAGGGTTGATAAGTGCTGAAAACTGCATACTAAAATGCTACACAATTTATTGGTTTCCGCAACTCTCTGAAGTGAATACATCCACCTGTGTAGATATACAAATTAGGTGTCATAACACCTAAAATTCACAATTACTTGAATTATAAAGAATACTGTTTATGAGGGTCTATATCAGAACATCGAAGTATTAAAACTTTAAATGTTCTGATATTGAACACTATTCAGCAAACGCGAAGAATAGCGAAGGTGCAGAAAAGTGACTTCTTTCCTTGGGAAAGAATTTGGTTGGCCGTTTCTGTGGCTTCACTATTCTTAGCACTGTGGTGGAAAGTTACAGGTTGGGTTCAGGTAAGTGTGCAATTGTTTGTATGATAGGGTTAGGGGTGGGTTGAGTGAGTTAGGGTTAGTGCGTGGGTTAGGTGTGTGTGCGATAGTGACAGACTTTAGGGTTAGGGGCGGTTTAAGTGAGTTAGGGTTAGGGCGCGGGTTAGATGAGTGTGCGATAGTGACGGACCTTAGGGTTAGGGTTTGGGTTAAGGTAAGTGGGTAGATAGTAGTGTATGTTTAGTTTAGTGTAGTGTTAGATGTAGGAATTTAAGTCTATGTGTGTGGTTGCTGTTTCTTTGATGTGCTTGTGTGTATGTGTTTTGGAGCAGCAAATTTTTTCCATGGGAAAACATTTGCTGTTCTGAATGTTCGATATTTTCATGTTTAGATGTTTTGGGGCCGATGAAATAGTGTTCGCTATTTTCATCTTTCGATAACGTGATATAAACGCGTTTATGAGGGTGCTGAAAGAAATTTTCATTTGACTGCCAAATTATAGTATACCTTTGTATTATGGAATTTTAATTCTGCTTTGAGAGGGATTTTTGGAAGTCTAAGGAAAGGGAATCGAACATATTTTTGGATAAGTAAAGAATTTATCAAAATATCAGACTTTTATTTTTTGACTCAGCTTATTAAGCAAATAGAATTACTTCTGTTAGGCTAACTGAGTAATACTGGAACCTTGTTAACTGTCCAGGCAAATATTTTTATATTTGTCAATTCTGGTGTTTGTGAATATATTATGTGTATACCCATTCATTTCAGAGTCAATGAGGTGACAGGTATTTATTTATTTCCTGCTGCTGGCAGACTTAAATTGTATAATGATTGAAATGGATTCTGTTTTGCCTAGCTTACAAACTCCAGTTTTCCAAAGTATGATGTTATAAATCCATCTTTTTACAAGTCTAAGTCTCTTTCCGAAATACAACATTTTTACTGGTTATTAATGAATCATATATGATTGTTTTGAAGAAGAATGCACCTTATACAGTGTTTTAAGTCTTTTGTCTGAGAATGGTGATAAGTATTTCCTAGCCAACTGGAAACTTTGGAAGACTGTGTGTTACATATGGAAAATGGCAGAAGACGCTACCTCCTATAAAAGGTATTATAGCTTTTCTGGCATACCTTTTAGTTGCCATTTTCTAAGTAGACTTTTTCTACTAAATACAGTTTTGTTTGGAAGCCTAAGATATTTTGGGAGTGTACCCATTTCCAGTTGATTTAGAGCAGTCAATTTCATTTTTGTATTTTTCTGTCTTTTGGGGTTCTCATTTTGATCCTACAGAAAGAGGAGTCTTTTGCAATGTCATAGAAAAAGAAGGTCTGGGATTGATGCATTATATAGTCCACTTAACGTCTTTAAAACCATTCCTTGTTTTAGAATGGATTTTTGAGAGCTCTGTAACTCAGGAGGGGGTAGAGGAACAGCAGCTTTCTCTTTCAAATAAATATGTATTGCTTCTTGCGTTGAAGGAGAAGAAAGAGAGAGAAATGGTAGATTTTGTATTTGGAATTCATATTAAATGGCTCATTCACTGGAAGACAACTTACATTTTGGCAATGGGATACAGAAAGATTAGATATTTTTCTATCATGCTTTCCTTTTAATTTTGTTAATTCAGGGGTACATTTTTCAAATTGTTTACAGCTTAGATTATGTAGCATTTCACAAGGTTTTGTTCAGTATTTCATTGGAAATATATTTATTGTGTGGTTGTATTTGGATAAATTGTTGGTTAAATGTTCTATAACCAGCAAATGGAGTGGCTTTGGTCTGCATTTAGGTATGAGGCAGTACAGATTACTAAACATTGCTTCTTTTCCTATTGTAAGATGAATGGATTATGCTGCCTTTTGCTGTTCAGTTAAAGTACAATCATTATAAACCTGTGTTTCGCACATCCACTCAGGATGAAATAGACAAGCCTTCATGGGTTCTGTTCAAGCAACTTTATTATGAACAAACAGAACAGGCTTGAGGCTTAATAACTTGAACTTAGATAAACTTATAAACAAACTAGCTATTGCACTCGTACATGCTCACTCTCTGGCTGTACTCTCAAAATGGCACTGAAGCTAGCATGTGCTTGCTGTTTATATGCATGTTCAGTCCTTGGAAGTGCTTCTTAAAGGTACAACACAGTTCTCTATTCTACATCCTCCTTTGAGAAATGAGTCATGCAATACTGATGACATTAAATGACATGCAATTGATACAAATGATTCTTTGTCATGCAATTATACAGAACTAGATACATATATATATATATATATATATATATATATATATATATATATATATATATATATATATATATATATATATATAAAAAACTACATCAAGGCTGCTGTGTATTTCACACTAGATCTGGAAATGTGACCAAATTGTGTGACACAGAAATTAGAGTGAGGTTTAGCAACTGGGATTGTCTCTGCTGAATGTTCAACCTTAGGTACATCAGGAACTTTATCAGGAATGGAAGTAGGAGTTAAGACACATTCTGCAACAGGAACTTTGTCTGGATTGCTCTGAGATCTAGAGTCTGTATCACTGGAACAATGCCATGATGATGGTTCTGATACAGGGAGTAGATGTCTACAATTTCTCTTGTACTCCACACCCTCAGATTCTATGAAGTAGGATTTTGTTTGTGCACATATACTTGTTACCTGACCAATCTGATCAAAACCTTTTGCTGTTTGTATCCTCACTGTCTCTTCTTCTTTCAATAGATGAAGAAATCTGCTCGATTTATAACTGGACTTCTTGAAAGAATGCTTTCTGTATAGTTGGGCTCTAATTGTTCTGTTCTTAGCTTTAGGCCTCAACAAACTGGAACTGATAGGCAATGTTGTTCTGGTTTACCTGGATAGAAGTCTCTGAGCAGGCGAGGCAAGTATATTGTCACAGGGTATGTTTCTGAGATTGAGTAAATTCAAATAGACATAGGTATTATCAAGCTTTGACTTCTCCAGTAATTGCTTTGCACTCTGTACTGCACGTTCAACTAGTCCATTTGATGTGGCTATTCTGAGGTACTAGTAACATGTACAAAGTCCCATTCATTTGCAAAGTTCTGAAACAACTGACTGGTAAATTGGGCACCATTGTCAGAAATAACTTTGTGTGGACTACCATGGACTGAGAAATGATGTTTCAACTTGGTGATAACAGTAGTGGATGTTAAATGAGGTAATAAATCAATCTCAAACCGGTTCGAATAAGAGTCTCCCAACACTAAGTAACTCTGACTGTTCCACTCAAATATATCAGTGGCTACTGTTGACTGAGGTAGTTCAGGAACTTGACTTAGCTGAAGTGGTTCTCTTTGCAAATGCAGTTTAGTACTATTGTATACTGAACAAAAAGAAAGTACTTTATCAATGTCTTTTACTAGAGAAGGCCAAAAAACTGGTCCTCTCACCCTTATTTTAGTAGACTCAGAACCTGGGTGACCACGATGCAAAATCTGGATATATTCTTGTTGTAAGAAAGCAGGAACAACAGTTTTAGGACCTTTGGAAATAATGCCATCTTCCATCAACATCTCATCTCTGTAAGGAAAATAAGTTTGCACTTCAGGTGGTACACTAGGTTGGTTTGATGGCCATTCAACATTAATGTAGTGGATAAGGATTTGCAAAATTGGATCAGTCTTTGTATGATCTCTCAGCTCAAGTCTCATGGTAGAAAATGTACCCACTTCCATAACATCAAAGTCAAAATTCTCTGCACGAAGCTGTTCAGTTGTATTTCTGGGTGAAGTTGTACTTATGCAATTTGAGCATCATACTTTGTAACTTTGTAATCTCACTGGAGCTGAATGCATTGGTTTTTTAAAATAGTTGTTAGAGTTTGGTGATCACTTTCAATCTGAATAACTTGACCATAGATATAATCATGAAACCTTGAACAAGTAAATACTATTGCCAAAAGTTCTTTCTCAATTTCAGCATATTGCATTTCAGTTTGGGTAAGTGTTCTAGACGCATAGGCTGCTGGTCTACCTTCTTGAAAAATAACTGTGCCAAAACCAAATTTTGAAGCATCACAGGAATGAGTTACTGTTTTATTGACATCATAGTATCTTAATGTAGGTGAGGTGGCAATTTTCTGCTTAAGGTCTTCAGATGCTGTCTGGTGCTGTTCCAACCAAGACAATATTACATTTTTATGATTCAGCTCTCTCAAAGGTGCTGTTATCTCACTGAAGTTTGGTATAAACTTGCCTAAATAGTTGACCATACCATGAAAACGCTGTACAGCTTGAGCATTATCTGGTGCTGGTATCTCAAGAATGGCTGCTTGCTTGGATAAGTCTAGTCGCAAGCCAGTATTAGTAAATAAATGACCTACATATATACTTCTGGTAGTCTGAATTTGCATTTCAGAGGATTGAGCTTTAGGTTCAGTTCACATGCATCGTTTAGAACTTTCTTAAGGTTTCTGTCATGCTCTGCTTCACCATTGCCTCCAACTAGTAAATCATCTACTATTATGGCACAAAGATAACCTGAAGAAATTTGCTTCATTGCACACTGAAAGACTTAACTTACAGAATTTATTCCAACTGGCATCCTAAGGAATCTATATCTGCCAAACAGGATACTGAAAGTATAGTCAGTAATGAGGATTTGAAATCGAGCATCACTTGCCAAAATGAACTGTTTGCATCTAAGACAGAAAAAAAATGTGGCATTTGGTATTAGGGCTGCAACTTCTTCAACTGTACGCACTGGATGATGTGGTCTCTTTAATGCTTTGTTCAAATCTCTTGGGTCAATACATATTCTGATTTCATCTGTGCCTTTTTTATGGGCTGCTACCATGGACGACACCCATTCAATAGGCTCTATAACTGGACAAATTACACCTTGCTGCACGATTTTATCCAAATGAGCTTTGCCTTTATTTTGCATAGGTATTGGAATTGTTCTTGCCAGACTGACCACTGGACTGACTTCTGAGTCTAACTTCATAGAATACACAATTGGAAGTTTTCCCAACTTGTCATCGAAAACATCAGCATACGCTGAGAAAATAGTTTCAGTAAAATTGGAACTAGGATATGTGCTTATATGATGGAAATCTTTGGTAAAGGACAGCAAATTCATTCTCAGAATGTCTCTGAGACCCAATAATGACTGCACAGGTCTTTGGACTACATAGAATAATAAGCTGCAGCAGTTCCTAGCCAAATAACACGAAAGCACAAGTGAGCCTTCTGTTTGAATTTCTTCACCACCATAAGCAACAAGTTTCACTCAACTAGCCACATTGAGTTGTTCACCAGTTCTCACCTTAGCAAATGTGTCTGCTGACATAACATTACACTTTGAGCCAGTGTCTACTTTAAGCTTGGTGGATTTGCCATTGATCTGGACAATACAAAACAGTTAATTCTTTGCCAACAAATTTACTGCATTAACCTTTTCACCAATCACTGACACACCGTCTACTTAGAAAGTAGAACTGCAGCTCTCTATAGGATTTATTTAATTTTATTTGACATTTGTTAACTGGGAAAGTCCGACTTGGAACAAAGTCAATTTTGAGTGGAGGCCTGGGGAGAAATGCTCCAGATGCATGATCAACTTGCTTTTTTAAGTGGCCCTTCTTTACAACTGTGTGAGGTTTACTTGATTTGCAAAACGTATGAAAATGGTTCCATTTTTTACACTTGTGGCATTGTTGACCAAATGCTAAGCATTTTTCTCTTTTAGACTCATGATTAGCACCACAATCGAGACAGTTAGCAATAAAGCTGGATTTGGGTTTTGCTGACTCACCCTTGTACTGCACTGAGCATGTCCTTTTCTTAGAACTTGCTGGAAAACTGTGGGTTTTACCTGGGGAGCCTGCAGGGGTGTCAGGTGTCATGCGCTTAGGCCTGCTTCTGCTATCCATGTGTTGCATGCTGTCTACATTTGCTCTGGAGCCTGCTGAAACCATGTTCTTATCACTTGCAAGCATACTTGTGTACCTTTCTGTAACTTTATGGATTTGACAAATCTCAACAGCCTTGTTTAGCATTAAATCACTATCACAAAGCAAAATATTTCTCACTGCAGCACTATTAATACCACACACAAGCTTGTCCTTTATCAACTCATCTTTTAAATCAACAAATGGACACATATTAGCTTTGTTTCTCAGTTCAGTAATATAAGCTGCAAAGGTTTCCTCTGGTTTCTGATCTCTTGTGTAAAACAAATGCCTCTCTAATGTAATATTTGTCTGGGGGTTACACATTTCCCTGAATTTGCATTTCAAACTCTTGGGGTCTTCCCTTGCTTCAGCCTGTACAACGGGGCATACACAAATGAATGCTCTCTTTCAATGGCCTCTGACCCAGCTAGGTTTAACAAAATGAATGCCCTGGTGCATGCATCTTTGTCAGAATATGCTGCTTGCATAAAAATACTGTACTCTTGCTCAAATATTCTCCAATTCTCTGCAATATTCTGATCAAATACAAGTGTTAAGGGTTTTCGAAATCCATCTGCCATATTAACATATACCAGTGAAGGCTTTTGCAAGTATGCACAAATGCACACTGATATACATTTGCCAGAAATTTATGCCAGTATTTGTAACTATGCCCAATAGCACAACAAGCCTGTGAATAACTGAACATTGCAAAATCAGTTTCCCTAGGCACAATAATACTCTTGAAATTACTGTACTGTAAGAAATCACCTCTTATCAGTGTAAGAAAAAATAAAATAAATGTACTGTGCGAATAAACTGGGTAGAAGAAGCTTAGAGTAAGGAACAATTTGAAGTAATTGCTTTTTGCGAATAAACAATACATAGCACTCTGAAACTTTCCCAAAATGGATGTAGTTTGCTAAATAACTCTTTACAGTGCAAGAAACACTCTGTAATGTCAGCACTTTGCGAACAGACACACCCAGCATTAGAAACTTTTCGAAATGGCTGTATTTTGACTGTACTTCATGAAATAGTTTCACTTTGCACACAAATACACCCTTTGAATAAATGCACAGTAATAAGCACACACTGTAAGCACTTTACACACTTTGAGACACTTCGAATAACTCTTAGTTATGTCCTGAATACAATGCGAAATAGTAGTTATGCCAAAACACAGTACTTTGCCAAAAACATGCAGTCACCTTGCTTTATTTATGCTTAATGTGCCCCTTTCTGCCCTTATCATATTCATTTTGCTCGTTTAATCTTTTTACATGCCCATTATAATTTTTTGGGCTTATTTTACTCCAAACATGCCTGTTTTGCTGTAAACATGCTCATTTTTCAATTTTGAGGTAATTCTGACCCACTTACGCGCTTTTTCTGATCCTCATTTTATCAAATATCTTAATTTTAAACATTTTGTTCAAGTAATAAATCTTTTGCGTCTCTCACTTGTTTAATAATGTGGTTTGTGCCCTTGTAATGCTCTGTTTTATCTTTTTTATAAAATAAATTGTTTGTGCAAGTTTTCATTACCTTTTGTTCATTTCTGGCCATTTTGTGTGCTTGGTTCTCTTAGTTTACCTTCATTGTTAACCCTGCACATTGTATGTCTGAAAAGCAATCTCTGGAATCCCGGTTCTGACACTATGTTGCTTGTCCAGTCAGGATGAAATAGACAAGCCTTCGTGGGTTCTGTTCAAGCAGCTTTATTATGTACAAACACATCAGGATTGAGGCTTAATAAATTTAACTAAGATAAACTTACAGTAACCATGTCCCTAGACTCTCACTCCACATTCCTAAGCACCCTGGAATCTATCAAGGTCCAACCCAACTCTCTCATACTAGGAGACTTCAACTACCCCTCCATCAACTGCAAAAACTACTCAAGCACCAATGGACTGGCCCAATGCTTCCTGGAATTCATCAGTTCCAATGCCCTGGACCAGCTCATTCTTACCCTCACTAGAGGAAGCAACATCCTTGACCTGGTTATTACTAACGCAGGCAACGGTTGCTCTACACCAATAGTCAGTTCCTCCCTGGCTAGATCCGACCACAAACAAATCACCATGGAAATCCACATCCCATTCACACTCCCCACAAAGGTATCCACAATGGAAAACTTCTTCAAAGCTGATTTTGGACTCCTAAAAACAGAGGTGGCTAACTTTACAGCACCCATGCCAATGGAAAATAGATGCCTGACTGCCAAACCATACACCAATGCACTGTACGAACACATACATAAATGCATGGAACTAGCCATACCCAACAGAACCAAGATGCTCTCCTCCAAAAAAGGAAACCAGTCTGATGGTCCCCTGCCATTAATAAACTTTACAACAGACGGAAGAAACTGTTGCAGAAAAAGGTAAAGTCCCAAGACTGGAAAAATTTCCTTATTAGCCTCAACAAAAAATTAAGATCCTTCATCAAAACCTCCAAAGCCAGCTATGAAGGCAGAATTGTGGCAAAAACTAAAAACAACCACAAAGCCTTCTTTAGTTATATCAAGAATCTCCATGGCAATACCGAGATTTGCTCTGAGTTACTGCACAATGGTACCTCCTATACTGATCCAACAGATATTGCCAACATACTGGCTGACAGATTCAGTGCCAGCTTTACCCCCCCCCCCCAAAGGACCAATCTCAATAACAGAAGAATGCCAGACACCCTGCATTACTGCAGCCCAGGTTAAAGCTGCATTATCTAAGGCCAGGAATACAGCTTCCATGGGACCCGACAATATCCCTTGCTGTGTTCTACATGAATTACAAAGTGAACTGGCACCACATCTGTGTGCTCTGTTCACTCACAGCCTCACCTCAGGCTTTGTCCCTACCGAATGATGCACTGCTACAGTCATCCCTCTCCATAAAGGAGGAGCGACTACAGACCCTGGAAAGTATCTCCCCATTAACCTGATGAGTCTGATATGTAAGGCTATGGAACGCATCATCATGGACCTAATTAACATGGATATAGGGAATCTCCAAACTCTAGATCTCATGCAATTTGGTTTTGTCAAAGGTCGATCATGCCTGCTCAACCTGGTTGACTTCTGTGAGTCAGTCACTAGAGCGGTGGATGAAGGTAAGGCAGTTCATACAGCCTACCTCGATCTGGCCTTTGATACCATTCCTCACTCAGGAATTATTGATAAACTTAGCAAAGTAGGCATCAACCCCTATAACATGAAAGATAGAACCCACAATGTGAAAGTAGCGGACTCCAAGTCAGACTGCCAACCAGCCACGAGTGGAGTCCCACAGGGATTGGTCCTGGGTCCTCCCTCTACTGTTTGGCATCTACATTTCAGAAGTCCAGGCCAACACGGAGGGATTCTGGCAGAGCAAATTTGCAGATGACTGCAAGCTGGGAGCCATTATTAACTCCCCAAGTGATGCAGACATCCTAAAGAAAGGCCTCACAGAGACCAATGACTGGTGTGGAAACCATGGCCTTAAGCTTAATGCCAAAAAATGTGTCATCATCCCCTTTGGGAAAAACTCAGTTCCCACTAATTACCACATCGATGGGAACCCACTGAACACTGAAGACATTATAATAGATCTGGGGACACAGGTTGACAGCAACTTCTCCTTTGACCACCCCATTGCCACTGTGGTCAGAAAGTCCTTCTATGTGGCACATCTCACTACCAAGTGTTTTGCATCCAGGAAGAAAGAGGTCATCATTTCTCTCTACTCTTCACTCATTAGACCAATCATAGAGTATAATGCCCCATTTGGCATGTACCTCACTAGACACCTGCAACAGCTGAAGAGGCCACAAAAGTACCTCACAAAGAGGATCCTAGGTCTTAAACACGTCCTACATGGACAAACTCAAAAAACTCCAGCTATTCTCTGTCTCATATCATCTTCTAAAAGCCAATCTCTGCTTGACTTACAAAGCCATGTCTGACCCAGCTCTGTTAGAAATGGTACATCTAAAGAAATCCCAATCCCTCTGCACCACATGCTCCAGAGACCTCAACCTCATTACCACAATCTACAGAACATGCTGGAGGGACAGGTTCATAACCCAGAGACTGCCCATGCTCTGGAATAGACTCCCCATACATGTCAAGCAGAGCACCTCACTAGCCCTCTTCAAGAGAAATCTTGAGGAGTGGATGGAAAATAGAAAGTTCACCCCGGGGATCACTCCAGTGGCTCTACTTGATAGAGGCACTGGGAACTAATGACTGGTGGCACAATGCCAGGTCACTTCTATGGGTTAGGCTTGTAAAGGCCCTAGGGCCATTAGCCTAGTACACACGTATGAACCTAAGCTATTGCACTCATACATGCTCACTCTCTGGCTGCACTCTCAAAATGGCTCTGAAGCTAGCACGTGCTTGCTATTTATATGCATGTTCAGTCCTTGGAAATGCTTCTTAATGGTACAACACAGCTCTCTATTCTACACTGTACATCATAGTTCTGTTGAAATAATGGACAAGATGCTAATGACGTATTTGGTATCTGTAGAAAGCAAAATATGGACTTCTTCTGTACAATGCTATTAGGAACAGTTCGGTCATATGGAAGAAAATTAAATATTGGCTGTGGTGTAAAGTTGGAGGCAAATTGTCATTTATATATGACATTCAATTTGTCTGATATCTGTTTTTATATTTTTAATGTTCCCTTGGTGTTCTTTTTGAAAGTGACATGAAATCTCCCTAAGCAACCACCAGCTCCGAATGATAGGTCATTGGTTTAACATCTCATTGAAGGATGACACTTCAGTAACACAGCATCACCTTAATCATACATTGAAGTGGAATATGACGCCAAACTCATTGTGTGTGCAGAGAATCCATAGTCATTTGCTCTTTTAGCCAGCAAAGGTGAGTGTACACCTTACTCAGCTACTAACACTACAGATATGTATGTGTAAGTATATGTGTGTGTGTGTATGCATGTGCATGTGCGCACATGCATATGTGATATATATATATATATATATATCTATATGTATATATATATATATATATATATATATATATATATATATATATATATATATATATATATATATATATATATATATATATATATATATATATATATATATATATATATATACACATATATATATATATGTATATATATATATATATATATATATATATATATATGTATGTATATATATATATATATATACATATATATATATATATATATATATATATATACATATATATATATACATATATATATATATATATATATACATATATATATATATATATATATATATATACATATACATATATACATATATACATATATATATATATATATATATATATATATATATATATATATATATATATATATATATATATATATATATATATATATATATATATATATATATACATATATATATATATATATATATATATATATATATATATATACATATATATATATATATATATATATATATATATATATATATATACACATATATATACATATATATATATATATATATATATATATATATATATATATATATATATATATATATATATATATATATATATATATATATATATATATATATATATATATATATATATATATACATATACATATATATATATATATATATATATATATATATATATATATATATATAGACATAACTGCTATGATGAAGCAATCGGGGCAACTTCCTGGGCACAAGTTGTAGGGGCACAATCAGTAGACGTGCACAAATCAGTAGTACAGCGATGGCATCCATTTCTGCACCAGCATTTCTGAATGTCAGTACAGTAATGAATTTTGAAACTGCTTTTTTGTTCAGGACTGTACAGCTGAAACGTTATAGTGCTTGGTATGTGGTATTAAGTTGCAGCAAATGGTTATCTACAGTTTTTAAAATAGATAGAACAAAACCTTTGTTTTTTTTTTTTGCTCCTCAACTTATTTTGGAGTTGGGGTGCAGATTGGGAAGGATGGACCAAGTTTGGAGAGCCAGACAAAAACAAATGTTTTTTTTCCTCTCAAATTACAGTTTGGCGGTGCCAGATCAAGTCATGGCAGCAGGAACTGTATGAGATAGCTATGGCTCTGTAAATTTATATCTGTAGCTCTATCTATATATAGGTAGAGAAATAGGCATAAACCAATAAAAATCAATGCAGTAATTCATTCAAAAAACAGCAAACATTAAAAATATCAACTATGGATAATCCTCATAGGAAAGAAAATTTGCAAATGCTTTCATCTGTGCAAACTCATGGGCATATTCAGAATAAATCCACTTGCACATCATATATATCCATTTCAGACAAGTAAAGTAATTTAATGTATGTTTGCATGCATCTGTGTGTATGTGTGTGTGTGTGTGTGTGTACATACATAAAAGTTCAACCACACAATAATTAAAAAAAATTATCAAAAGTCATCAAGTAAAGAATGTGAGACTTCCTGTGTGGCTGGAGCAGCTAATACACAGTTCTCTCTATTGTGGACCTAGATAGGCAGGGTTTGAATCTGGCAATGTATAAATACTGCATGTTTGTAAAACAGTGGTGACAATAAAGATTGTATATACTTTTTTTTTGCAGACTAGCTACCCCATGTACACACACACACACACACACACACACACACACACACACACACACGCACACACATATGTGTGTGTGTATGTGTTTGTTGTAACACAGTCATATGGGGGTGGATGACTGAAGAATGACCAGAAATTTAGCAACAAATCACTAAATGTACTTTGGCTTACGTAAACTAGCTTCCAGAAGAGAGCTTATATAAAAACAGGAAGCAGCAAAGTATTAAGTTAACAGGAGCAGAGATGTGGTAGAGCCTACTTGTCTGCTTGAATAAAAAACCCAGAAAAAAGAATAATTGTAGATAGTTACTGCTTCTCAGTGCAAGTATTACAGAACAATTCTTAAGGGGGAAGATGTAGGCAGGAATCTGCAACATGAAAGACTTTATAGGGTAGGTCAGAAGATAGAGAGATAGAGAATTCCTGTATATAGTGCTTTTCAACTAGTGGAACAGAAACCAGAAAGAGAGGGAGTAAGAAGTGAGATACTTTGGACTGATTTCTTGTTTGACCTGTGCAATATATTGTGACTGTGAAACTTGAATGCTAACATCTTGCGATTTATTGTTGAACATCAGCAAAGATATTGTTTCAATTGTGCTTGTTGAAAGGTAAGAGAAACAGAGTGAGCTGAGACACATACATTTTGCCAGCAGGAGACTGTAAATTTGAAATAAACTCCATAGATAAGCTTTGTTTGAAAATCTGCTGAAGGAAGTTTGTTTCAACTGCTGGATTTTTTTGCTGATTATTATTATTAATATAAAAAGTTGACATGATTTACTAAAGCACATGCCTTCTTTTCTAATTTGGATAAAATGATTTATTAGAAGCTACAAATTTACAAGTACTGGGTTACATATGGTTGAGGATATGGTAAAATTCAGTTTTTTTTCCCTACAACTACAAAGAAAATTGTAATCTGTGCAGTGTTAATGAGCAAGGTGCGATGCAAAGCTATGTTACCTGACACAGCCAAGGAAGGAATGTGGATTCGACCTGAATAGAACTATACAAAATGAAGTGAATCAGCTGTTAACAACCCACAACCAAAATTACCAGGAACCAAACAGCAGTAGCAGCCACTGGGTCAATGAAGGTCCGTCCTCTCCACAAATAGTAGTCCAGATGTATATGAAAAAATGTTTTATTGCCAAACCCATATAAATACAGAAGACCTTATTTAGCGCTTTTGTTTCATTGTCATGAAACTTCATCCGAATCAACATCTCTGTGATATCATCTTATATATACAAGCAAACTCAATTTGGTCCACAAGTTGAAATTAGAACATACATCATTAATTTATCCGAATGTATTAAAAACACATGCTCACTACACTAAAACATTTAAAATCCTGTATGGTACTTAAAATACAAGGATCCATATAAAAATCTAAAATGTATATTAAACAAACACAATACTAGTTCCATTGTGTGATTAAATATATACTAATATAAGTATATACACACAATTTTTTATACAGTAGTTCTCATTTTCAATGCTGGTACAATGGATACATGGTCATTGAGACCGAGACTAGTGTAGGCATCTAACTGCAGTTGCCATATCAATTCGCAAAACTCTAAAAAAGTTTCTCAATCACCACCCCAGTCCGAGGGTCTAACCTATTCAATCACCCAAAATTTAAGCACAGCTTGATTACATACCAAGGTATGCCAATAAAGAGCATTGCTATCCTTTTTTTTTATCAATGTCATAGCTATGTTCATACATTCTATGTTTCAAACTTTTTTCTGTTTTGCCAATATAATATGAGAAACATATTTGGCAATATGCAAGGTAAATGACCCCTCCAGTTTGACAATTGAAGTAGCCCTTTGTTGTCATTTTTCTATTATTATTGAGGCTGGGAATAATTAATTCACTTTTATTTGCCATCCAACCCCACTGTGAACAATGTCCACATGCATAGGTACCTAGTCTTCTTCTTACCCCCTCGATACTATTTGGTTTCCCAATGCCCTTTTCAAAAACATTTTCTAGGTTAGTCCCCTTCCTGTAACTAAATTTCAGGGGGAAATGAAAAACCTTGAGACTATTGGGCATAATTCTGAAAATGTTCCAATACTTCAGAACAATTTGTTTTATTTTATTAATGTCCTAGTTAAACCTAACCACAAAATAATGCCCATCTTGGCCGTGATTCTTGGTCTGTTGAGACGAACCATTATCCTCTTCCTGCTCACCAGAACTCATCCTGGTACCATAGTTTAACAAGGCGACATACTTGGTACCCCAACCCTGCATAATCTCATTTTTGGTACATTTTATTAATGCTATAGGATATTTTCTATCTTCAAATAAACTACCAATAAATTCTAATTCTTCTATAAAGTCTTCTCTCTGAGATGTCATGCCCGCACCATCTGACCTTTAATAATATTCTTTTTTTCTGGTGGTTACTCTCATAATGCAAATATGTATTAGAAAAGTATTTTTTATGAAATATTCTAGATACCAACATCTGATTAATATGGTCTTTAGATATCTTGACATCTAAATATTCAATTTCTGTCTCTCCCACATGATGTGTAAACTTTAAAAATTCCATGGTGAATCTAATACAGTTTATAAATTGGGATATAATCTCAGATGGTCCATTCGAAACCATCAACACATCTTATAAATTGGGATATAATCTCAGATGGTCCATTCCAAACCATCAACACATCATCCAAAAAACGAAAATATCTTTTTATATATTGCCAATACTCAGAGGTAAATACATAATGTTTCTCCCAATGCAACACAATAATGTTAGCATACACGGGGCACAAGAGGCCCCCATGGCAACTCCCTCTAGTTGCCTGTAGTATTCACCCTGAAAAAATATGAAATTATTTTTTAATATAATTTTTATATTTTCAATGACCAGCCTTAGGTCCATATTAACCCCAAATCCCGGGGTATAACAGAGAACAAATCTTTCACATCTATGGTGACAAAATACAAATTGTCATCATAGTCTACTTTACTGATTTTAACCAAAAAGTCCCAGGAATCAATTAAAATGTGGTCATATAGACCGTAAAAAAGTTTTAACTTATCCACAAATACCCCTAAAGGTTGAGTCTTAGATCCCCCAGAGGCAACTATAGGCCTTAATGGGGGGTCATTGACATTTTTGTGGGTCTTGGGTATACCAAAAATCCCTGGGATAATAAGTTTTTTTACCATGAAAAAATTGCATAAATCCTGCTCAACAGCACCTTGCAAAAAGTTATCCTCCAATACCCAGTCAATCTGTCTATATGCCACGTCTATTTCACCTCGTGACACCCGAGAATACCTTCCATCGGTATTTAATAGTTCTAACATTTTCCCACTGTAATTCTACTGTTCCATCAAAACAACCCCATCCCCCTTGTCAGG
Organism: Protopterus annectens; assembly: GCF_019279795.1. Classification (NCBI taxonomy): domain Eukaryota; kingdom Metazoa; phylum Chordata; order Ceratodontiformes; family Protopteridae; genus Protopterus; species Protopterus annectens. The sequence goes on from NC_056732.1 coordinate 826,883,648, forward strand.
TTTCATAATCCGTATTTCAGGATTAGAAATCAGGGTCTGTAAAATTAACCTGTCTTGCTCAGTTAAATTTCTTTTGTATCACCTTCTGGTGTTAAGTAATGATTTTACTTCATTTTCAGCCAGGGCACTAAAGTTACTAATAATTGGGTGGGGATTAATAATACTTTTCTTAATTAACCTACCAAAGGAAGCTCCATTTACATACTCAAAGGACATTTCTTTTAAGTTCAAGTTCCTCATAAATAACTTTATATCCAATAAAGTCTCACTGTACTTCCCCTTACTAGCGAGAACAAAGTTGAACCCTTTTTCAAAATGTTCAAAGTATGTAACTTGTAGGGGGATATCAGTATAATTAAAAATGTGGAATACTTGGTGGGTATGAATGTTTCCATCAATTTTAATGTTGTTAAAATATAAAATTCTTATCAGTTCTCATCTCAGCCTGAAGGACACCCCCAGACCCACTCCTCCTTTCTTCAGTAAATTCATTCACCTCCTTTTGCCCTGTCCCCTGTGATAGTTGTTGGGCAGACCCCTTCCAGGTTACTTGGGCATATAATGGTAATACTTCCATATTCTGTATTCTCGAGGATCTCCTTGGGGGGGAGGGGGTCTATCTAAAGGGGCATTCTCAAAATTGTCACCATTATTATATCTGTGTGAATTATCATTCTCACTAGTATACCTTAAACCCTCTTCTCAGGATATTCCCTTTTATTTTTTTTATACTCTTTTTCATCTCTCTTCACTTTGGTTTGCTTCCTTTGATGATTTTTAACCACAACTTTATCCACATCATAAAAATATGTAAATATATTTATTTGTGCTCACAAATAGTAAACAAAAAATCATCATGTATTTTCTGGTTCAATTCACTTATTTCAGTTAACATCATTCCCATCCATTTTTCATCATCAGCAACAATAATTCACATAGTTTCTAAACCACAATTGTTAAGAATTTCTACAATACTTGTGAACATTTCAGACCCATAATTCACATTGTTAGGAAATTTAGCTAACCTTAATCCACGTGGTACACATTTTAAGGCTATACATTCTCTTAAAACCATTTATCTAACATAAGATTCTTATACTTCAATAACACATCTTTCAATTTGTGGACCATACCTTGATATGAGCTATTAGAGTCCAAAGGTTCGTTAATGTCCTTTTAATAGTCCATGCGTTTTACCAATTCTGAGAAATCCATGTTTAAATAAGTATCAAAATGAGTAAAACTACCCGCACCAGTATCATTATTGTTTCTCTGTCTACCTGAAGCACTAGCACCTGGATTTGATGAACTCGCCATTGATCCATAAGCCATTCGGCTCTCCATACATGGAAGTGACATCACCCCACTGGTTTGAGGCTGATAAAGAATAGATGCCTCCAAATCTGTATTCTGAGATTTCGCAGGCGTAAATAGCCGTACAATCTGTGTTAATTCACCCAATAATGTAGATTGCCCAGAATCAGGTAAAGGAGTCCCTCGGCCATCAGTAGCTGCCATATTCACACAAAACGACACTATACAAAATGAAGTGAATCAGCTATAATGACACACAACCAAGATTACCAGAAACCAAACAACAGTAGCAGCCACTGGGTCAATGAAGGTCTATCCTCTCCACAAATAGTAGTCCAGGTGTGTATAAAAAACATTTTATTGCCAAATTTAAGTAGATTTTCTTGCAGTAAGTATTGCATGACCTGCTTGTGATTTAATTCTTTTAAATTTTCAGTACTACAGGTCATTAATCTAAACATTCGGGGTGGAGATGTTAAGAATTATACAGAAGGATGTGAACTGAGATGGATCATTAGGTGTAGAGCAGACAAGAATCCTGAGCTCAATGATAAGGTGCCCTTAAAACCAATATTACATGCTAGGAGATTAAAAGTGACCAGTTGAAAAACTACATTGTTAGAATTGTTGTGTAGTTATACTTCAGCATATGGTCTTATTTCCGTATGGTATATGTCTTCCTATATGAGCTGATTGCACGTCTGGTTTTTAATTCTCTATGCATTATATTAAGTAAAGTATTTTAAAAACATATTTTACATATGCAATTGTATTTTATTTTGTTTTATAATGTTTGTCTTCACTGATCAGTTGAAGTTTTATATATATTCATTTATTTATATGTTTTAAACAGACATTTAATAGTTTATTTCTTGTAAGATAACATTTTGAGTAAGTTTTAAGATAGATATATGTCCATAAGCACCAAGGAAATGATGTCATTTCTTTACTTAATTATGATTAATTAGCTTTGAGAGTATTTAAACATGTGTATTTGCTTGTAACTTCATGGTCTGATGAAGCCTTAATGGTGAAAGCGCTTGCCGACTGGATCTAATAAAACGTATTGAATCAACTTATGTTATATGCAGCAGTGTTTTTTGGCATATATTGCATTTCATAACATCGGAAAAAGAAAACTGTGGCCGTGCCTTGCTCCTGTGGATGTACTTTGAATCATCTTTTGTTTTTTTTATTTTCTACAGTACAGGAACATTCACTCCATGGGGGTGCCTCTTTGTGTTTATAATATATCCTGTTGGTTAAGAAATGCTATCTGAAATCTGATGAAATCCAGGGACAGGATGTGGAAAACATGGGTAAAACCCAAGCTACCCATTCCACCTACAAAAATATAAAGAACTTAGAAATCTGACAAAAAGTATATAAATAAAGACAAAAAAAGAATTCAATAATAACCCACCAACTGCACAAAAATCAAATCCTTCCAAATTTTGGAATGCAATTAATCAAATTCTCTAGCCTGGCAACCCCTCATCTCCTAACTCCTGCCCAACTAATACACCACAAGAAACTGCAGCTATTTTCAATTCCCACTTCATTGAATCCATTAAGGAGATGTTACCATCTGACTCCTCAACTACCAACTCTGTAATCTCTCCCCACTCTTCTCCTACTCTAAACTCCGCTACAACTTTTTCCCTAAAACCTGTACCTATCAACTACATTAAATCTCTACTTTGCAAATTAAAGCCCTGCTCTGTATCAGCAGGCAATATTCCTCCCTACTTCTTTCACGTAGCAGCAAACACTCTGGCTATTCCTGTATGTATTCTCATAAATCTTTCCATCTTTGAATCTAAAGTTCCCTCTATTCGGAAAGAATTCTACACCCTACCTATATATAAAGGAGGTAACTCCACAGAAATTGCTAATTTCAGACCGATTGCTATCCTCTCAACCCTGTCAAAAATTTTAGAAAAATGCATACACAAGCAAGTCATGCAATACTTACTGCAAGAAAATCTACGTACCCCCACACAACACAGCTTTCGCTCAAAACACAGTACCAGTACTGCCCTTCTATCATTCATCAACACTATTTCTGTAGCCAGAGACAACAAACTTGTTCCTGCTTATTCCTTGATCTTTCAAAGGCTTTGAACACAGTCTCCCAGTCTCTCCTTCTGAACAAATTAACTAATCTCAGTTTCTCTACCACTACTGTTGCCTGGTTTTCTAGCTATCTCTCTATCTATCGACAACAATCAGTAAAGCGGCTCTCTGCTATCTCCCCCCTCTGCCTGTTATTACCGGTGTAGTCCAAGATTCTATTCTTGATCCATTACTTTTCAGTATCTTCACTAACCTACTCTACGCTTCTTGTCCTCAGTCATCACTGGCTAATATGCTGATAACTCTACACTTATCTCTGTTGCAGACATTCCCACAGAACTCATGTCACTTACTCAGTCCTCCTTTACCTCTGTCAAAACCTGGCACACCAAATACCAACTTATACTAAATCCTAAAAAAAATATATCAAAATATTACTTTTTCTTTCCAAAAACCTCAACAACCTTAAATCCCTATTCTCCATACTTTCTCTAAACAGCACACCTATCACTGCTGAACTCTCCATTAAACTTCTAGGTGTCATAATTGATAACTAACTACAATTTGATCTACATGTAAACAATTGCATTAGGAAAACTCACCAAAACCTTGGTCTCATACAGAAATAAGAAGTTCCTCACCAACAAAGCAAAAATAACCCTCTCCCATGCTTATCTACTACCAAGCCTATTATACAGCTCCCAAATCCTCACAAACCTCAACTCAAAACTCCTAAGTTAAAATCTATTTATAGCAAAGTGGCCAGATTTGCAGCAAACCCAAATTATAAATCTCACCACTGTCTCTCACTAAAAATTGAACTGGCTCTAATTTCCCCATCAGCTTTTCCTCTCCCAGCTTCTAATTTTCCATTCCATATTATATCAACCATCATACTGCCCCAACCTATCTACTCTAATCTCTTTCTACACTCTCTCAGAAGCTGAGGCCAAGACCTACTACAAACACATAAACTTAAGAACAAAACTGGCTGTATCCTCTATAGCTATAATCCAGCCATATCTTGGAATAAATTCCCACTGGAAACTAGGACCCTCAACAAAGTTACGGAATTTAAACCTGCCACAAAAGAACACCTGAAATGTCAATGGACCTGTCACTGTACTCACCCTCCATAATCTGCCTTCCTATCATAGTATAGCCCGCTTGCCTGTCTCTATCCAGTGGTAATTTCTGATTATCTGATACTTGTATCTCACACTCTTCACTCAGTTTAACCATACACTTACTCTCATCACACTTCTATTACCTTTTCTTCCCATATATTCCTGAGCTATGATATCTCTAAATTGAGCATCTTCTGAACAACACTTAGGCCATACACAGTAAATATGATATTGTCTTTATTGTCTTTTTGATTATCGATAATTTAAATCTTAGAAGTGTGTACATATTATATTATGAGTGTTTTTTTTTTACTAAAAATGTTTTACTGTATATATCATAAGTGTTTTATACTTTACTCCCAAAGACATGCTGTAGGTGGATTGGACACTCTAAATTGGCCCTAGGCATGAGTGTGTGCATGTGTGTGCCTTCTGTGGAAGGTTGGGCGCCGGGCTGGCAACTTGACAGCGTAAAAACTCCACTGCCAATCTTGAGCGGACAGGTGATCCACTGGGGCAACCCCTAACCAGAAAAGCTGAAAGAAGAAGATTACCTGTATTATTAACATATGGAGCTTTTCTCCCTGGGCCTAAAAGGCTATCAGCTCAGACAGACTAAGCTTGTCAACAAATGTAAAATAAATATATATGCATGAGATTGCTTAATTTGGTTGACATAGCAAAATGTCGATGGCAAGATCATTGACCACGAGATGTTGACAATGCAAATGTTGACAGTCAACTCTGCATGCATGAGGAAAATCACTGCCACACACAAACAAATAAAACAGAAATAACATCATATTCTGCAGGGGCAGTTGTGTATACTACTACTCTGAGATAGCACAATCCCCAAGGAAAGGGAATACTCCGCCAATTAGCACACCTGTTGACCATCTGCTTATGTTGAGCAGCTGGAGCTGGTTGGTCAAGCAGCTATATATATATATATATATATATATATATATATATACATATATATATATATATATATATATAGTTATTTATTATTTAAGAAGGTGTACTAAATACTGCAGGGTGGCAAGCTGGCTAGATCTCTTGAACCAACTACTAGTGAAATATATTAATTTGTATAATTTATATTTGTCTAAAATCAAGAGTGGTGAAGTAATTGGTGTTCTCTGGCCATGTATACAATAATTACACTACTATTATACCAGGAAGAAAGCTGTAGGAATTTAGAGAGTACTGCCAGCTTTCCCAGGGCAGTGGGTATGTGTGTGTGTGTATGTGTGTGTGTTTGTGTGTGTGCATATATATATATATATATATATATATATCAGCAAATATAATTATTTGTTTGCAATGCAATTACCATCAATAAGGGGCAACTGGCTGGATGACACTGTGGCTTACAGAGAGACTGTGAAGAAAGGAGCCTGGGTTGCTAGTCAGCATTGTAAGTGATCCATGTGCAATCCTCATGTGGGTCTGGATGTTGGGAGCCCATATCCAAGGTAGCGGTGCAGATTCCCTTTATGGTGTTGGGGTCTGGTTGCATTGGTGAACTGATTATTGAATTAGATGTTTTTACACTTTTTAATACTTAACCTGTTGGGTACCAGTGGTCCAACTTAAGAGACCATCCCTCTGGTAGCCATCAGACCTATATGGAGTAGCGGAGCAGATCAAAGTACAGTAGCCCCTATTTCTCATATACCTGTATGACAGACATTTCTCACATTTTGTGGCAGTGGCAGACAATCTGTTATACCTGTGTCTAAAATAGCATGGAGGGAGCCACCCTAGAGATTCCTGTGTTTGTGAAGTACAGAGCAAAGGAAAAATCAGGAAAAGATGAAAAACACCCTTTTAGTAAAACTTTATGTTGCCAGTATGAAGAAAAAGCTACTCATTTATAAGGCCTTAACACTTCTGGTCTGATTCATAAATACACATCAGAAGCTACTCCTTTAAACAACTCTAATGGATGAAAACATCTCATTCAAAACATCAACAGAATATAGCAGAATATCCAGTCTCTGTTCATTGTTCATTATCTGACTGCCCAGTAAGCAAAATGTAAAATATAAGAAAAAAAGTGAACCTTTCTAGTGTTCACAGAAAGACATAAAACTGTATATTGTCAAGAGGGCCACCTACCAGATGTTCTTGTCACTAGATCTTTGCTACTTGTACTGTTTATTCTGTACTTTATATTTCTAAGCTCTTCCACAAGCCCTGCAATGTAATTCAAAATTAATTTGTGTCTGGACACTTCACACTTTCATCTGTTATCTTTTTAGTATCCACTACCTGTCAGGAAGCTGTTGCAGGCAAAGACCTTTTTTTCCAATAAGCAAGACAGTCTCACTGCTGTTTTCAACATTGTCTCCATCTTTAGGAACAATAATAGGCAAATAATGATGAGCTCCATAAGACACTGTGCCGTACCTTTAAGAAGACAGTTAAAAGTGCATGTCTCCTCTTTAAACACTGTGCTCACCTCCCAAATAAAGCAGTGATATGACAATCCTGGTGTAAATTTGTGACTGCCTATGCAGTCATCAAGGAAACATCAAACTACACAGAAGTAAATGAGGTCTGTGGAAACAATACAGGCAGAATAATGCTTAGGCGAAGGAGTGAGGTTTAAGGGAAAGAAGGAATTGAACAATTCATGTGATACTGAAGTGAATGCTAACTGTTAAAAAAGGAACATATGTATATACTGCATGAAAACATTTTGCTATTGTTTGTATGTCTGCCTGTGTCACTGTTTTAGTTGTGATTTAATAAAGATGTTTATAAAAACATTAGGGTTGGGAAGGGGGGGGCCTAATGGTTAAGGTATTTGCCTTACAAACACAAGGTGCAGGGTTGGAGTCTCACAAGAGATAATTGACTAGGCTTAAAATGGCTCACAAGGGCAGTTAGCTTAGTACTAATATAAGTTCTCATATAAAAAAGACTAGACACACAGGTAGTCAAAATAGTACTTTTTCCCCTGTAGTGGTAACTTTTTTCATAGGATGGGATTATGTTGAGATAGGCACCTATCCCCTCAGCAAGTCTTATTTATTTACTGGTGTAGATTTAAGTCCCTAGTACATTTCTATTTGTTCAGTCAGTGGTTTTGCAAAGACACAGGAGGTCAGATAGGACAGAATCTTCATGGCTCAAAAAGTAAGACAGGACAGCCTATATGCTACTTAGTATATGGAAAGTTGTGTTAATTTATTCAGATAGCTGAAGTATTTAAGGCCAACATCTACCATTCTTCAGCATATCTTTTCTTTTTGAGATGTCACCATCTGTTCATTTTTTTATGCTCCCCTCTAGCTTTTTTCTACTCTAAAGCTCACATATTTGCTTTTCAAGTACTTACTGTAAGTGCCAATAATGCATGTCATGAATTGGTTCGGTCAGTGGTTTCTGTACTGTGGTTACACCCGCTTTCTTTCATGACACAGGGACTCCAGACGGCCACAGAATATACCAGGCAGGGCCTGATTTATGATCTGTACATGAGCATTACAGATTATATGCTCTGGTAATGATCTGTACATGGGCATGACAGATTCTATGCTCTGGTAATGATCTGTACATGGGCATGACATATTCTATGCCCTGGTAATGATCTGTACATGGGCATGACAGATTCTATGCTCTGGTAATGATCTGTACATGGGCATGACAGATTCTATGCCCTGGTAATGATCTGTACATGGGCATGACAGATTCTATGCCCAGGTAATGATCTGTACATGGGCATGACATATTCTATGCCCAGGTAATGATCTGTATATGGGCATGACAGATTCTATGCTTAGGTAATGATCTGTATATGGGCATGACAGATTCTATGCTCTGCTAATTATCTGTACATGGGCATGACAGATTCTATGCTCTGGTAATGATCTGTACATGGGCATGACAGATTCTATGCTCTGGTAATGATCTGTACATGGGCATGACAGATTCTATGCCCAGGTAATGATCTGTACATGGGCATGACAGATTCTATGCCCAGGTAATGATCTGTATATGGGCATGACAGATTCTATGCTTAGGTAATGATCTGTATATGGGCATGACAGATTCTATGCTCTGCTAATTATCTGTACATGGGCATGACAGATTCTATGCCCTGGTAATGATCTGTACATGGGCATGACAGATTCTATGCCCAGGTAATGATCTGTACATGGGCATGACATATTCTATGCCCAGGTAATGATCTGTATATGGGCATGACAGATTCTATGCTTAGGTAATGATCTGTATATGGGCATGACAGATTCTATGCTCTGCTAATTATCTGTACATGGGCATGACAGATTCTATGCTCTGGTAATGATCTGTACATGGGCATGACAGATTCTATGCTCTGGTAATGATCTGTACATGGGCATGACAGATTCTATGCCCAGGTAATGATCTGTACATGGGCATGACAGATTCTATGCCCAGGTAATGATCTGTATATGGGCATGACAGATTCTATGCTTAGGTAATGATCTGTATATGGGCATGACAGATTCTATGCTCTGCTAATTATCTGTACATGGGCATGACAGATTCTATGCCCTGGTGATTATCTGTACATAGGAATGACAGATTCTATGCCCAGGTAATGATCTGTACATGGGCATGACAGATTCTATGCTCTGGTAATTATCTGTACATGGGCATGACAGATTCTATGCTTTGGTAATTATCTGTACATGGGCATGGCACATTCTATGCCCAGGTAATGATCTGTACATGGGCATGACAGACTCTATGCCCAGGTAATGATATGTACATAGGCATGACATATTCTACGCCCAGGTAATGATCTGTAAATGGGCATGACAGATTCTATGCCCAGGTAATGATCTGCACATGGGCATGACAGATTCTATGCTCTGGTAATTATCTGTACATGGGCATGACAGACTCTATGCCCAGGTAATGATCTGTATAAGGGCATGACAGATTCTATGCTCAGGTAATGATCTGCATATGGGCATGACAGATTCTATGCTCTGCTAATTATCTGTGCATGGGCATGACAGATTCTATGCCCTGGTAATTATCTGTACATAGGAATGACAGATTCTATGCCCAGGTAATGATCTGTACATGGGCATGACAGATTCTATGCTTTGGTAATTATCTGTACATGGGCATGACAGATTCTATGCCCTGATAATTATCTGTACATGGGCATGGCACATTCAATGCCCAGGTAATGATTTGTACATGGGCATGACAGATTATATGCCCAGGTAATGATCTGTACATGGGCATGACAGATTCTATGCCCCGGTAATTACCTGCACATGGGCATGACAGATTCTATGCCCTGGTAATTATTTGTACATCGGTATGACATATTCTATGCCCTGGTAATGATCTGTGCATGGGTATGACAGATTATATGCCCTAGTAATGATCTATACATGAGCATGACGTATTCTATGCCCAGGTAATGATCTGTAAATGGGCATGACAGATTCTATGCCCAGCTAATGATCTGTACATGGGCATGACAGATTCTATGCTCTGGTAATTATCTGTACATGGGCATGACAGATTCTATGCCCAGGTAATGGTCTGTATATGGGCATGACAGATTCTATGCCCAGATAATGATCTGTAAATGGGCATGACAGATTCTATGCTCTGGTAATTATCTGTACATGGGCATGACAGATTCTATGCCCTGGTAATTATCTGTACATGGGCATGACAGATTCTTTGCCCAGGTAATCTGTACATGGGCATGACAGATTATATGCCCTGCTAATTATCTGTACATGGGCATGACAGATTCTATGCCCAGGTAATGATCTGTACATGGGCATGACAGATTCTATATCCAGGTAATGATCTGTGCATGGGCATGACAGATTCTGTACTCTGGTAATTATCTGTACATGGGCATGCCAGATTCTATGCCCAGGTAATGATCTGTACATGGGCATGACAGATTCTGTACTCTGGTAATTATCTGTACATGGGCATGCCAGATTCTATGCCCAGGTAATGATCTGTACATGGGCGTGACAGATTATATGCCCTCATAATTATCTGTACATGGGCATGACAGATTCTATGCCCTCATAATTATGTGTTCATGGGCATGACAGATTCTATGCCCAGGTAATGATCTGTGCATGGGCATGACAGTTACTGTGCTCTGGTAATTATCTGTACATGGGCATGACAGATTCTATGCCCTGGTAATTATCTGTACATAAGAATGACAGATTCTATGCCCAAGTAATGATCTGTACATCGGCATGACAGATTCTATGGCCAGGTAATGATCTGTACATGGGCATGACAGATTCTATGCCCAGGTAGTGATCTGTACATGGGCGTGACAGATTATATGCCCTCATAATTATCTGTACATGGGCATGACAGATTCTATGCCATCATAATTATCTGTTCATGGGCATGACAGATTCTATGCCCAGGTAATGATCTGTGCATGGGCATGACAGATTCTATGCTCTGGTAATTATCTGTACATGGGCATGACAGAATCTATGCCCAGATAATGATCTGTAAATGGGCATGACAGACTCTATGCCCAGGTAATGATCTGTACATGGGCATGACATATTCTATGCCCAGGTAATGATCTGTACATGTGTATGACAGATTCTATGCCCAGGTAATGATCTGTACATGGGCATGACAGATTCTATGCTCTGGTAATTATCTGTACATGGGCATGACAGATTATATGCCCAGGTAATGATCTGTATAAGGGCATGACAGATTCTATGCTCAGGTAATGATCTGCATATGGGCATGACAGATTCTATGCTCTGCTAATTATCTGTACATGGGCATGACAAATTCTATGCCCTGGTAATTATCTGTACATAGGAATGACAGATTCTATGCCCAGGTAATGATCTGTACATGGGCATGACAGATTCTATGCTCTGGTAATTATCTGTACATGGGCATGACAGATTATATGCCCTGGTAATTATCTGTACATGGGCATGGCACATTCAATGCTCTGGTAATTATCTGTACATGGGCATGACAGATTCTATGCCCAGGTAATGATCTGTATAAGGGCATGACAGATTCTATGCTCAGGTAATGATCTGCATATGGGCATGACAGATTCTATGCTCTGCTAATTATCTGTACATGGGCATGACAAATTCTATGCCCTGGTAATTATCTGTACATAGGAATGACAGATTCTATGCCCAGGTAATGATCTGTACATAGGCATGACAGATTCTATGCTCTGGTAATTATCTGTATATGGGCATGACAGATTATATGCCCTGGTAATTATCTGTACATGGGCATGGCACATTCAATGCCCAGGTAATGATTTGTACATGGGCATGACAGATTCTATGCCCAGGTAATGATCTGTACATGGGCATGACAGATTCTATGCCCTGGTAATTACCTGCACATGGGCATGACAGATTATATGCCCTGGTAATTACCTGCACATGGGCATGACAGATTCTACGCCCTGGTAATTATTTGTACATGGGTATGACATATTCTATGCCCTGGTAATGATCTGTGCATGGGTATGACAGATTCTATGCCCTAGTAATGATCTGTACATGGGCTTGACAGATTCTATGCCTAGGTAATGATCTGTACATGGGCATGACAGATTCTATGCCCAGGTTATGATCTGAACATGGGCATGACAGATTCTATGCCTAGGTAATGATCTGTACATGGGCATGACAGATACGGTGCTCTGGTAATTATCTGTACATGGGCATGACAGATTCTATGCCCAGGTAATGGTCTGTATATGGGCATGACAGATTCTATGCCCAGGTAATGATCTGTACATGGGCATGACAGATTCTATACCCAGGTAATGATCTGTGCATGGGCATGACAGATTCTGTACTCTGGTAATTATCTGTACATGGGCATGCCAGATTCTATGCCCAGGTAATGATCTGTACATGGGCATGACAGATTCTATGCCCAGGTAGTGATCTGTACATGGGCGTGACAGATTATATGCCCTCATAATTATCTGTACATGGGCATGACAGATTCTATGCCCTCATAATTATCTGTACATGGGCATGACAGATTCTATGCTCTTGTTATTGTCTGTACATGGGCATGACAGATTCTATGCCCTGGTAATTATCTGTACATGGGCATGACAGATTATTTGCCCAGGTAATGATCTGTACATGGGTATGACAGATTCTATGCCTTGGTAATGATCTGTACATGGGCATGACCGATTATATGCCCTGGTAATTATCTGTACATGGGCATGACCGATTCTATGCCCAGGTAATGATCTGTACATGGGTATGACAGATTCTATGCTCTTGTAATGATCTGTACATGGGCATGACATATTCTATGCTCTGGTAATGATCTGTACATGGGCATGACAGATTATATGCCCAGGTAATGATCTGTACATGGGCATGACAGATTCTATGCTCTGTTAATGATCTGTACATGGGCATGACAGATTCTATGCCCTGGTAATTATCTGTACATGGGCATGACAGATTCTATTCCCAGGTAATGATATGTACATGGGCATGACAGATTCTATGCCCAGGTAATGATCTGTACATGGGCATGACAGATTCTATGCCCTGGTAATTACCTGTACATGGGCATGACAGATTATATGCCCTGGTAATGATCTGTACATGGGTATGACAGATTCTATGCCCTGGTAATGATCTTTGCATGGGTATGACAGATTCTATGACCTAGTAATGATCTGTACATGGGCTTGACAGATTCTATGCCTAGGTAATGATCTGTACATGGGCATGACAGATTCTATGCCCAGGTAATGATCTGTACATGGGCATGACAGATTCTATGCCTAGGTAATGATCTGTACATGGGCATGACAGATTCTATGCCCAGGTAATGATCTGTACATGGGCATGACAGATACGGTGCTCTGGTAATTATCTGTACATGGGCATGACAGATTCTATGCCCAGGTAATGGTCTGTATATGGGCATGACAGATTCTATGCCCAGGTAATGATCTGTACATGGGCATGACAGATTCTATACCCAGGTAATGATCTGTGCATGGGCATGACAGATTCTGTACTCTGATAATTATCTCTACATGGGCATGCCAGATTCTATGCCCAGGTAATGATCTGTACATGGGCATGACAGATTCTATGCCCAGGTAGTGATCTGTACATGGGCGTGACAGATTATATGCCCTCATAATTATCTGTACATGGGCATGACAGATTCTATGCCCTCATAATTATCTGTACATGGGCATGACAGATTCTATGCCCAGTAATGGCCTGTATATGGGCATGACAGATTCTATGCCCAGGTAATGATCTGTACATGGGCATGACAGATTCTATGCTCTGGTTATTGTCCGTACATGGGCATGACAGATTCTATGCCCTGGTAATTATCTGTACATGGGCATGACAGATTATTTGCCCAGGTAATGATCTGTACATGGGTATGACAGATTCTATGCCTTGGTAATGATCTGTACATGGGCATGACCGATTATATGCCCTGGTAATTATCTGTACATGGGCATGACCGATTCTATGCCCAGGTAATGATCTGTACATGGGTATGACAGATTCTATGCTCTTGTAATGATCTATACATGGGCATGACATATTCTATGCTCTGGTAATGATCTGTACATGGGCATGACAGATTATATGCCCAGGTAATGATCTGTACATGGGCATGACAGATTCTATGCTCTGTTAATGATCTGTACATGGGCATGACAGATTCTATGCCCTGGTAATTATCTGTACATGGGCATGACAGATTCTATTCCCAGGTAATGATATGTACATGGGCATGACAGATTCTATGCCCAGGTAATGATCTGTACATGGGCATGACAGATTCTATGCCCTGGTAATTACCTGTACATGGGCATGACAGATTCTATGCCCTGGTAATGATCTGTACATGGGTATGACAGATTCTATGCCCAGGTAATGATCTGTACATGGGCATGACAAATTCTATGCCCAGGTAATGATCGGTGCATGGGCATGACAGATTCTGTGCTCTGGTAATTATCTGTACATGGGCATGACAGATTATATGCCCAGGTAATGATCTGTATATGGGCATGGCAGATTCTATGCCCAGGTAATGATCTGTACATGGGCATGACAGATTCTATGCTCTGGTAATTATCTGTACATGGGCATGACAGATTCTATGCCCTGGTAATTATCTGTACAAGGGCATGACAGATTCTATGCCCAGGTAATCTGTACATGGGCATGACAGATTATATGCCCTGCTAATTATCTGTACATGGGCATGACAGATTCTATGCCCAGGTAATGATCTGTACATGGGCATGACAGATTCTATGCCCTGGTAATTACCTGCACATGGGCATGACAGATTCTACGCCCTGGTAATTATTTGTACATGGGTATGACATATTCTATGCCCTGGTAATGATCTTTGCATGGGTATGACAGATTCTATGCCCTAGTAATGATCTGTACATGGGCTTGACAGATTCTATGCCTAGGTAATGATCTGTACATGGGCATGACAGATTCTATGCCCAGGTAATGATCTGTACATGGGCATGACAGATTCTATGCCTAGGTAATGATCTGTACATGGGCATGACAGATTCTATGCCCAGGTAATGATCTGTACATGGGCATGACAGATACGGTGCTCTGGTAATTATCTGTACATGGGCATGACAGATTCTATGCCCAGGTAATGGTCTGTATATGGGCATGACAGATTCTATGCCCAGGTAATGATCTATACATGGGCATGACAGATTCTATACCCAGGTAATGATCTGTGCATGGGCATGACAGATTCTGTACTCTGATAATTATCTCTACATGGGCATGCCAGATTCTATGCCCAGGTAATAATCTGTACATGGGCATGACAGATTCTATGCCCTCATAATTATCTGTACATGGGCATGACAGATTCTATGCCCTCATAATTATCTGTACATGGGCATGACAGATTCTATGCCCAGTAATGGCCTGTATATGGGCATGACAGATTCTATGCCCAGGTAATGATCTGTACATGGGCATGACAGATTCTATGCTCTGGTTATTGTCCGTACATGTGTATGACAGATTCTATGCCTTGGTAATGATCTGTACATGGGCATGACCGATTATATGCCCTGGTAATTATCTGTACATGGGCATGACCGATTCTATGCCCAGGTAATGATCTGTACATGGGTATGACAGATTCTATGCTCTTGTAATGATCTGTACATGGGCATGACATATTCTATGCTCTGGTAATGATCTGTACATGGGCATGACAGATTATATGCCCTGGTAATTATATGTACATGGGTATGACAGATTCTATGCCCAGGTAATGATCTGTACATGGGCATGACAGATTCTATGCTCTGTTAATGATCTGTACATGGGCATGACAGATTCTATGCCCTGGTAATTATCTGTACATGGGCATGACAGGTTCTATTCCCAGGTAATGATATGTACATGGGCATGACAGATTCTATGCCTAGGTAATGATCTGTACATGGGCATGAGAGATTCTATGCCCTGGTAATTACCTGTACATGGGCATGACAGATTCTATGCCCTGGTAATGATCTGTACATGGGTATGACAGATTCTATGCCCAGGTAATGATCTGTACATGGGCATGACAAATTCTATGCCCAGGTAATGATCGGTGCATGGGCATGACAGATTCTGTGCTCTGGTAATTATCTGTACATGGGCATGACAGATTATATGCCCAGGTAATGATCTGTATATGGGCATGACAGATTCTATGCCCAGGTAATGATCTGTACATGGGCATGACAGATTCTATGCTCTGGTAATTATCTGTACATGGGCATGACATATTCTATGCCCTGGTAATTATCTGTACATGGGCATGACAGATTCTATGCCCAGGTAATCTGTACATGGGCATGACAGATTATATGCCCTGCTAATTATCTGTACATGGGCATGACAGATTCTATGCCCAGGTAATGATCTGTACATGGGCATGACAGATTCTATGCCCTGGTAATTACCTGCACATGGGCATGACAGATTCTACACCCTGGTAATTATTTGTACATGGGTATGACACATTCTATGCCCTGGTAATGATCTGTGCATGGGTATGACAGATTCTATGCCCTAGTAATGATCTGTACATGGGCTTGACAGATTCTATGCCTAGGTAATGATCTGTACATGGGCATGACAGATTCTATGCCCAGGTAATGGTCTGTATATGGGCATGACAGATTCTATGCCCAGGTAATGATCTGTAAATGGGCATGACAGATTTTATACCCAGGTAATGATCTGTGCATGGGCATGACAGATTCTGTACTCTGATAATTATCTGTACATGGGCATGCCAGATTCTATGCCCAGGTAATGATCTGTACATGGGCATGACAGATTCTATGCCCAGGTAGTGATCTGTACATGGGCGTGACAGATTATATGCCCTCATAATTATCTGTACATGGACATGACAGATTCTATGCCCTCATAATTATCTGTACATGGGCATGACAGATTCTATGCCCAGTAATGGCCTGTATATGGGCATGACAGATTCTATGCCCAGGTAATGATCTGTACATGGGCATGACAGATTCTATGCTCTGGTTATTGTCCGTACATGGGCATGACAGATTCTATGCCCTGGTAATTATCTGTACATGGGCATGACAGATTATTTGCCCAGGTAATGATCTGTACATGGGTATGCCAGATTCTATGCCTTGGTAATGATCTGTACATGGGCATGACCGATTATATGCCCTGGTAATTATCTGTACATGGGCATGACCGATTCTATGCCCAGGTAATGATCTGTACATGGGTATGACAGTTTCTATGCTCTTGTAATGATCTGTACATGGGCATGACATATTCTATGCTCTGGTAATGATCTGTACATGGGCATGACAGATTATATGCCCTGGTAATTATCTGTACATGGCTATGACAGATTCTATGCCCAGGTAATGATCTGTACATGGGCATGACAGAGTCTATGCTCTGTTAATGATCTGTACATGGGCATGACAGATTTTATGCCCTGGTAATTATCTGTACATGGGCATGACAGATTCTATTCCCAGGTAATGATATGTACATGGGCAGGACAGATTCTATGCCCAGGTAATGATCTGTACATGGGCATGACAGATTCTATGCCCTGGTAATTACCTGTACATGGGCATGACAGATTCTATGCCCTGGTAATGATCTTTACATGGGTATGACAGATTCTATGCCCAGGTAATGATATGTACATGGGCATGACAGATTCTATGCCCAGGTAATGATCTGTACATGGGCATGACAGATTCTATGCCCTGGTAATTACCTGTACATGGGCGTGACAGATTCTATGCCCTGGTAATGATCTTTACATGGGTATGACAGATTCTATGCCCAGGTAATGATCTGTACATGGGCATGACAAATTCTATGCCCAGGTAATGATCGGTGCATGGGCATGACAGATTCTGTGCTCTGGTAATTATCTGTACACGGGCATGACAGATTATATGCCCAGGTAATGATCTGTATATGGGCATGACAGATTCTATGCCCAGGTAATGATCTGTACATGGGCATGACAGATTCTATGCTCTGGTAATTATCTGTACATGGGCATGACAGATTCTATGCCCTGGTAATTATCTGTACATGGGCATGACAGATTCTATGCCCGGGTAATCTGTACATGGGCATGACAGATTATATGCCCTGCTAATTATCTGTACATGGGCATGACAGATTCTATGCCCAGGTAATGATCTGTACATGGGCATGACAGATTCTATGCTCTGGTAATGATCTGTACATGGGCATGACAGATTCTATGCCCTCATAATTATCTGTACATGAGCGTGACAGATTCTATGCCCTCATAATTATCTGTACATGGGCATGACAGATTCTATGCCCTGATAATTATCTGTATATGGGTATGACAGATTCTATGCCCTGGTGATGACTTTCCCCATCTTTTCTTAGCAAGGTAGTTTCTTTCATGTTGTCTATGTAAATTCATTTACCTTTAAGATCTGAGCTGTGTAACATAGGTTTGATGCTCTGATTTCAACCAGCCAGTCTTTGGCGTTGTGTCAAATCCTATGCCTTTGGTGAAAGTGGTACAGTCAGCATCAACCACTGTGAGCAGTTACAAAGTTTCACAAAGGCCATTCCCTGGCTTTGAATTTGCTTAACCACACTTGATTATTAAATGGGGGAGTACTGTATGCATGGTGCAAGTTGAACGTTACGAACCCTCAATGCTTACTGGATCTAGGTTTATAGTATTTTGCTGAGAAAAGAAATGAATGTGTTAAAATAATGTTGAGATATCCTGAACATAGCACCAGCTGGAAACTATAATTTGATATTATAAATATAGTCATAAGCGGTTTTGCCTTATGTTAAGTGCTCACACTTAGGTTTTAAAATTGCAGCTATTAACTAGAAGGTACTTTAGCAGGGAGCTTTCAGTAAGTAGAAGGGTAATGAATCAAAGTCAAAATCAAAGTAAACTTTATTGTCATTTAGCCTACACAAGTGCAGCCTAAACATAACTGCACATCAGGCTCAAACTGAGAAGCATATGCATACATATAATAACACATACAACAGACATTCATCATTTCACAGTAGACAGTTTATTCTACTACATATTATCACAGTTTACCTTGTCTGTAATTTTCAGCAGCTGAATGATTTCTTATTGTACAAGTTCCTATTGCACTGTGTGATTCTCACATGAATAAGAGGATCTAGTTAGTATAATATTGCATTTATTGCCATCTATGTATTGTTTATGTTTAGAATCTGAACTGTCTCTCATTTATTTGCATCAAAAGTGTTGGCTGTCGCATCTCTTGTCAGTGTCTGGCTTCCCTGAGATTATTGCCAGAGTTCAAAAATCACACTGCCTCATGGAAGAAGCTGTTTCTGCACCCTGTGATATCTTCTGATGGATAACAAGCATATTAACAATTCATAAGCAGGGAGTGATGGATCCTTGATTATTTTTGTAACTCTGTTGTGACATTGTGCTGTGTATAACTTCTGTAGTGCTGGAAGTTTGGAACCCTTTATCTTCTCTGCCACTTTCACTATTCTTTTGTAGGGCATTTTAGTCTGCAATCGAGCAGCTCCTGTACCACACCGAAAAGCTACACATTAAGGTACCTTCTGTGGTACCCCTATAGAAGGTGGAGAGGACAGGGGGTGGTACACTCATTTTCCTCATTCTCTTCGGGAAATGCAGATGTTGATGAGCCTTCTTTACTATATGACTGGTGTTTATTGACCAAGACAGATCCGCTGCAGTGAGAACCCCCAGGAATTTTGTACTCTTTACTCTTTCCACCATCTCACCATTTATCATAAGAGGAGAGTGAGTTGGTTGTGTTTTCCTGAAGTCCATTATGATCTTCTTTGTTTTGTTGACATTAAGGTTGAGGTTGTACTTAGCACACCAATCAGGGTGCTTACTTCCTCCCTATAGTCTTTTTCATCTCCTTTAATAATGAGACCGACAACTCACAGGATCATAGGAGGTTACTAGGCTATTGGCCCTGAGGGCCTTATAAGCCTAGCCAAGAGTTTAGGCTATGTTTCGACAAGTCAGCTGCCAGAGCCCCTGTCCAGCAGAGACGCAGACATCTCAGGAGTGTATTTTCTGTTTCCCATCCAGTTATCCAGGTTGCGTTTAAAAAGGGATAATGAGGTACTCTGCTTGACATGGAGAGGGAGTCTATTCCACAGATGGGGGAGTCTCTGGGACACAAATCTGTCCCACCAACAAGTCCTATTAATATCACAGACTAGGTTGAGGTCACGCGTACAGGGTTGCTCGAGTGGACCTTGACTTGCAGATATGCAGCAGTTCCATCAAGGCTGGGTCTGAGATTGCTTTGTATGTCAGACAGAGGTCACCTCTGAGGAGTCTGTATGAAACTGAGTAGAGGGACAGGGCTTTTAGCCTATCTGTGTAGGGTAGGTGTTTGAGGACCTGGATTCTCCTGTTGAGGAACCTCTGTGGTCTCTCCAGCTGCTGCATGTGCTTTGCAAGGAAGGGGGCATTGCATTCAATAATTGGCCTTATAAGGGAAACATACAGGGATTTTGTGACCTCTTTATCCCTGGATGAGATACCGTTACTTATGCGGTGGGCCATGTAGAAAGCTTTCCGTACAATAGAAGCAACATGGTGGTCAAAAGTCAGGTTGCTATCAACCTGGGTGCCCAAATCCCTCACTACTGATTGTGTACTTAGGACGTTGTTATTAATGTGATAATATGTGAGGATGTCACGCTCCTCAAAGGGGATGATTATGCATTTTTTGGCATTCAGCTTGAGGCCAGGTTTCTGGCACCAGTCATTTGTATGGGTGAGACTCTCTTGGAGGACATCCACATCACTTGGGGAATTGATGACTGCATCCAGCTTGCAGTCATCTGCAAACTTGGTCAGCCGTAGCCCACTGGTTTTGGCCTGCACCTCAGAGAAGTATATCCCAAATAACAGAGGCCCCAAGACTGATCCCTGGGGTATGCCACTCATTATGGGTCTACTGCTTGAGGTGGCTTCCCTTATTTTGATTAGGTGGGTTCTATCAGTGAGCCAGTTTGCTACCCATCTGGTAACATATGGATTGATGCCTAGTTGAGAGAGTTTATCTACTATGTCCGAGTGGGGAATAGTGATGAAGGATTTGGCCAGGTCAAGGTAGGCAGTGTGCACCATCTTCCTCTCTCCAATAGCTTTGGTGATTGTCACAAAGAAGTCGACCAGATTTCACAGACATGACCTCCCCTTGATAAAGCCAAACTGTGTGGGGTCAAGTGTTTGGAGGTTGCCACTGTCCCTGTTAATGACGTCCATGATAATCCATTCCATGGCCTTGCAGATCAGGCTAGTTAGGCAGATGGGTCTATAATTTCTTGGATAAGAGGATGCTCCACCTTTGTGTAAAGGGATGACAGTTGCTGTCCTCCACTCTGCAACTGTAGTGACATCCACAAATTTGATGAAGTGGTTGGTGCTGAATCTAGCTTTACAGTCATGGGTTAGTTCAGTAAACAATAGTGAACTCAGCTCATAGCCTTGAGGTACTCCTGTGTTGATTGTGATGCTTTTCGAAGAGTTATTGCCCACAAATACTCTTTGATGTCTTTCAGACAAGAAGTCCAGGATCCAGTTGCACATATGGGTGTTGATACCTAGATGAACAAGTTTTTTGATTAGCTGTTGTGGGATGACAGTACTGAATGCTGAAATGAAGTCAATAAACGTCATTCTAACATAGCTGTCCTTGTTCTCAAGGTGTGCCAATGAGAGATGCAGTGCAATCGAAATGGCATCTGCCATGGAGCGATTGGCACAATATGAAAACTGGAGTGGATCTAGTGCTGTTGGAAGGCTTACTGACATGTGTTTTTTGACTAGCTTTTCATAACGGTGGATGTGAGGGCTACTGGTCTGTAGTCATTGAGGCTTGAAGGGAGATGATTTCTTCATCAATGAATACTATTTATCTTTTTGAAGCATTTGGTTACCTTTGTTTGACTGAGGAAGATGTTAAATATATCAGTGAGTACAGTGCTTAGTTGTTCAGCACAGTCCTTTAACACCTTTCCCATGACATTGTCCTGTCCTGCAGACTTCGTAGGGTTCACCTGCTGTAGGGTCTTCTTCACCTCTATTGAGTTTAGGCTGAGAATTTTGTCTCCTGGGTCTGTAACGAATTTCAATGCCTTGGAGCTGTTCATCTTCTTGAACCTGCAGAAAAAGGTGTTCAGCCTATCCAGGAATTCTGTGTTGTCCTCACATTGGGCTGACAGGGGTTTGTATTCAGTTAGGCTTTCATGCCCTGCCACATGTGCCTGGGGTATCTCATGTCAGTGAAGTGGTTCTGGACTTTCTTTCCATAGGCCCTTTTTGCTTCCTTTATCCCTCTCTTCAGGTTTGCTCTTGCCACACTGACAGCTTCCTTGTCTTTTGATTTGAATGCCACATTACATTCCTTCAGAAGCTTGCATACTCTGCTGGTGAGTCAGGGGTTTTGGTTGGCTCTTATGATGATGTTTCTGTTGATGGTCAAATCATCTACGCATTTAGATATATCTATATGATCACAGTTTCTGTGTATTTGTCCAAGTTAACATGTAGAAAAGCCATCGCAGCTTTTTTGAATAGGCTCCAGTTTGCATTGTCAAAGCAATCTTGGAGTGTTGTGATTGCTGCATTTGGCCATACCCTGATTTGCTTCACTGTGGGGTTTTCCCTAATTAGTGCAGGTTTGTATGCTGGCATTAGCATAATGGCAAGGTGGTCTGAGCTGCCCAAGTGTGGGTATTGCACTGCTTTATATGCCATCTTCATATTGGTGTATACTTTGTCCAAGGTGTTGCTACCCCTTATTGCAAATCCCACATGCTAGTAGTAGTTGGGTAACATTGACCTCAGATCTGCCTGGTTGAAATCCCCTACAATAATGTGTGCAAAATCTGGGTTCTTATTCTGCAGCTGACATATTGAGTTATAGAGCATAGCCAGTGCCTCTTTAGTGTTTGCACTTGGTGGGATACACACCACTATGTTGCTGATACCACTGAACTCTCTAGGCAGATAAAAAGGTCTGCTAAGAACTCTATGTTTTCAGAGCAATCAATGTAATAACCAGTTTAAAGTGTACATCTAGTAGACATTCATAGATTAGCTAATTTAGATCACAGTCAAATCAGTTTGGTGACTGCTAGTAGAAGGGATACATACCGTGAACTTTGATATTAGGAATGATATGCCTTCACCAGTCCTTAACCGAAATCATTGGTTTAGAAAAACCTGGCAGGTCACTGCTCTGGATTAGGAATGAAGTCATCTGGATTTATCTGTTATTTTGACACTTGGTACCAGTATTATATACACTTAGTCTCAACTATTTTGAATCTGCTATAAGAACCATGTACATTGAAGGTAGCAATCTTATGTACATTGTAGTTGACAAAGGAACTTAATGAAGGGTTGGTTTACCTCATATTCTGAGAAGATGTGACCAGAAACATCTCTGTTGCCTTTGAGAGAGTATTAATGAAGAGCAGTTATCTTACAGAGTAATGGAGCAGAACTATATCTTTATTGGAAAAAGTTATAGTAGAGACAACTGATAACTACAAGCTATGGCTTAGTGGTTAAGCTGTGGAACAACACAGAGTGTGAAGATACAAGCAATGGAAACAATGTAATAATGTTAGTTTGTAATATTGTTTGAAAAAGTGTAGTATGGAATGGTTGCTCATAAATCCAAAACAATTGCTAACATAAGTAAGAAGAAACTCATTAGTGATACTACCTTAGGGTGGGGTCAAATCAGAGAAAATGATGTCAGTATGCAACAATGAAAGGGCAGTGCACTGCAGGGTGGGTAGTTGTAGGTGCATGTGAAGCTTGACCCATCATAAGTCTACTGTAGGCTAAAATTTACCTTGGAGTACTACTACACATTGTCTGTATCTACTTCTTACTCATGGAGTAGCAGCATATACTTCAGTAAGGCTAATGCAGGACTAGCCTAAAAGCTTGCCAAAGCATTCTAACATATGCATATACATACTAGTATATAAAGCATGTGCTCAGTCCTCAACATATACTCGGGCTAAGAAACACAGACTCTGCTTCATGTTAGAATAAGGCAGCAAATAATGTTTCGCTAAAGGAAAAAGCAGCAGCAATGGTTAATAAACCAATCCCATACAAAACAAGTTAGTAGCTGCAGTGAACAATTTATATTGCAATTATAGCATGTATTGTAACACATATACGCTACAGAAAACAACAGTCTATGCAACTATCTAATACTTTAAATTAAAAAAACTAAATAACAACAAATTACCTGTGACAGAATTTAACTTCACTAGTGAAGCAGACAGCTGCATACCAAAATGCATTGCCTTTGCTGAACTAAATGCAGGCAAATTTGATCACAAAAATAATATTGTTCCTAATCTTCAGCAAACACTCTTTTGTTTGTAGGTACATAAAACAGGTAGTCAGATGAGGCACACAGGCTGGGAGTTTCTAAATTGATTAAAACAAATTCATAAAGATTCATTCTGTCCTCTATCACGTGGCATCTGCTGGCATTCCAAACACAACTGACAAAGCTATTAATTGTTTATCATTATGCAAATTATATTATATGTATGTGTATGTAAACAATCAAGGCAGAAATACCATTTCTTCCAGGGCCTGTAATTAGACATGTCAGGGGATAGGAGTGATAAGATCATAAGCAATTCACTGTGGCCTTCTACTTCAGTATGTTGTTCACTCTGATTGGAGAATGAACGTTCTCCAGCAGGGTGTTAACATACAAGTAATGCCTGCTAAAAACGAGTCTGACAATTCACAGCAGCTAATCAAGCTGCCGTGGAGCTTGAACTGAAAAAAACTAATGGATACAATTATTTTACACTCTCTAAGCAGTGCTTTTGCTGTTTAGTGAGTGTAGAATACATTAAAAAAAAAGAAAATTAGAAACCAAAAGCGTATTTGTGTGTTTATATTTGTGTGTGTATGAGTGCATGTGAGTGAAAGTGAGATTGATCAAGCTATTTTACGTTTGCTAAGCAGTACTTTTGCTGTTTAGCGAGTGTAAAAACTAAATATAACATAAAAAAGTGTGTGTGTTTATGTTTCTGTCTGTGAGAATGTGTGCATGTGTGCATGAAAGCAAGGGGTGTGTGAGTGAGAGAGAGAGAAGAGTGAGAACGATCGAGCACTGGCAGCAGCAGCAGCACTGAGGAAGTTTACGTACCTCTCATGTCAGGTTATCTGGATAAATCCTAAAATAAAGGGGAAACAAAGGCTCAAAATCGGAACATATTCCTATTAAAAAAATCACAAAGTTGCTTGAATAATTGGACTTGTGTTAGCATGCATTTTCTGAATTGCAAGTGTGTGTGTGTGTGTGTGTGTGTGTGTGTGTGTGTGTGTGTGTGTGTGTGTGAGAGAGAGGGAGAGACAGTGAGATTGATGGACCAGTGGCAGCAGCACAAAAGAGGTTTGCATACCTCTCAACCTTTTAGCTTAGGAAATTTGGATAAAGCCTGAAATAAGGGGGAACAGATGCACAACAATAGAAACAGATTTTAAATTAAAAAAAAAAATCGTAAAGTAAGTTAAATAACATAATTTGTGTTAACATGAGTTACCATGAGCTTTCTTAAGGAAATTGAGTCTGAAAGTCAAATATATGTTATTATTTTATGGCTACAATTCCCAATGACTGCAAAGAAACCACACATTTTAGCAGTAAGGAACCTAAAAAATAAAGCAAATATCTAGATATTGTTTTAAAAATTATATATTTTGGATGTAAAATGCTTCCTCCAGCATCATTTACATATGCCACAGCAACTTTGAAACATTAGGTGGAGAACCTATTTTACATCAAAAATATATAAAAAATATAGTAATTAAAATATAAATAAGTAAGTAAAACACAACAAAATTACAGACAGCCCTTTCTTTAAGTGCAATAATGCCCTCCAGGGTATATTTTATTAAGTAATGCCCTTCCAGGAGTTGGGCCTCAGAACACCCCTGGGAGAGCATTATATACACAGTAACACACACTGTCAAGTATTATTGCTTGCATAATTCTTGTTCCAAAGGTTTCCCTTCATTGTATAATGCATTTAGTGTTTGTTTATTGAGAAAGAGATTAGTGAAAAGCTTTCCCCTAGAGATCAGTGGTTTCATGGATTCTGCAACGTTTTGGTTAATTCTTAAAAGTTCCTTCATAACTTTTTGCAGTATATAAGATAAATATCCTCTCATAATTTCTTTGGAATATGTTAAAGTTTGCAGTCATCTCTTATCTAGTATGTATTTTTACAAGCAGATCCCTAACTGGAAGCAGGACTTTAACTTTTTCTCATAGTTGGAAACATTTCCTGTGACTTGTTCTTCCATTTGCTCTTCGGTAATGAACATGCATCTCAACCTCTTAGCACAAAAAATCTGGACAAAGCCAAAAATAATGGGGTACAAAGGCCAAAAAACAGGGAAAGATTTTAATTATTGCTCTTATAAACTTGAAGATTGATAGAACAATAGCTTTTGCATTAGCATGTATTTTCTGAAGGATATGAATTTTGAAACTCAAATGTCTGTCATTATTTTATGACTTCACTTCTCAATGATTTTGACAGAAAACCACAAATTTTATGAGGTCTAGAACAAAAATATGAGACAAAAGTCTGGCCAATCTTCAAAAAATGTAGACAGTTGAGAAGTATGGCAATGAAACATCAAATGAATTTGAAAAAATATATATATGCATTTTTCCCTCAGTAATTAGACATTTTGTTGATTTACCTTTGCTGGAGAACAAGGGTTGTTGAGGACATTGCATGCTGCTTAGGGATAGAGCTAGATATCTACTTGGCTTTCACTTCATTAAAAATTCAACTATTTATACATACAAGATAAAATTATTATACATAACATTCAACTTGCAAAAGAAAATGATACACAATCAGCATTTATTGCTAATTCCTTATTATTCCTTATGTATTACTTTAAGTTACTACATCACAAATTAAACTACAAAAGCCTGCAAAAGTAAACTAAACATAAAATAAATTCATTTACTAGAAAGTGTAGTATTAAATAACTATATACTATTTTAGTATGGTAGTCACATAGTGATGTCAGTGTGTTTCTAATTGGAGAGGGCAGCAAATTCCTGGAATAAGATCTATTTCCTCCTTTGAAGGTATCCAAACTTAGGTGTGCAGTTGACTTCAGTTATGAATTCATGATTATTTGGTGAATGCTTTTTGTCTGATGGACAAAACAAGAAAAAAAAAATAATTGAAAGTCACTTTCCCCATTGGAGTGAGATCCCCCATCACTCAACTTATATATACTAGCTCCATGGTAGCACAACTGCAGAGAAACACCAATGCCATCTGTTTGCTGAAAGCAGCTCACAGCAATAAAGCTGTCTGCTGTTGTCAGTCAGACAAAGAGCTTTTAGCACAAACACTCTTTCCTACAGTTAGTGTTATATCCATAATAACTCCAAGAAAAAATGCAAGACTTCTTTCTAAGCACTTTTTCCAGTTCCCTCCAGAGAGTTACTTGGCTGGTGGAAACCAAATGCATTATAGAGCAAATAGTGGTCAAGACAAAAGTGACAGGGGGGCATGGCTAAGATGTCCACAAGGTAGCAACATTTTCTACTAGCTCTGTCTTTCAATTTCATTCCTGACAGGAATTTTAATTCCTATTTATCCTAAAACTGGATTTTTTATCCTAAACAATTTTTTTAAACAATATATTATGATAATTTAAAAAAAAATTTGCTTAGATATTAAATTTTCCTGTCAAATATCTACTAGAAATCTTCAGTAACAGAGCATGAGCCATAACAAATCTTCTCAACAAGAATCTTCATTTAAAAAAAGAACTTCAATCGTTAATATCTGATATACAAGAATTCACATCAAAACTAGACAAAATGAATATGAAAATAGATAATTTTAAGGAGAAATGTACGCAGCAAATGGATATCATACATGAAGACCTCACTCAACAGAAGAAACAGATATCAGGTATAGAAACTGCTATGAATGACATTGATACCAGAACAAAGGAGAACGAGCATAATGTTGAATTTCTATTGAAACAAAATACTTTTCTTCAATTAAAAGTGGATGATCTAGAGAATAGATCTCGAAGAAGTAATATAAGAATATTTGGCCTACCCGAAGGTATTGAAGGATCAGATATGGTGAAATTTCTATCTTCTTGGTTGCCTCAAATTTTGGAATTACCAGAGGCTCTCTCATATGGTGTCGAAAGGGCGCATAGATCCTTGGCAATGTCTAAAAATAACAAGTCCAGTTTTACTAGATCTGTAATTGAGAATTTCTTTCTTCACATGACAAAGAACTGGTATTAAAAACAGCTTGGGCAAAATCACCAATCAAAATAAAAGACAAAATCATTAGATTTGATAATGATTATTCCCCAGCTGTAATCTCTAAAAGAAAATTATTTTTACCTTTACTCAAAGAACTTAAGAAACATCAAATTAAAGCTAACCTTTTATTTCCAGCAAAACTAAAAATCTTTTTTCAAGATGGTCAAAAAACCTTTGAAGACTTGGATACTGCAATTTTATTTATTAAAAACAATAAAATAATAAAAATAATTGAAGATATGGAAAGAACTTCCACTAGTCTCAAAAGAAACGCTGAGAGCAACACTTGGAAAACATTTGATTCTAAAAAGAAGCTAAAGAAATGACTTATACACATAAGGTAATTTAAACATTTTGGTTCTGGGATACTTAACTTTGGATGATAATCTTTTTGAATATAAATTTCTAGCTACAAAGACCCTATAAATTGAGGAAATTAATCTGGATTTACAGGTGAGCTATTTAATTTTGTTTATTGTAATGTGTTGTTGTTTTGTTTTATTATTTTCTCTTTGCCTTTTAATGATATCTTGCTCATAAAAAATGGTTCTGGTAATGTAACATATTTTGTTTGGCTTATTGGTTTTGTACTAATAGTCTATAGTATACATCTAGTGTTTGCTTTGTTCTGATAATTTGGTTATATTATTTTATCTGATGCCTATAGAGGGGTTGCCTCTGCGGGTGTTATCTTTGTTTGAAGCCATACTACTTCGTGGATGCCGTGTAGTGCTGGTTAGATATGCTCCGATGCTTGATGTGCATTGAAAAGGGGGTAAGGTGGCATCGTGGAGAATGGCTATATGTGTTTTATTTTCTTTTTTGGACTTGTTTGTATCTCAGTCGGGTGCTGGTTTCTTCTCTGGTTGATGTGTTGGTTGCCTGCCCGTATGCGGATTGTGAAATGTTCTTTGGGTTTGATAGATAAAGTGGCGTGAAGGGTAGTGTTTCGGGAGTATGTTGATATTGATTTCTTGTGTTTATGCTTGGTAAGGACAGCTGGTTGCTAGCTAGGATTTCTTTGTATTTATTGTTTTAATGTAGTTGGGAAAAGCTGGGATGGTGACTAATGTGGCGGTTGGTTCTGTTGGCAATAGTTCTGTGCTTTGACTATTTTCATCTGAATGGCTTTCTCATGGTGTTAAGCTCTCGAGTAGCAGTTGTTTTTTAAAAAAAAAAAAAAACTGAAAGAGAAAATCCTTTGAAAAGCATTACCATTGGCTTCCCGCTTCACATACAAAAAATAGTAATTTGGATTGAGCTTGAGAGGTTCAGTTGTGTTACGAACGACCCAGCTAGATGATGAGAAGATCGCCCACATAAATAAATGTCCAGCTTTGACATTTGACCTTGGACTCAGTCTATTCACGTAGACTTGGAACTTTGAGACGCTGGCAAGAGATGGGTGAAACAGTAGATTCCCTAATTCAAGACAGTAACAAGATACATCATTTTTGAATACTTTCTGTTCCTGTCATTCTCTTTGCCACTAGGTATATTCTGTTTATGTCATTTACAAAAAGTCATTGTGAATATAATTCACGAATCATCTTTACGAATTTAATAAATAATATTTAGATGTTTTCAAAAACGTTTTTGATATTTAGGATCCTGTATGCTTGCAATAGTAGTAAAATGCATAAAATATGACTTAGTTGGTCTAAGTTCGATTAGCAGCTCAGACACAAGAAGACCCAGGTAAGGGATGTAGAAGTAATTGGCTGGTATGGGCTCATTTATCCTGGGGATGTGAAGAATGGTGGTGTCAATTAGTTGGTTACCACCGTACAAGTGATGGCTTGCTTGACACTGGAAAGGACAGGATGAAGAATGTGCTCATATTATCCCGAGCTGGTGATGATAGCTCTTAACTTATATAAAAAAGAATCCATTTTTATTTGAAGGGTGTAGAATGTCCCTAAGTATGAGTTGCTTGTGTCAGCCATCAGGAAAGGAGGGTAGGGCCTTATCAGAAATGATAACGTTGATTGGTCGCTAGTAGAGGGCACAAATAATGCCATGATTCCTTGAATGACAGCTCTGCTGGTAAGATGTCATATCCGTGCAGGGGATATCCAGTATAGATAAATAAATGGGTTCAAGACTAATAGAAGGAAAGATGATGGTTGGGAATCATGGAAATAAAAAATATACAGCAAAAACACATTTTCACAATTTGTGTGACCTTTAACTTTCCACTAATTAACTTTCTGGTGTACAGTTAACTTGTTGTCATTCCACAAACAAACAAACAAACCTAGTTCCTCTCCATTTACTGTTGAAACAGGAATTGAAGTACAATTACTGCTTGCTTAGGCTGTAAATTGTTTCCTTTTTCTAATCATTTATCTATTTAATAATTCTCATCATATATTAAGAAACACTTGGATACAATTAAATGGCAGTTTTCTTACTACACTGCTTATAGAGTATTACATAGCATTTTGACATGCATTTTTGTGTTTCTTATGTATTAAGTCAAAGCATTTTAAATGAGTTAAATGATTTATGCATCTGTTAGCAGGTGTTACTTCAGTACTTTATCTCTGATGTTATGTATTGAAGAAAAAAAAAAGCACTAAGTGATCCTACATTCTCTTTAACCACACTTATTTACCTGAAATCTACAGTCTTGTGCATACTGTTTCCCAACTAACTTTATGGATGTTCGCTAATGCCACATAATTAAAATATACATTTAATATACTACAAGAAAAAGGAAAAACAACTCTTTTAGATACCTTTTTGGTAGTTCTGACATTGCACAGAAATTATACCCAAAGCAGCTTTTAGTGAACATATTTTGTTCTTTTCTCCTCTACTGACCAATCATAGATTTACATAAGATCATAGGAAGTTACAAATCTAATAGCCCTGGGGCCCTTATAAGTCTGGTCATGTTTCACTCTTATTTCTTATTAAATAATAGAGATACAAACTATATTTTCATGCAGAAAAAGATTAACATTGACTGCTCATATCTAACAGGACACAGGTGAAACTCCTGGGCTAAATTTGCTGTTTCTCATCCAATTGTCTAAAGTTATGCATATATAGAGTCATTGAGAAGTTCTTTTTTGACTTGAATTGAGAATTTCTCCCCGAGGAATGGCAACATTCATGAGACATAAATGTTTCTCTTGGAAATTGTGTTGAGGACGCAGGCTGAGTTGGGGTCCCTAAAGTGAGTGAATTTTGTCCCTTGTGACTTATAGATATGAAGCATTTTTATTAAGGCAGGATCAGAGATTGCTCTGTAGGTAAGGCACATGTTACCTCTAAAAAGTTTATACTACAAAGAGTACTGTGACAGTAATTTCAGTTTGTTCATGTATGCCATGTACATGAATTTCCATATTGAGAGATCTTAATGGTCTCCTCATTTGCTGCAGATGTCTGGTAAGGTACATATCTATATGAGCATTGTACTCTATTATTGGCATGATGAGAGATGAGTATGGGGGGGGGTTATAATTTATTTTTCACTTCAGAAGCAATGCTATTACTTACAAGATGT
Organism: Protopterus annectens; assembly: GCF_019279795.1. Taxonomy (NCBI): domain Eukaryota; kingdom Metazoa; phylum Chordata; order Ceratodontiformes; family Protopteridae; genus Protopterus; species Protopterus annectens. The sequence continues at coordinate 826,915,689 of NC_056732.1, forward strand.
GTAATGCGAAAGGCCTTCCTTGCCACTCTGGACACAAGATGATCAAAGTAATATTATTTTGACTTTATTTTATATGCAACATTTAATTTACAGCATGGCTTATGAATATATATAAATGTATGGAGGTTGACCATTAGAATATGAACTACGGTTATGTTGCTCCAGTTGTTTCCTTTAGATGTTTCACATATTTGATCTTGATTTTTTTGGTAGAAGTTTTTCAGATTCATCAAATGACTATAAATAATATGAGCAACAGGGATTTTATAATTTTCCTAACAACATGTTTAACTGCTGAATACCATGCTTTTTCGTATCCATTTCTTGTTTTATCCTGTTAGTATAAAGTGTTCACATGAATTAATGTAAAAATGTTTAATTACTACAAGATGCTGATATGTTGCTAGTACTCTGAAAATGTATAGAACATGATAATCTAGCCAGGTTGTTTATGATTCATAGTTCGATTAAATTCACAAATTTTTTTTGCACCTGCTTATTGCGATAGCAACATTTCACATATTAATAGTAGTATTGCTACAGTTTGGTATTTTTACCTGAAGATAATTTTATTTTTTAGACAGTAGCTGGTTTAATGTTGCTACTAGATTAAGGGTTAATTTAGGTGATACTATGTCACCTAGACTGGGAGTTTTAAACTGCAGAAGGGGTTGGATTGTAAATATTGTTTTACTAATCAGTTATGGTATTATTTGTTTGAAAGTTTTATTGTTGTTCACCACTAATTTGAACAGTAAGTTCTTTTGAAGAGATCTGAAGATGATTATTTATATTCCAACTGGGAAATCTCATACTAAATTACTAGAAATTAATATAATATTAACACCTGATGGTCAATTCTCTGATTTATTTTGTTTAATATTAAATGATAGCTATAAAAAGTATTTCCATTAACATTAATGGCTTATAATCCAGGTAAGAGAGTGAGTTAGGCCTACAATTATCCATCTTTTGGCAGACAAGAGCAGTGCAATGCCTATTTTACTGAGTCCAGGAAAGGTGTGTGCTTCCACCCATCCATGATGCATTGCTGGGGTGCAACCATTCCTCAGCTCTTTTGGCACTTTTACATTACTGTTCCTATGTAATGCAATTCCAGGCCTTCCCCAAAAGAATCAGCCTGCAGCAGTCTTGCAAATAAACTAATCTGGGACAGGAAAGCTGGAATCACCTTCTTGTTCCCATTCCACCCTAGTCACATCCTTCAGTATCCACACTGTTACTTGAACCTGGACCGTGTACAGCACAGTCAGGACATTATCCCTCTGTGCTACAGGGTCAGCAAATCAGTCATAAATTTTGTCCCATTTTAATAAAGCCTATATTGCTATCACTTTGGTGTCTCCCTTCCTGAACTAACTCCATCCTAGCCACTTTCCCCTTTGCTGTTTGCTTTGACTATATCCTGCCCTCTCTTGTTTCTGTCTACCAGTTCATACTTGCACAACTCATTGGGATCTTTCACCAAAATTCAGCCCTTCCTCCCTTCTTTCCTGCTCACTGTTTGGGTAGCTGTTTTTGTATAGCATATAGCTGTCTCATCTACCTTTACCTGCATGTCCACCAGAACTCTGTACACTATGAAATACATGGCCTTATCAACCTCCTTTATAATGGAAGAATGACTGTAAGATCTTTTGATTTCACTTCTCTAACTGTGGAACCAGGTATCCTGTTGAGTGTAGATCATTGAGTAAATAAGGCTCTAACCAAAGATGTGTGTTATGATCTCTTTCAGGAGTATATTCCAACTTCCTTGTGATTTAAACTGAGAAAAGAAGTGTACCACATAACATGTGATTTTATGATTAGTTTATTAGTAGTAAAGCAATATGTCTCATATATAGCATTGACCTTTTTTAAAATTTTATATCTATCTATCTATCTATCTATCTATCTATCTATCTATCTATCTATCTATCTATCTATCTATCTATCTATCTGGTGCAGGGACAGTCAATCAATTACCACTTCATCTTAAGGCAAATAGTCATCAAGTTACAGTTGATCACCACCCCTTATCATCAATGGAAAATGGTGAGATTGCCTAACAGTGCTGATTGGAAGTATCTGCTACTTTTCCCCACTCTTGAGCAGTTACCAAGATTAATGAGTTGAGGATGAACAATTGAAGAATGTTGATAATCGTTTTGTCATTTGCTCACCATATAAACATATATCAATGATAATTTTATTGACTGCTGTTTATACAAATTCATATATCTATATCTGTATCTATCTATCTATTATGAATGAGCATTATATGTTACATCACACACTCACAATCCTGAATTACAAATTAATATGATACTGAGAAAGCTTTGGCTCCGAAACTGGTTTGTGTTTTTGGCAGTGGATTTTTGGTTTGGTAGTCTATTAAAACCATTTAAAGAATTTATCAAAGTGGTGGCATTTTTTGGCATAGATGTGTGTGTGTGTGTGTGTGTGTGTGTGTGTGTGTGTGTGTGTGTGTGTGTGTGTGTGTGTGTGTGTAATGGAACTTACCAGAAACGTGCTTATGATAACAACAGAAACAGAACTTTCATTATAATTTACAAAGGAGGAACCTCAACAACCAGAAGCAGAGATGGAGATAACATCTCTGCATCAAGAGATTGTGGATTTATTAACTGTTTCTCTGTTTCTTTTTTTTGTGACCTGCAGTATGTGCAAGACTTGATTGGCTTGATTAGGATATAGCTTAAAATGTCTGACCAGCTGTATCATCAATCCATATATATATATATATATATATATATATATATATATATATATATATATATATATATATATATATATATATATATATATATATATATATATATATATATATGCACACACACACACACACACATACACATATGGATCTATTTTCTTTACAGGAATGTACGATCCACTGAATTGTACTTACCCAAGCTGAATCCACCGAAGCTCCAATTTAACGAACAAGTGGGCTGCCAAATTCCTTTCACAGGGAAAGGAACCACTTCACCACCACGGTGAACTGTGCCATCTCTTCTATGTAGTGCGATCTTGGAGTTAGTATATTTAAGTAGGGTGGTGTGGGTGCAAAGCCCCCCACTTTGGTGGGCTTACATTTCCTCCATTTCATTTGGTTTCCATGGTGGTCAAATGGTTCCTTTCCTTGTGAAAGGAATTTGGCAGTCTGTTCGTTGAACTGGAGCTTTGGTGGATTCAGCTCGGGTAAGTACAATTCGGTGGATCGTAGTTTTGCATAAAAAAAGTAGAACCATGCATATATATATATATATATATATATATATATATATATATATATATATATATATATATATATATATATAAAACTAGATAGATATATAGATAGATATATGCATATATAGCTATAGCACGTATTACTTCACATAATGTTAACTGTGCACTATACTGGCCACATACTTTTTACATAAGGTGAAGATTTGCAACATATTGACAAGACATCTTCAGTAATGACATTTTCAGTCCTTAGATTTATCAGTCATCTTCCATATCTGGTGTATTTAATAGGATTATTTACATGGGATATACAGTGTGTGTTTTGGGGAGTTATTGCTGTCATGCAGCTTCACTTGGAGACATAACTTTAGGAGCTCCTCTGCAGCTCTAGACAGTTGTTCATAGGATCACAGGTGAATACTAGGGTTACTAACCCAAAGGGCCATTTGAAGCCTAGCCAATAGCCAGTGGTCAGACTCAAACCCTATACTTTGTGTCTATAAGGTGAATACCTCAACTATTATGCCAAACACACCCGTGATGTTTATGGTTAGTTTCCTTCCTGTATGTTCAAGTTAGACATATTTGACTTTAATTTCTTCTATACAGTGTTCCGTTTTCACATCAACCTATAGACAGTCTTGGTACAGCTGCTTCTTATACATGGCACACATCCATATCCACTCTGCTCCATAACTGGAACTTGTATGCTAGCATTTGTTATTGTTGTCTGTAGATGACAGAGCTCTGGACTAATTGATTTGTGTCAGCATTCTTGGCAAAAACATTTTATCTCTTGCTATTTCTTTTTATTTTACTGTTCACATATGTAAGTCAGGTAATCTGTTAAGCATTTTTTTACTTAGTTAATTGGGCTCTATTATTTCTGCCAGCTTCAGACACTTAGCCTTTGGCAAAATATTTCTTCCTAAAATATAAATAAAAAAGAACGATAGAACCAAAACGTCACAAACCACAAACTGGAGCAGGAATAAAGGACTTGAGCACAGCTCGAACAGTTTGTGGTTTATAAATAAAAAAGACTGTATTTCTTTCTTTACTAATGATATTTTGTCAGAACCTACTTTCACATCGCATCTTTGACTAACTGTATTTCTAGGCCAGTGTCAGTCCATCTCTGAACTTCTTTTAATATGATCATTTATGGCCTTTAAATTATTTACAAGAGTCCCTGGTTCTTCCCTTAGTAGTTCTTTAGGCTTCCCTGGTAAATATGTTGCCCTCAACATATCTGATATACCTGGTCTATAAATCATTTCACATCATATATCTGTAGGTGAAGTTACATTCTTAGAAATCACAGTGGTGCATTGTACGAGAACTTTTTCTGAATATGTCTTACAATGGATATTAGTCTGTTTCCCCCTGAATGTATTTGCTATAGACATATTTTAGGAATTTTTCACATCCATGTACTATTGTTAGCAGTTCTTTTTCTCTGTGAACCTCTGTAAACACTCTTGACACGTAGGCGACTTGTCCATTCTCCTGTAGTATTATAGCCCTTATCCCATTTGGACTAATGACTACTTATAGTACAACTGGTTCATACACATCATAATATTTTAATGTTGGAACATTCCTGGCTAGCTTCTTGAATACCTCAAAATGCTTTTTATCTTCATAGTTAATTCATTGCCATTTATATCAGATGTTGGATACAAACTTTGTAAGATTCTAAATCATTCTGTAATTCTTGATTGTCTTCTGACTTGTACATTTGCATTATTACTTATATATTGTTTTACTGTATCACATTTTTTACCCTCTGATAAAGAAAACATGAACTGTGTATTTCAAACTTGCCATGCTTACTTTTAGCTTGAAATGATGCTGTCTCAAGCTATTCAGCAGTCCTGTTCCTGCGTCTGGACCCAAAATAATTATGTTACAATGCATTCCAAGCCTTCAATTACTTTCCCAATAGCTCTTTGCAATAACCACGATTGCTGATGAAATGGAATGAATGTCTAAGAAGCCTGTACTTTTCTAGTGGGACAAGTTGACCTCATCTACCTTTGTCTTCCCATAATTCTGATGTGCATCTAGCACTGAGAATAAAACTTAACATTTGAGATTGTTGATGCTACTTTTCAACAGCAACCAAAGCGTACTAATCTCTTTTAATTAATTTTATTCATATTTTGCAGATTGTTACAAATTCCACTCGTTTCTTGCCTTATCACATTAAGAGATTCATAGGTTCATATGTAAATACTTGGCTAGCTGGCCTTGCAGGCAATTTTAAGCCTAGCCAATTTCTTTTTCTTGCTCAAAATAACCTATCCCATTTGCTTATAGATTGGCCATACTCATTCCATGGTTAATAATTATATATTACTCTAACGAGAATAACTGAGATCATACCATAGATAATTTGAGGGGACCAATGCATGGATAAAATATTTAGGAGCTGCCTGTGTCCATTAGTAGCACAGGAGGCAGTCCTGAAGTACAATTTCTGCTTCCATCCATAGATCTATGTTGCATTTGAGTATGGACTGAGGTGAACTTTGTTTTATTCTCCCATTCTGTTGGCTCTAATTTCTTCACTTTATGATGTACATTTTCCAGTACCTTCAGCTTCTGCTCACCTTTAATTCTCTGTGTACCATATCATGCATATTAAAGATTTTGATAAGGTCAGGTCAGTTTCTCTTAAAAGCCTGTGCATTGTTTCATCATTTTATACTAAAAATGATACTATCCATTATTAATGGATCATGCAATTCAGCAAAATCAGTCAATGACTCTATTCTTAAGCTTGGAAGCAAACGATCTGTAGTCACTGAAGGTTACTGTGCTCTTGTAAAGCACAAATGCCTAATACATGGCACATTTTCTATGGGCTCACAATAACCTCTTCTCACAGAGTCCACAGAACTTGGCCTGCAAATGTCCAGATTTATGTTGATTTACTGGCAACAATCTCAGTCAGTATCATTACTATGAATCAATAGCACTGAAAACCACTTACAATGATAAAGAAGCAAACTTTTTAGTGGGGGACCATGTAGGTATATCCCCATAGCCCTCAGTTTATATATGCTAACTCCATGATCACACAACATTTGGGGAAAAGGCAACTTCAATGATCACAGAAAATTACTTTCAATAATATTAATCTGCAGTAGTGATACTTTCTGAAACTAGTATGAACAAATTGACTGGTTTACAAATACACCAAGAAGCTAGAAAAGCTACTGCAGTACAAATAATCCCTAAAATAGAGTAGTATTTACATGTATTTGCCCTAAACCCAAGTCAGAATACACAATTTCTACAAGTAATACAAAAATGTTGGTTTATATCTCTGTCTAGGCCCAATAAGTACTGCTGTGCTGGGTCTATATTAAATCAGTGAACACTTAAAAAAGTGAACGCTGATTTATCGACCCTCTTTAAGCGAAACAAACACTTGGAAAAGCAATTTTTTCCCCAGGGAAAAAAATCACTGCGCCGTTTTCGTAACTTTGCCATTTCCTCCACTGTTGTACGATCTCAGAGTTGGTATATTTAAGTAGACGGGGTGTGGGGGCACAGCCCCCACATTGGGGGGTGTTGGGTCAAAGCCCTGCCACTTTATTTACTGTTTTGAAGGCTTTTTTTTTTCTTGTGGAACAGTGATTTTTTTTTTCACTGGGAAAAAATTGCTGTTCCAAGTGTTCGGGATTTTAAGCTTTCGCTTAAAGAGGGTCTATAAATCAGCATTCCCTTTTTTAAGCATTTGCTGATTTAATATAGACCCGCTGTGCTATATTACAAAATCCAAACTGGCTACCAATAACAACAAGACCAATGCATCTACTCGATTGTTTTACTTTCATAGTCTAAAACTTTTCCTATTCTCATCTTTGCTAAAATGCTTACACAACTGGAATTTGCTGTCTTCCTTAGATCAGATGCAGACACTTCTTTAATACTAATGAGGCCATCATTCACAAAGTTGGAGAGAAAACATTTTCCAGAATAACCACAGCTACGTAGAACTCCATGCCTCAAAAATATCAGGAAGGTTGAGTAAGATCTTACTGAAACATTTTTCAAATGAATATAAATGCACCTGCTGTGACACAGGATAAAAGTACAATACAAAGCATTATGCATTCATTTGAGAAAACAGATGTATCTTAAGCCATAGAATCATAAAAAAAATTTGAAAATGTATTTCCGAAGAAATAATAAACTTGTTATGTTCTATGAAAAACACAATGCCAAATACATTTTCTTTGTTAAAAAGCAAAATACTGCATACCCAAAATTTGTATAATATATTCCATGATATGTTGCAAATGAAGCAAAATCCAGAGATGATGCCAACACACGATTTAATGATTTAAAGCATTCATCCTGATAGCATGCTGGGACTTCATTAGATAATTCAAAAATTGAACAAAACATCTAATTTATCTAAAATGTCCTAACATTAGAATTTTAAAGCCTGATAAAGGTGGAGGTATGGTTATTATGAATACTATTTCTTTTATGTGCAATATGTATCAGTATCTTCATGCTGAGGAATTTTTTGAATTTGTTGCAAAAAGTCAGATTAACAGCATACCACAGTATCAGTGTATGGTTGGAAGGTATTTTTTTGGATTAGTTTTTTTACTCTGATTTTATCAAGTATTTAACAGTACAGTATGCAGTGATTATGGCTATTTTTGGTATTCCAAAGACCCATGAAAATGAATTAGATCCACCTCTTAGACTTATTGTTTCTACTGGATTGTCTAAGACTGAACTACTTGCAAACTGTGGTGACAGTAAATTGAAAATATTTTTTGATGATAAATTTTATATTTTAAAGGAGTTTGAATAAAACAGGAGCCACATAATTTGTTGAATATGTTTTAGTTGTGACTATTGATATGAAGGACTTTGTTTTGGTTGTACCCCATGTACAGGGTCTTGAGTAGTTTCTGGAAGCTCTAGTTATGGGGTCTAAATCTACAAATTATGATATCAGTATTATTGCAGAATTCATGGAACTAGTCCTTCTAAATAATTTTGTATTTTTTGACAATGAATATTTTAAACAGATCAAAGGTATTGCCATGGGAGTTGCTTCAGTATCCATCTTTGCTAATATTATTTTGTGGTTCTAGGAAGAATGCTATATTATTCAGTCTAGGTCTTGGAAGCACATGCTGTTATGCCTTAGGTTTCTGTACAATATTTTGATCTTTTGGAAAGGAGGTGATTGAGTACTTAAATAATTTATTGATTAAATTAACTGTACTGTCCCTTTTTTAGCATTTACTCATGTTATAGATCTCGGGTGTATGAAGTATTTGGGCATTAATATTTACAAGAATTATGTTGACCATACCCATGAGCTGATAACATATTGAAAACATTTTTCCAGTTTATGTTTACACGTCACCAGCCACCATCCTTATTGGCAAAAAAG
>NC_056732.1:826929377-827056877 GCF_019279795.1 Protopterus annectens
GTTGGATAAAAGCCTTCTAGCTATCAGTGGGAGTGGTAAGCACTAGGTAACCTATCTACCCACAGGAGGAGAGGTTTCTGGCCCAGAAATTACAGTTTATTGGCTGTTATGGAAGCTTTTCTTTCTCTTTCAACCTTCTGATTTAAAAGCCTGTGTTTGTGCTTGTTTCCTGCCTTTCCTGTTACTAGTCTATTCCAGGTACAGATTTGCTGTATCCAGGACTCTTTGTAAGCTTCTGAGCCCCTCCCAAGCCTTTCTGTGTTGGAGGGAAGCCTTCTAGCTTATCAATGGGAGTGGTAAGCATTAGGTAGCTTATCTACCACAAGAGGAGTGGTCCATGGCCCAGAAATTGTAGCTACTGGCCGTTTGGGCTTTTTTTCCCATCTATTTCAACTTTCTGGTTTAAAACCTGCACTTGCGCTTGTTTCCCACCTTTCCTGTAACTAGCCTAGTCCAGATACAGAGTTGCTGTATACAGGACTATTTGTAAGCTTCTGAGCCCCGAAAGCCTTTCTGTGTTGGAGGAAAGCCTTCTAGCTTATCAGTGGGAGTGGTAAGCACTAGGTAGCCTGTCTACCACAAGAGGAGTGGTTCTTGGCCCAGAAATTGTAGTTTATTGACCATTTAGACAGTTTGTCCATCTCTTTCAATGTTCTGGTTTAAAAGACCACATTTGTGGTTGTTTCCCATCTTTCCTGTAACTAACCTACTGGGAAGCATTAGAAAGCCTTAAACTGATACAAGCCTTCTAGCTTAGAATAGAGATTTTGGAGTGATTAAGTATCAGTTTTCTGTACTTTCTTGCTGTACTTAACTGTTTTCCACCTAAACACCGATTTCCCAGCATTTATTGTGATTTGAAAGCTTGTTTTTTTCACATATTGTACTTATCTGACTGCATGCACTTTTAAAAAGTTGTTTTTTGTTTAAATAATTTAACTGTTGTAGCTACACACTAAAGAGTGATAGCCTTTTCTGATCATTTGTAGTCGTTTAAAGCTCTTTTAAGTGTATTTTTTACTGTTTTTGCCTGATCTTTTCAAAAAAAAAAAAAAAACCAACCCCCCCCCAAAAAAAAAAAATCCTTGTTTCCCGCCTTTCTAAGCTAGTATAGTCCAGTTTTTAGGCTAGTGCTGAATTCAGGGCTGTGTTACAGGTTTCTGAGTTGCCCATACCTTATTTGGATAAAAGGAAGTTTCTATGTTCACCTGTGAGAGAGGGGAGCTTTGAGCAGCCTATCTGTTCCTGGAGGAGTGGTTCCAGCCCAGAAGTCAGTAGTTTATTGGCCATTCCCCACTTGGGTATTACAGAAAACCTCACCAGCCTGAACATAAATCCCTACGTCACAAGATGGGTTGTCAACAGACTTACAGACAGAACTCACACGCTAAGAATAGTGGGCTCCAGGTCCGACTCTAAACCAGTCACAAGTGGTGTCCCACAAGGCTCGGTCCTGGGACCCCTACTGTTCGGCATATACTTCTCAGAAGTACAGGCAACCACAGGATGATTATGGCTAACCAAGTTCACCAATGACTGCAAACTGGGAGCCATAATTGACTCCCTGGCTGACACAGACATCCTTCAAAAGGGCCTTACTGAGACAGCTACCTGGTGTCAAAGTCATGGCTTCAAGTTAAATGCCAAAAAATGCATAGTCATCCAGTTTGGGAAAAACAAAACACCCATGAATTACCACATAGGTGGCAGCCCCCTTAATACAGAAGAGGTAATAAGAGATCTGGGGACCCAGGTAGATAGTAATCTCTCCTTTGACAATCATATTGCCAAAGTAGTTAGGAAATCCTTCTATGTGGCCCATCTAATTACTGAAGGGTTCGCATCTAGAAATAAAGAGGTTATAGTGCCCCTCTACTTGTCACTCATCAGACCCATCATAGAGTACAATGCCCCATTTGGGATGTACCTCACAAGACACTTCCAACAGCTGGAAAGACTACAAAAGTACCTCACCAACAGGATTACTGGCCTCAAACATATGTCCTATGCAACCCGACTGAAAAAACTCCGGCTGTACTCAGTGGCCTATCACTTACTCAGAGGTGATCTCTGCCTGACTTACAAAGCCATGTCCAAGTCAAAATTGATGGACATGCAACACCTAAAGAAATCCAAGTCACTGTGAGCCACGCGCTTTAGTGAGCTAAACCTCACCACAACAGTAAATAGAACATGCTGGAGGGATAGATTCCTGTCACAGAGACTCCCCATGCTTTGGAACAAAATTCCAAACTACATTAGGCAGAGCCCCTCACTAGCACTCTTCAAGAGAAACCTTGACAAGAGGATAGGTAACAGAAAATACACCCCTGGGATCCCTTCATTGGCTCTGCTTGACAGAGGGTCAGTTAATTAATCAATGGGGCGGCAAAAGCCGACACACTCTGGCTAGGCTTATAAATGCCCTCAGGCAGATAGCCTAGTACCTACCTATGAACAACCTCTAAGCTGACACATTCTTGCTACATACAATAAACTGTCTCTCCATGGCTCTTGACTCAGGTTTTTTCTCTGTCACAGTATATAAGCTATTTAATTCTTTCATCCTCTGCAGTTCATGGTCCTCCTTCTATTATTTTCTTTCTACCTGTCACTTCTCTTGAACTCTCTACCCCATCATGTATGCCTTTTTTCTTGTCTTTTTCATTATTTGGTTCATTCTCTGGGAAAAGTACCCAAGACATCTCAGGACATTACCCAAAACTAATGTCTTCTGTGCTGAAGTTTTTTTTTTTTCCATAAAACTGTTTTCATTTGATTTTTCCAATAAACTTTCACACAGTATCTTATCTTCAGTTTGTCTAAGTATCGACTAACTAATTAACTAGCAATTATCAAAATTGCTAGATATATTTCTTCCCAGGAAAACTGCATTTTTTCTGTCATTATGGAAAAGCAGTTATCTTCCCTTCTCATTTTCCATTCAGTATCATTTGTCAGACCATATTCAATGCTAAGTAAAAATAAAAACAAAATCCACCAGCAGCATCATTTTTACATATTTTTTCCTTGGTCAGTGTCAATATACAACAATAGCCTAAACAATGTATTCCTTTCACTGATAACTTCTTGTTTAATATCTAATAAAAGATCATTCAGGTAGCATCTAAATAAAAAGTATGTGGAAGAGTGAGGTGGCTTGGCTTGTAACTTGGCCAACACCCAGTGGGAGTTCTAGGCCAGAGAGCCATGCTAGAAACTGCTAAGAGATGGTAGGATCTCCTGAGGTTGGGGGAGACCCTGATGTCTGTCTGGATGATGACTCTGCCATCAGATTTTTCCACAAGGAAGACTGAATTAGCCCCATGAGGAACAATTGGCCTCCACAGATGGGGGTTTGGGTTGGGGGTGGCAACGATTAGCAGGCAGAGTGGTTAAACCTTTATTTAAACCAGTCAGTATGCAGAAGTCAGTCAATTCTACTTAAAGAAATCAAATACTCAGTCAAAATAAAAGCTAGCAAAAGTAATAATAACACTAATGTTAACTAAAATAAAATAAAAAAGTACCTCACTTTCTCATAGGTTACAGATGACCACACAGGGCTACATAACTAGTTAGCATGACAGAGTCTTTTTCGTTATCAGAATTACCAGCATGACACCTGAACTGAATCTGTCCCTAAAGCTACCTTCAAACATTCAACAAATTACAAAAATAGAAAACAGTTCCCCAAAATAATTTAAAAAATCTAACTTTACACTCTACATCTCTGACTGTGCTACAAAGAAAATCCATACAAAAGTGCTTCAGCTCTAAAAAAGTTCACACCCATGCACTTTTGGAATGAGCGGGAAATAATAAGACATACAAGAATAGGGACCCTTATAGCTGTTCGATTTCCCAGCTGCTCGGAGTCCAGGAAACCAGGGATTCAAGCAGCTCTTTCCCTATCTGCCCACCTGGCTGAGCAATTTCTTGAAGTGAATGAGAATTCAGGAATGCAACTGCCTCAGTGGTCACAGGCAATGAAGGTCTTGTCATTGAAGTGGTTAGTGGGGAAGGGAAATGGTTTAGGGAGCAATTGGAGGTAGCCCTAGGTTAGAGTTAAGAAGGGGAGTGAAATTGTAGGTTTAGGGAGCAAATGAGAGTTAGTGCAAGGTTAGGGTTAGGGAGGGGAGAGGGATTTTATGTTTAAGGAGTGATTGGGAGTTTAGTGTTAGGATCAGTCAGTGAGGGATAATTGGCTTAGCGGTAGTGCATGTGAATCAGGGTGGTTGGGACTTATGGCACTTGCCAACACACGAGAGTGACAGCAGGGAACTATGTAGTGAGCTAATAGTACACAAGTGCTTATAGTTGACCCACAAAAATTGATAGATGGATTGTGTTGGTATTTTCTAAATAAATAAAATATCTGATACTGTAGGGTATGTAGAATCATTTTGTGACTTTTGACTCTATCAAATCATTCCCAAATCCTATGGTACCAGATATGTAATTTTGTATACCATACCCGCAATAGTCAGTCAACACAAACAACTTAAAAAACACTAATGCAATGTAATGTAACATTCTGATTTTCTTCAAGGGGGGATAGTAACATTGTCAAATTTCTAAAGAACGAGAGTACATAACACTAACAGATAAAAACTATCTCTCACCTAAACAAAGTATAAACATTAGAAAACTAAGATTAGTAACTCCCCCCCCCAAAAAAAAATACTAAGGGCCAGATTCCAAAAGACTTGCTCTCAGGGTAAGTGGCCACTTATGATCCTCATAATAGTTCAGGTAAGATGATCTGTGAACCTGCTGTTTATTGGCTCCTCAGTTAATAACAAAAGCATGATGTAACCCATCTTCACTTTATGCAAGGAAAGCAAAACTTTTATGAAGTTTTCTACCATATGTATATATACACACACACACACACACACACACATATATATATATATATATATATATATATATATATATATATATATATATATATATATATATATACACATGTATGTGTGTGTGTATAGTGTGTGTGTATATAATATGCATAGATATAGTGATACATACATTTTATTTATTTTATTTTATTTTACATTTGTTGATTTGTTGACCGGGCTGGTCTAGCTGGATACATATCCTTTTTCAGTAGAGGCCCGGGGAGAAAAGCTCCAACATAATAATATGAGAGAGATTAAACATACAGAGAAAAATTGAACATACAGAGAAAAAAAATTAATACTTTTAACATAGGTATAAATGAGTACAGCTAACAACACGTGTGACTAATTTACCATTCCTACGCTGAGGAGGTAGGTTGGCGAGGGAAACCTAGAGGAGGAGGTACTAGTCACCAGGAGGTGATGAGTCTAGTGAGGTGGTTGTTGGCTGGGTTTAGTCTGGTTTAGGGCAGGGACATAACCAGTGTGATTTCAGGAATTCGCTGAGGTTAATTTTAAATAGGTTAAGCGAGGTTATACTTCTTAAGTTGTTTGGAAGTGAATTCCAGGTTTTCCCTATGGAGTTGGCATAGATGGCATCACCGCCAGAGTTCTGGGATTTGATGTTTTTTATTTGAACACTGTTAGCTGATCGGAGGCAATTAAGGTTTGAGTACGGAGGAAATACTTTATTCAGAGCAGGGACTCTGTCAGGTTGTTTAGTTATTTTAAATACTTCCGTGAGTTGGGTGAAGTTGAGAAGATTAGGCAGTTCAAGCCAGCCAAGTTTCCTTAGGTTAAGGCAATGATGAGTGCGGTAGGGAGTTCCAGTTATAAATCTAGCTATGTGATTATAGACAACGGAGAGCATACTGACTTTGCGCTTATTGAGGAAAGATAGGATAGGGGAAGCGTACAGGAGGGTGGAGAGAAGATGAGTGCGAGCAATGGTTAGTTTGGCATGAGGGGTCAGAAAATTCTTTATGCGATACATTGAACCGAGTTTTTATTAACTGTCCTGATGGAGTTGCTAATGTGAGTGTCAAATTTCAGCCTGTGATCAATAGTTACTCCTAATAGTTTAGTGTTGGGAACAGGCTCTATGATGGTCCCGTTGGTGGATTTTACATGGAATAGAAAATTGTTAGGAGATAGAGGTTCATTGCCTAGGGGAGTGGCTGTTGAGGGGAAAAATAGCAGCAACTTGGTTTTTGCGGGATTAAGTAGAAGTTTCAGTTCAGTGAACCAGTTTTCGATTTGCGCGAAGCAGTTCTGGGTTTTTATTTGGAGTTGTGAGATGGAGATGTCAGAGCAGATCAGGGTAGAGTCATCTGCATATTGAATACAGGTGGCTTTGGGTATAACTAGGTGAAGATTGTTGATGAAGATTGAGAAAAGGAGGGGACCAAGTATGGAGCCCTGGGGGACACCAATGGTGTTGGGGAGTAGGCCGGATAGCCTGTTTTGCCATTGTACAGCCTGTTGCCTACCAGTGAGGTAGGCTTTGAACCAATTTAGGGCTGGGTTGTCAAGATGTAAGCCTTCCAGGGTTTGGAGGAGAAGCTGGTGGTTGACCATGCCAAAGCTTTCGATAGGTCCAGAAAGAGAGCAGAGGATATGAGTTTATTATTACGGGTTATACCACAAGAGGAGTGGTCCCTGGCCCAGAAATTGTAGCTACTGGCCGTTTGGGCTTTTTTTTCCCATCTCTTTCAACTTTCTGGTTTAAAACCTGCACTTGTGCTTGTTTTCCACCTTTCCTGTAACTAGCCTAGTCCAGATACAGAGTTGCTGTATACAGGACTGTTGGTAAGCTTCTGAGCCCCAAAAGCCTTTCTGTGTTGGAGGAAAGCCTTCTAGCTTATCAGTGGGAGTGGTAAGCACTAGGTAGCCTGTCTACCACAAGAGGAGTGGTTCTTGGCCCAGAAATTGTAGTTTATTGACCATTTAGACAGTTTGTCCATCTCTTTCAACGTTCTGGTTTAAAAGACCACATTTGTGGTTGTTTCCCATCTTTCCTGTAACTAACCTACTGGAAAGCACTAGAAAGCCTTAAACTGATACAAGCCTTCTAGCTTAGAATAGAGAGTTTGGAGTGATTAAGTATCAGTTTTCTGTACTTTCTTGCTGTACTTAACTGTTTTCCACCTAAACGCCGATTTCCCAGCATTTATTGTGATTTGAAAGCTTGTTTTTTTTCACATATTGTACTTATCTGACTGCATGCACTTTTAAAAAGTCGTTTTTTTGTTTAAATAATTTAACTGTTGTAGGCTACACACTAAAGAGTGATAGCCTTTTCTGATAATTTGTAGTCGTTTAAAGCTCTTTTAAGTGTATTTTTTACTGTTTTTGCCTGATCTTTTAAAAAAAAACAAACCCCCCTCCAAAAAAAATTCCTTGTTTCCTGCCTTTCTAAGCTAGTATAGTCCAGTTTTTAGGCTAGTGCTGAATTCAGGGCTGTGTTACAGGTTTCTGAGTTGCCCATACCTTACTTGGATAAAAGGAAGTTTCTATGTTCACCTGTGAGAGAGGGGAGCTTTGAGCAGCCTATCTGTTCCTGGAGGAGTGGTTCCAGCCCAGAAGTCAGTAGTTTATTGGCCATTTTGGGCTAATTTCTCTCTCTTTCATTTCCCTGCTATAAAAATCGCGTTTGCATGGTTTTGCTCACTGAGCAGCGCTGGATAGCTAGGGTTAAATTATTCCCAGCTCCACTAAGTCTCCTCTTTAGATTTTCCCTTGAAACTAGTCTAACTCTCAACCTAAGCACTCAAAAAGCATCCTACAGCCCAGCACTTGCTCAGACCTAATAGCAAGCACTAATATACCCTGACACTTGATTGCCCAGCAGGGCAAGGCTCTTTATTCACCCCTCATCAACCAAGTAACTAAGCAGCTCACTCTACTATTCAGGCATGACTAAAATGCAATTTCAGGTGTACTCTCCAGTCCAGCTGGTGAATCTGGGTATTCTGAGGCAATGTTACAACTGCCTCATGCACACAGACAACCCTCTCCTCCTACCACAAAACACTAGCATATGTGAGAGATGCAGTTATACAGCCAAACTGGAGGCTAAGCTGTCTCCACCCAAGACTGGAACAGACAGTCATGAGGAGAAGATTAACACTTGCACCACACCTCCAGCCACACATAGACCTACTAAACCAGCACTGGCAAAAAATACACATAAATACACAAGATCATACTCGGAGGCTCTAAATAAAAACCTGCAAAAGCATCAGAGACCTCCAAAGCAGACACCCAAACAACCTGCACCTCCTGTCACAAACCAGACCACACATAAAACACAAAATCAGTGTGCTGCACAATCACAGCCCTTAAGGCGAAATAACATGTCTAACACACTAGTAATAGGTGACTCTATAGTCAGGCACACTGACGTGTCACTCACTAGGCTGAACAAGCAGAAGGTTACTGTTAGCTGCCTGTCGGGAGCCAGAATCCTCCACATAACACAAGCCCTCAGGTCACTCCAAAACAAGTACAAATATGACTCTGTCATTGTTCATGTTGGTGTGAATGACCTGAGACGTACCTCCCTGGACTACATGAAAAGAGACATGGAAGAGCTCTCTGATCATGTAGCCCAGGCTGGTATGACCCTGACCTTGAGTAGCATCCTGCCCTCACCAAGAATGATACCTCAGTATAAAGACAAAATGATCAATTTCAACAACTGGCTAAGCTTCTGGTGTCATTCAAAGGGGATCCAGTGTCTGTCAGCCTGGGACGACATGCTCGGCAAGCCTCATTGCTTCGCAAGAGATGGCTTGCACATGTCACCCCTAGGCTTTCAAATACTGGCCAAGGCTCTTGCTGCCCACATAGTGCCTTTTTTTAGGCAAGGCTCAAAAGTCAAACACACCTCTGTAAACAGCACAATTAACAAAAAACTGAGGGTTACTCAATGCCAGGAGTTTAAATCTCAAAATGCACATGCTCGAAGCATTCCTCAGGTATGGAGAATGTCGATATCTGTGCAGTAACTGAAACCTGGTTCAAGGCTCCAGAGAGCACCCAGCACTACCGGGCTACAACTCATACCACACGTTTCGGCAACAGAACACGGACCGAAACACAAAAGGAGGGGGTGTATCCATATTCATCAAGGATACCTACACCTCCAGGTTAGTGGAGCAGCATGATACCTCTGAGATCATCCATGTGCAACTAACATTGGGAAAATCTGCAATACAAATTGTGGCCTGCTACAGATCACCCTCCATGACCCAGGGCCACCACTCCACCTTTCTGGAGACACTGGAAAACATGAATGTCCTACCGAACACCCTGATATTGGACAATTTCAAATACCCTACCATTAACTGGCAAAACTGCTTGAGTACAAACTCCCAGGCCCAGTGCTTCCTGGAATTCATCAACTTAAATGCCCTGGATCAGCTGGTAAACTCCCCTACCAGAGGTGAAAACATACTGGACCTGGTCATCACCAACATGGGCAACAGGTGTTCCACACTGGAGGTCAACCCGTCACTGGTTAGATCAGACCATAAACTAATCACTCTGGATGTCCAAACCCCACCACCACCCCCAACTAAGGAAACCACAGTAAAAAACTTTTCTAAAGCAAACTTCACGTTACTTAAGACAGAGGCGGTAAGTTTCACAGCCCCCACACTAAAGGATAATGCTGCCCAAGATGCAGAAACCTTTACAAATGCACTTTATGAGCACCTACAAGGATGCATGGATCATGCCATCCCTAGCAAAACCAAGACTCACTCCTCTAAGAGAAGGAAACCAGTCTGGTGGACCCCTGCCATAGGCAGGCTATACAATAGAAGGAGGAAACTAGTTCAGAAAAAAAGCAAATCCCAAGAAGGAAAGACATCTCTGATCAGTATCAGTAAGAAACTAAGGTCCCTCATAAAATCATCCAAGGCTAACTTTGAAAGAAAAATAGCCAAGGATTCAAAAGATAACCACAAAGCCTTCTTTAGCTATGTTAAGAATCTAAGGGGCAACTCACAGACATGCACTGAACTAGTGCAAAATATCACAAAATATACTGAACCTACTGATATTGCCAACATCCTGGCAGATAGATTCAGTGCAAACTTCACCCCCCCTCACCCCCAAAAGGGACCACAACAATACCAGAAATCACAGATGCACAGGTGAAAACAGCCTTTTCAAAATCCAAAAACACAGTGTCAATGGGGCCAGATGGTGTCCCAGGCTGTGTCTTGCACGAACTACAGAATGAACTAACCCCCCACCTAAACACGCTGTTCAACCTCAGCCTCTCCACAGGCTACATGCCCATAGAATGGCGCACAGCAATGGTTATTCCACTCCACAAAGGAGGGGCCACAACTGACCATGGTAACTATCTCCCCATAAGCCTGACTAGCCTGGTCTGCAAGGCTATGTAGTGCATCATCATCAAACTCATTAACAAAGACATTGGAAACCTCCAAACACTTTACCTGACCCAGTTCGGCTTTGTTAAGGGGCAGATCATGCCTACTAAATCTGGTTGACTTCTTCGAGACAGTCACCAAGGCCATAGATGAGGGAAAGGTTGTTCACACAGCCTACCTTGACCTCGCCAAGGCTTTCAACACCATTCCCCACTTGGGTATTACAGAAAAACTCACCAGCCTGAACATAAATCCCTACGTCACAAGATGGGTTGCCAACAGACTTACAAACAGAACTCACACGCTAAGAATAGTGGGCTCCAGGTCCGACTCTAAACCAGTCACAAGTGGTGTCCCGCAAGGCTCAGTCCTGGGACCCCTACTGTTCGGCATATACTTCTCAGAAGTACAGGCAAACACAGGACGATTATGGCTAACCAAGTTTGCCGATGACTGCAAACTGGGAGCCATAATTGACTCCCTCGCTGACACAGACATCCTCCAAAAGGGCCTTACTGAGACGGATACCTGGTGTCAAAGTCATGGCTTCAAGTTAAATGCCAAAAAATGCATAGTCATCCAGTTTGGGAAAAACAAAACACCCACGAATTACCACATATGTGGCAGCCCCCTTAATACAGAAGAGGTAATAAGAGATCTGGGGACCCAGGGAGATAGTAATCTCTCCTTTGACAATCATATTGCCAAAGTAGTTAGGAAATCCTTCTATGTGGCCCATCTAATTACTAAAGGGTTCGCATCTAGAAATAAAGAGGTTATAGTGCCCCTCTACTTGTCACTCATCAGACCCATCATAGAGTACAATGCCCCATTTGGGATGTACCTCACAAGACACTTCCAACAGCTGGAAAGACTACAAAAGTACCTCACCAAGAGGATTACTGGCCTCAAACATATGTCCTATGCAACCCGACTGAAAAAACTCCGGCTGTACTCAGTGGCCTATCACTTACTCAGAGGTGATCTCTGCCTGACTTACAAAGCCATGTCCAAGTCAGAATTGATGGACATGCACCACCTAAAGAAATCCAAGTCACTGTGAGCCACGTGCTCTAGTGAGCTAAACCTCACCACAACAATAAATAGAACATGCTGGAGGGATAGATTCCTGTCACAGAGACTCCCCATGCTTTGGAACAAAATTCCAGGCTACATTAGGCAGAGCCCCTCACTAACACTCTTCAAGAGAAACCTTGACAAGAGGATAGGTAACAGAAAATACACCCCTGGGATCCCTTCATTCAGAGGATCAGTTAATTAATCAATGGGGCGGCAAAAGCCGACACACTCTGGCTAGGCTTATAAATGCCCTCAGGCAGATAGCCTAGTACCTACCTACGAACCTATGAACAACCTCTAAGCTGACACATTCTTGCTACATACAATAAACTGTCTCTCCATGGCTCTTGACTCAGGTTTTTTCTCTGTCACAGTATATAAGCTATTTAATTCTATCATCCTCTGCAGTTCATGGTCCTCCTTCTATTATTTTCTTTCTACCTGTCACTTCTCTTAAACTCTCTACCCCATCATGTATGCCTTTTTTCTTGTTTTTTTTCATTATTTGGTTCATTCTCTGGGAAAAGTACCCAAGACATCTCAGGACATTACCCAAAACTAATGTCTTCTGTGCTGAAGTTTTTTTTTTCATAAAACTGTTTTCATTTGATTTTTCCCATAAACTTTCACACAGTATCTTATCTTCAGTTTGTCTAAGTATCGACTAACTAATTAACTAGCAATTATCAAAATTGCTAGATATATTTCTTCCCAAGAAAACTGCATTTTTTCTGTCATTATGGAAAAGCAGTTATCTTCCCTTCTCATTTTCCATTCAGTATCATTTGTCAGACCATATTCAATGTTAAGTAAAAATAAAAACAAAATCCACCAGCAGCATCATTTTTACATATTTTTTTCCTTGGTCAGTGTCAATATACAACAATAGCCTAAACAATGTATTCCTTTCACTGATAACTTCTTGTTTAACATCTAATAAAAGATCATTCAGGTAGCATCTAAATAAAAAGTATGTGGAAGAGGGAGGTGGCTTGGCTTGTAATTTGGCCAACACCCAGTGGGAGATCTAGGCCAGAGAGCCATGCTAGAAACTGCTAAGAGATGGTAGGATCTCCTGAGGTTGGGGGAGACCCTGATGTCTGTCTGGATGATGACTCTGCCATCAGATATTTCCACAAGGAAGACTGAATTAGCCCCATGAGGAACAATTGGCCTCGACAGATGGGGGTTTGGGTTGGGAGTGGCAACGATTAGCAGGCAGAGTGGTTAAACCTTTATTTAAACCAGTCAGTATGCAGAAGTCAGTCAATTCTACTTAAAGAAATCAAATACTCAGTCAAAATAAAAGCTAGCAAAAGTAATAATAACACTAATGTTAACTAAAATAAAATAAAAAAGTACCTCTCTTTCTCATAGGTTACAGATGACCACACAGGGCTACATAACTAGTTAGCATGACAGAGTCTTTTTCGTTATCAGAATTACCAGCATGACACCTGAACTGAATCTGTCCCTAAAGCTACCTTCAAACATTCAACAAATTACAACAATAGAAAACAGTTCCCCAAAATAATTAAAAAAAACTAACTTTACACTCTACATCTCTGACTGTGCTACAAAGAAAATCCGTACAAAAGTGTTTCAGCTCTAAAAAAGTTCACACCCATACAGTTTTGGAATGAGCGGGAAATAATAAGACGTACAAGAATAGGGACCCTTATAGCTGTTCGATTTCCCAGCTGCTCAGAGTCCAGGAAACCAGGGATTCAAGCAGCTCTTTTCCTATCTGCCCACCTGGCTGAGCAATTTCTTGAAGTGAATGAGAATTCAGGAATGCAACTGCCTCAGTGGTCACAGGCAAAGAAGGTCTTGTCATTGAAGTGGTTAGTGGGGAAGGGAAATGGTTTAGGGAGCAATTGGAGGTAGCCCTAGGTTAGAGTTAAGAAGGGGAGTGAAATTGTAGGTTTAGGGAGCAAATGAGAGTTAGTGCAAGGTTACGGTTAGGGAGGGGAGAGGGATTTTATATTTAAGGAGTGATTGGGAGTTTAGGGTTAGGATCAGTCAGTGAGGGATAATTGGCTTAGCGGTAGTGCATGTGAATCAGGGTGGTTGGGACTTATGGCACTTGCCAACACACGAGAGTGACAGCAGGGAACTATGTAGTGAGCTAATAGTACACAAGTGCTTATAGTTGACCCACAAAAACTGATAAATGGATTGTGTTGGTATTTTCTAAATAAATAAAATATCTGATACTGTAGGGTATGTAGAATCATTTTGTGACTTTTGACTCTATCAAATCATTCCCAAATCCTATGGTACCAGATATGTAATTTTGTATACCATACCCGCAATAGTCAGTCAACACAAACAACTTAAAAAACACTAATGCAATGTAATGTAACATTTTAATTTTCTTCAAGGGGGGATAGTGACATTGTCAAATTTCTAAAGAACAGAACATAACACTAACAGATAAAAACTCTCTCTCACCTAAACAAAGTATAAACATTAGAAAACTAAGATTAGTAACCCCCCCCCAAAAAAAAAAAATACTAAGGGCCAGATTCCAAAAGACTTGCTCTCAGGGTAAGTGGCCACTTACGATCCTCATAATAGTTCAGGTAAGATGATCTGTGAACCTGCTGTTTATTGGCTCCTCAGTTAATAACAAAAGCATGATGTAACCCATCTTCACTTTATGCAAGGAAAGCAAAACTTTTATGAAGTTTTCTACAATATGTATACACACACACACACACACACACACACACACACACACACACACACATATATATATATATATATATATATATATATATACACATGTATGTGTGTGTGTATAGTGTGTGTATATAATATGCATAGATATAGTGATACATACATATATCTATATCTGTATGTATCTAGCTATATATATATATATATATATATATATATATATATATATATATATGTGTGTGTGTGTGTGTGTATGCATATGTATATTTCCCCCTTAGCTTTACAGGAGTCAAGCTTTTAAGATCTGCCTGCTGTGTATGAAATCCTTAACTACATCAGCTATTTTTTAAAATCCTATTAACATTTCTTCATACCAAGGCTGATCAATTTTCATTTCTGTGGAATAAGAAGCAGTAATTCTCTTAAGTAATTACCCCAATTTCAATTTCTCTGTTTGCTAAATAAATACTTTTCATTGTGCTGGCATTTTTTTTCAGTTTCCCTATAATATCTGATCAGCAACTTAATCTTGTTTTGACATGGGCTTTTCAAATTGCTTCCAGAGGTGCAGCTATTGCTTTAAGCTAATTAATTAATTTAGCATTTAACCACATTGACTGTTTCATTCATATTCTTTGTGCTTTCTGGCAGAGATTAATCCATTATACATTGGTTATACACATTAAAGTAGACTACAGCTCTGTCAGCTTGACGTATACTATAAAAGAAAGGCTCATCTAAATTATTGGTTTCTTTCTTAAACAGTCCATCATTTAGAGTTTTAGAGTATCTATTTTGACAATTAGACTTTAATTTCTTCATTTTCTGAATATTATTTCATCAAATAAACATACTAATCAGGAGCTCAACATTCAGAACATCCAGACTATTAATAGCATTTTAATGTGCCCTAGCAAATTCTGTATATTTATACATATTCTTATTTTGAAGTTTACAGGGTTTATTTTCTAACTACTTATTTGAAACATTAGCCATGGTATTTTAAAATGCTACAATTCTTTGTTTTTTAAGTTAACCAGGTAAGTGTGTTAGGTGCCAGAACCTACTTTTTGCTGTAGCCAGTGATAAAACAAGGCAATGGCAAGTCCCATGAAATTCATGTGCAGTACTAAGGCAAATTAGGGCAGTAAAATTAAATTATGCAGAGGTCCCAGATTATTTGGTCACAGGTTACTAATACCTATCAAATGAAATAGTCACTTAGAATAAATTATAAAAACAGAAGTAGTATCCAGATCAAAGTATTTAAAATAGACTTGATTAGGATCTATCACTTCCTTGGGCAAACAGTTCTTACATCACTGCTCACTTGGCTCTTTGTAGCATCAACTTTAAAAGAAGAAGTATTTGAGTTTTAAAATGTAGGCAGTGAGTTTTGAAAGTTGTGAGGTATTCTTTTCTACCGTTTTACTCAAGGGTGGGGAACTGCTTCATGCTGAATCTTGGCAGAGCTCACTTTCCAGTTGATCATATACAATCAACTGCTCCTTCAGGTCCACTGCTGTTCAGCATTCATATTTTATGTGAAATAATGAGGGTAAAGAAGCCCAGACATTATAACTACTGCAGGACAATCTGGTCTGCCACCATTTTGAAGAAGGAGTACAATTCTACTGAAAGCGTGGATAGCTGAATTAATCAAAGGGACCAGTGACTTGTCATACCAATATGTGTAGTAAAATGTAACTTCACTCAGTGGGGGAAAGGAACAGGAGAATTTTAGCTGTACAGGTATCTTACACATGGTGGTGCTGTGGGATGGGTTAATCTGCACATGTGGTATGTGGGTAAAGATGAGTGAGGGAGACTAGTACAGTATTTCACTTGTCCTTTACTCAATTGGGCAGTTGGGGTATACCCGGAGTAGGGGGATATCATATACTTTGATAGGAGACAGAACAGAGGTAGCTAAATTTGTTAAATCTTTGCATCAATTATCTTATAGGTAAACTAGCAGAGATGGAGAACTGAAAGATTCCTAACCTGGAGAACAACCCTTTTGTTGACAGACACTCTGTTTTCAGAGCCTGCTGTGAAAATTTGAATGCAAATGATCGAAAGGAAAGCAAGTAAGGCAGGAAATATTTGGGTTATACAGTAGATTTCTTTTTAAATTTTGGTCTAGTATTAGCATGAGTCAATATTTAGGGGGGAACTGGAAAACAACTGCGGTAGAAGATTATTTGTTTTTTTGAAAGAATAAATCCACCTGATAAAAAGTAAGGACAATGTAATGGAGTTGGTTATGCATACATCAAACATCAAAAATTAATTAGATGAAGTTATTCTGTTGCCTGCAATATCAAGCAACCATTTGGAAAACAGAGCACACCCTCACCTGATCTTGTGCATCTTGAGAGTTATGGCAACACATGCCTGGGGATTCATTAACATGCATGTACATGTCAGGTTAAGCCTACAGGCTTCATTCATGTTAGCACAACGAACATCAGCACTCATTGAATATACAAGCTGCTAAGCAAACCTACACATTCAGCAGCACCTATTCATGTCCAGAACACCTGCTAGCAACAACAAACAAGTGAGCAGAAGCTCAAGCACAATATATAAACAACGGTTTGTACATAACACGTAGCCCCAGTAATAGAGCATGTGGGGACAGTGTAATAAAAGGCAAGGTGAACCTGAATGTCATAATTAAGAGGCAAGGGATGTTTAACAAGGAAAGCACAGTTAGATATAAGTAGATTAGTCTACAAACGGCAGTAATAAAATATATTTGTATCTATTTTATATATATATATATATATATATATATGTGTGTGTGTGTGTGTGTGTGTGTGTGTGTGTGTGTGTGTGTGTGTGTGTGTGTGTGTATGCGTGTATCAATACAAGTAATTCTGTGCACCTAGGAACACGTGTATGAAAGGAAAATGCTGACAGAGGCTCTGAGAAGGACACAACTACAGCAGAGTAAATGTTTTACATGTAAAATGTATTTAAAGTGCAGAGTTCAGATAACAACGAAACTAGATACATTAGGTGATATTGCATGTACTGTGGTTACTGCACATCAAATGTGTATCCAGAAAGTTATATGTTGTAACCAAAAAACCAAATAACCAGATGAACAGCAAAGAAGATACCAAGCTAATTTTTATGCGTTTCGTCCACTTTAATTCATATGAACGTCTTCAGAAATGTCATCCTAACAGTCAGAACCATTTAAATACAATTAGCAATCATTCCATGTGATCGGAATAACCAATGAAATGTGAAACATGATTGATACATATATACAATTGTTAAACTTTTCTTTTTTTATATATAAATGACTTATAAAAATATATATGTTTTGTAATTGTGCTACCTGGTAACAATTCAATTCTAAAAAATATAAAAAAAATATATAAAAATGATTTTATAACCTTTGTGCTTCTAAAAAGCATTTTATATTTATCATGTCGTTCAAACCAGGAAGCTGATCTGCATTAAGCATTATCTGCCATAAGGTTTCTTTACATTCTAACTGGACTTTATTTATAATTTCCACTAAATAAATCATTTACCCTTTCTAATACAGAAAATGTAAACTTTTTAAAGTTAATGCACTTACTTGCATGTTTTGCTAGTGCATTAGCCATGTCTTTCTTTCTAATTGCCAAAGTGTGTTCGTAAATATGTTTATTCAGCGTTCTGATAGTTTTTCCTATATAAAAATGCTCACATGAACTGCAAAAAGCAGCATAAACTACATTTCCTGATTTACAGGTGTAATGCCCTCTAATATAAATTACCCTATTCAAATGCTTGAACAAGACTGTATAACTACCAGAAATGTACCTGCATTGTTTGCAGGACCCACAGGTAAATGTACCATACTTGGATGTACAACTTTCTTTAACCTCAGTATACCTGTAGTTATTACTTTCAAGTATAATTTTCATGTTGACTGTCTTCTTATACGTGAAAAAGGGGGCTTTACCAATAACTCTACATAAATCTGTATTACCCAATATTACTTTCCAGTTATTACAGATAATCTTTCTTATAATAACCATCTCATTTGAAATTGGAATGGGAAATGCTAATCTATAAGTACTACAGGTGTCATCCACTCTGTACCCACCTACATTAAGGTTAATGATTTGGTGTAATATTGGACAAGCTTTGTCCCCTCTCAATTGGATAACTTCACTTAGTATATGTTTTAACCATGTGTAATCATACCCTCTTTCTATAAAGAAGTCAGTTAATGTGACTGTTTCATTTAAAAAAATGTCGTCTCTACTAGTCAGATGACTAAGTCTAATGAACTGACCCTTGATTACTCCACGTTTCATAAATTTAGGATGTAAACTGTCATGGTGTAAATACTGGTTAACAAAAGTTGACTTCCTAAAAATTCTACTTTCAAAATCTGTCTGTTCATTGTTTAAACTCAAATGCAAATCCAAAAAATCAATACTACTACCAAAATGACCAACAGTGAATTTCAAAAAATCAGTAGAACTGTTTAAATAGTCGACAAATGTCTCAAAAGAGTCCACGTCTCCACACCATTAAAAAATCAAATCATCTATGTATCTTTTGTAAAAGAAAATGTTCTTTGATAGTGGGTGTGAGTCTAGAAATTTAACTTTCCACATTGCCATTACTAAATTAGCAAAACTGGGAGCAACTCTAGACCCCATTGCAACACCTGATATTTGTTCAAAATGTGTTTTTTCGAATATAAAGAAATTGTTTTCTAAAACTAAATTCATTAAAGAACATATAATGTGGACCTTAGTGTGATCACAATCTGTGTGAAAACTTAGAAACTCCCTTAAAAATTCAACACCAATGGTCTGATCAATACTTGTATATAACGATATAACATCTAAGGATGCAAAATTAAAGGCTATGCCTCCAATTTCTAACTTGCCTACACTCTCTAAAAGGTGCCATGAATCTCTCAAGTAGGACTTTGTTTTTTGTACTGTTGGATTTAACTGTTATTCAAGCCAGATGGAAATAGACTGTCTTTGAAAAACTTGCAGACACTATTGGTCTAAATGGTATTTCCTCAGTATATTTGTGCAATTTGGGAATTCCAAATAGTGTTGCAAGTTTTGGATGTTCAATTTGTAAATATTCGTACACTGAATAATCAATGTTACCTTGACTAAATAAGTCGAACAGACAAGAGTCAACCTTTTGAAAGCTCTTGGTAATATATTCTTTAGTGACAATCTTATAACAAGTTTCGTCCTTTAACAAGGAATTCATAGCTTTACTATAGTCTATAGATTTCATTAAAACTATAGTTCCGCCTTTGTCGGCTTTCATTATTCGCCAATCCTTGTTTCTGGCTAACTTGTCAAGTACCTCAATCTCAAGAGATGTCAAATTAGATTCATTACTATTAGTGAATCCAATTTTTCTGAATTCATGTTCACATATGTTACCAAAAACAGTCAAGGTGGAATTCAAAAGTGGATTATATGTGCTTTTTTTCTTACAGGATATGTATTACACATACCATCAAAAATGTATTTTAAATTCAGTTTTCTTAAATACATTTTGAAATCAACTATTAATCTAGAAATATTCACTCGATTAGAAGGAATAAAGGAAAAACCTTTTTGCAGTACAGATACAGTTTTATTAGGTAACACTTCATTTGTCAAGTTACACACATTTATACTGTAATTTAGTTCTTTTTTCGACTTTTGCCCTTCCCCCTGCTCCTTGTTTGAATTTTCCCAGACCATCTTGGGGTTTTCTTGTTCCCCATTTTGTCCGTCAAAAAAGGAACAGACTTGTTAATAGTAGAAGCAACATGTGCATACGATGTACTAGCTTGAACATTGTCTGATGGCAAAGTACCACTTTTGTTACTTTCACTAACAGTCCGCTGTGGACCTTGTGGCCCAGTGTCACTGTTCAAATCTTTTTCAACATTGTTCGATGTATTTGAACCTTTCACCCCAACGTCACCTACTTGGACACCTTTTTTGTTCAAAGGGTAAGCAGTGTTCATACTGTAAGCTGCTAAATCCCTTTTTAACTTTTTTTGTTTCCTTTGGACAATAGAAGCTCTTTGTCTTTCTAACTTAGCATTAATGCCATAGTAAAGAGATGCCAGTTTATTAAAGGCATGTGACGCTCTGATTTTAATGCCCAGTCTTTGCGTTTGGTCCTTTAAATCGACTAACTCAAGTCTATAGTGGTTAATTAAAGCAGTCATAAAGGCCAACCCTGTGTTGTTAAAAAGCTCCACCAGCTGTGTATATAACTTGTCACCTTTTGCTACACAGTTGGGAAACTTATAACTTCTGAGACCAAACGTTACACATTTTAGTCGAACATTTTCTTCTAAATAGAAAATCTCTAACTGCAGAGAAACGCTCCTAAGACACAGTTTCTCTAATAAGAAAATGTCCTTTTTACATAATGTGAATTCGTCCGAGGTATATGTTGTAACCAATATTATGATTTGGTCTTTACCTATCATTCAATATAATTTAAATGGACTCTAAAGTCATTGCCCTGTGAACTTCAGAAAGAGTCTTTATTTTCATTTTTTGTCACTTGCAACCATAGAAAGGTTATTGTAAAGTTAAAATTGTGTTAGCAAAGCATGTGTTGTATATTAAAGTAAGTTATAGAATAGTTTATACAGTTATAAATTCTAACTGCTCATTTTCCACGCTACACTTCCTGAGGCATGCTCAGTAAATTGTGGAACTCACATGATTATATTGAGAATGCATAGCTACATCTGGGTTGGCAGTGTGTGGAACTACTTTGCTATTGTAATGTGTATTGTAGGAGTGATCAAAGGTAATACATTTCATCACCATAATTGATGTTAGATCATACATACAGGTTAGAAAATTGTAAGGCTTTCAGTGCCTTATGTGTATGAAGGAAACACCACAGAAGTTGTTATGTCAATGTACACACCTGTGACAAAGTGGGAATAATGAGAAGAGTCACGGACACCTGTGCAATCATTGCAATAATAGTAACAATTAATGTAAAAGCATTTGTGGCAGCAACCTGCATGTTATGAAAGGTAGGAAGTCTGTGACTGTTGATGCATGTTGTGTATTTATGTAGCAAAATAAAGAAGGAATGACACATACACAGAAGTGTCATATTGACAGGATATAAACAGAATAGTGATTTAGTATTCATACCAACAGTTGTCTAACTATAGCAGATGTGACATACATATATGCAAAATGAATGTTATGTTCATATGACATATGCAAACATGCACATAATTCAAAGTACAATTCATGTGTAGTCAGTCCCCTGACAAAAGGATTGTACATGTATGAATGTCATGCATCTCACTCTGCAGAGGATGTGTATAACACAAATGGATAGGTAGCCCAGACAAGACTTAGGTAAAACAAAATTACATGCCAGCATTACAGTGCTATTACTTCAGCTACTAAGAAAATATAGGAAATGTCAGGCTTTATTTGAGTAAAATACATTTGTGGTACTGCAATCAATGATACGATGTGTGCCCTTCCTCATGTAAGTGTCACACCATACATGTCGACATGAAAAAGTGTATCAAAGTATACATGTGAATGCAGTATACCATGATGTTGTAACTGACATTTAGCCCTGACATGAGCCTTGTTAAACACATTAGTCATACCTGTATAGCAATACTGTAACATATATCACACCCAGGGGAAGCATCAGTGTGTATTACTAACTGACTTATTGACAAATTTCATTTCACATACACCAACTGTACACTGGCTTGTGACAAATGTTGTCATCCACCATGCATAGGTCAAGAAACCCATTGTGTGGATGGTGGCAAAGCTAACTTTCCATGGGATAATTTTATTTCATTTTGACAAATAAGAGAAAATGACAAGTAAAATTGCAGGACATTGATTATATAATGTGCTTTGCGCTAAATGGTGCCACATCTAATACATCATTATACTCAGCAGGGTCATAAAGAAGCAAAGCAAAGACTACATAACATCAACTACCCAGTGCAAACCACTTATTCTCTGTGATAATTTTACAGCATGGCACACATTAAGAAATTATTAATAAGGTCTCATGTCCTTTAAAGGCCTATAGTGTGATTAAAATAATAAAATGGAGCTGTAAATGTTGGTATGAAGTCAAGCAATATAGATAATGTTATTTTTGGAGAAATAAATAATGCCTCTAAGCAGTCAGTGACACTCTCAGCAGTTACATCTTGCTAGACTCAAACACATACCAAGGTCAAATATCTGAGAGAGGTGCATCAGCCATTGACACCACAGAAAGAAATGTCATGAAGAACACACTTGAAAAGATTGTATTAGTATCCTATTGCAATGGTTATGGATACCCTACATTGAAGAGAGCGATCCAAAAAATGGTTGCCTTATTGTGTCATGTCTCCAGTTTTTGGCTAAGCTACTTCTGTCTGTCAGAAGTGTCTGACAGTACCTGATTCAAACCCCTGCCATTCATGCTCTACACCCTACAGAGCTGTGCAGTAACTGCATCTGCCACAGACAATACTAATGGAGGGTGTCACGCTTCATGCTGTGAATTCAGAAAGGCTTTTGATTTTGTAATACAGGATATAACAATGTTACTGTTCAGATAGGTTTGATTTAGCCATAACACTGCTGGCTGGTTAAGCCACTCCTGGCTGTCCATACTGTTTTGTACATATACTTTACCAGATTTGAACTACTTGCTATCTGGGTACACATGCTATACAGGTCAACATTATCTGCATGTGCCACAGCAGAAATCTCACTACAAGCATCACAAAACACCTATTTGACTGGGATGAAATGACCAATGTGTTGAAAGGACTTTGTTAGAAATAGAACTGGACAGAAATACATTAATGCAATGTTGTACATGTCACTTCAGTACACTCACACTATGTTGACCTTTGCTGGAGCTGAACAGCTGCCTACATAAGTTCACAGTCTACAGAAATGTGTATCAATCAGTGTGCCACAGGCAAAATTATACAACAGCTGTGTGACAGAGCATATTTGAAGGAAAAACCTCATGACTGTGGTGCAAAGCAGTTGTTTTAACTAAAAGTAATGGAGGAGCCCTCTCCCACTGTAATTGTACACATTAAAACTGTGGTAGATGTAATTCATGCATTGCAATATACTGTCACACACTCATACTATTCAGTCACTGTGCTTTTGTACCCATACCTATATAAGTACACAAGTTACATGATATTGTCCTGACTGCATGCAAAACAGGAGAAGTCTTACTACAAGTATGAGACAGGACATATTTCTGCAAGGCAAATGTGTGCCATTAAACTGATTGAAAAGGTGATGTGATCTGTCTCTTTCTCTCAATATATTGCATGATGGCAGGTGTTCCCAACCATGTGTTGCATAATGCAGTCATCCATGTGACTAGAAGCTCAATCAAGCACAATATATAGATGATGCCAGATTCAAACTCATGGCTTATTAAGTCTACAAATGATAGAATGTTGTATTATTTCTTGATGCCACAAGAAAAGGTTTACTACAAGACTGAGATAAATCACATTTCAACAAATGGGCTCATCTGTGTTTAACAGAGCATCTGTCTGTGCAAACATGGACAGAAAGTAGTAAAAGAGCTCTCTCCATCTGTATATGGACACATCAGACAAATAGGTGACACCATTCTTATCTATATGTACATTCATACACACAATCTAACAAAAATGAGTCTGTGGTGTAATGTACAGGTTTGAACTGACTACATAACTAAGATCACAAACCAGAGAACATTGCATGAATCGCAAGCACCACATGAGATGCTTGTTTACAAGTGTGAGGATATACATTATAAATAATGACACACTCGCTTGTTTGATAGTGATGCATGTGTGATAAAAGGGACTGAAAGTGCTGGGAGACTCCACTACTACTGGATTAAGACCACCTTCCTAAACAAGTACACAATCTAGAGAACCCAGTATCAACCACAAGTGCAACAGGTGAAGTCTTAATGCAGATGTGGTAGACTCATTTGAAAGGATGACCTCATCAGTGTGTAGCACACAAATAGTTTGTGTTAAAAAGGGTAAAAATTGATGTCTGAGCCCTCTTCCACTGCAAATGTATAGCCTGAATGGGAGTGTATACATCAGACCTGTTGTTGAAGCTGTATTTACCTGCCAGTAGACAAAAGCACACATTCATAACAGCTAACCAGTGTTGGATTTGAGCCACCAACCTATCTAGTTATGCAATGTAGAATACACACTATCAACCAAAAGCAACAAAGGAGAAATCTGAATGCAACTGTGAGATAGTACACATTTGAGGGGATTACCTCATCAGTGCATTGCAGTGAAGATGTTCGTGATAAAAGTGGAAGAAATTGATTGGGGAGCCCTGTCCCCGTAGAAATGTGTCTTGTAACTGGGAGTGTACACAACAGAACATTTTATTAAGCCAGTCTTTCTTTGTGGGCCATTTCTGGAAATGTTTATTGTGTGTGTTTGTCTATATTTTTAACCAGATTAAATGTGTGAAAAAGGGGTGATATTGCTGTGGTGAAAATGGGCAGGCAGAGGGTAGGACACAGGGTAATGATTAAAGGAATGGGCAGGATGTTGGTGGGAGAACACTATAGCTACCCAAGTCTTCACAAGATATATGCATACTTGTAAAAATATTTCAATGAATTTGTATAGTTACCACATCAGGGCTGGGTAACAACAACAGACTAATACTGTATGGCAAATTGGACCATATCAAGTGTGCCAAGCAGACACATGGTTGAAGCGGAGAGCTATGTATATGGTATTTTTTTTTTGTGGGACAGCTGCCCCATTTTTTTGTGAGAGTAGATTGTTGTGGAAGGTGCTTAAGAATAAGTGGATACTGTAGATTGAATAGGTTAGGTGGTAGGTATGGGCATAAAAGGCATGGCATACAATATATCCAATGATGATGATGGATGCAGCAGTTTGGGGGACAGTATGATTGGAGATAGGTAGATGACATCAGAGGTGCATCTATATCCAGCTTGAGCACATTGAGTTTCTAGTCCACACCCTCAGAAATGTCATCGCTGTCTCCTGTCACTGCTCCCTGGGTCAGTGTTGGACATAACACTGACTTTGCAATTTGACACAGGACCTTTTTTACACTGCTGATTTGGGCACTGAGGCCCCTCTACATGATGCCCTGCACCAACCTTGTCAGCTCCTGACAGGTGACAAAATCTCTACCTCCAGTACTAGTCCTCTGAGTGGGTACCACTGCACCAGCAATTGAGGCAGAGCTACCTGAGACAGATGGAGCAGGTAGTGCAGGTGTTGTGTGTCTTCTGCCTGTGCAGGTGCTGCTGGAGTCACCTGTGAAGGTAATATAGGCCAAACCCATGTGGTTAGTCTAGCTCCCTGCTCTGATGGTCATTTGTGTTGCAGCAGCAATGTTTCTATGTAGAATACAAATAAATAAATAAATAAAAACAATGAGAGATGTACAGCTGGGGAGAGAAAACATAGATAATATCAATGTCCAATTCAGATCTCAGATGTACCACTCTGGGCTCAGTCTCAGACACCTGTCTTTTTGTCAATGTCTACTAAGTATTTTTAGCAGTTTGCATATGAAAATGTTGTTTCAATTTAATACAATCAGTGTTATGCTTAGCAGCAATTTACACAGACTATAGGTAATATATTGAGCATTCATTAGACATATTTGGGTTGTTCAATTCATAAAAATTATAAGTATTTTAGCAGTTTGTATACAAACGTGTTATGTGACACTACTTATTCTTACCCCTCAGTAAAACTATTAGTAATCTGGATTTGAACCCTGCATCATCTTTGCTGTTTTTCCAAATGTAATTCATTTAACAGCCTGAGACACAGATAAAATAATTGACAAGTGCAATGTCTTCACTCAATACTGTCAGGAGTGGTGATGGAAGTGCACCAGTCGTATTTGTACTACTGATGACATTCCTAAATTAAATTTTGACTTTTTTCACTTAACTTGTAAGGTGTTTGTGTCATGGTGGAATCTATGAGAGCTTCCAGTTTGTGGTAGGCTGTGAACTTGATCATCCAAAGACCCTTGACATTAGCCTTTACTTCCAAGAAGTTGATGCCAAATAGGAGCCGTTCCAGCTTGAAGCCCTAAGGTTCCCCTTTGGTTACTTGTCTCTTAGTGAAGGTGATCTCACCAATCCTGATTACTGAATCCTGTCTGTGAGTAGGCTAGCAATCGAATAAGTAATGTGGGGGTATATGCTTAGTTCAATGAGTTTATCAATTATACCTCAGTGGGCTATTGATAGTGTTGTACTTATACCTTATTGGAATAACATTAATCTTTTATACAGGCTTTATTTGAAGACAATGTTGTTTTATCTAAGTCATTAATTCTTTTTAATACCTGTATTCCTGTTTGTGTTGAAAGAATGAAATACCTTTGTGTTGAAAGAATGAAATACCCTCTTTTATGGTCCATTTTATCAATTGCGAGGAAAGTTATAACCAAGAATTGGAAGAATGAAGCTACATCCTCTTTCAAAGAATTCACAAATATTGCAACCAAAGTATGCCATCTGGAAATTATCACCATTAAATCAATATCTACTAGAATCAATTCCTACTATATGTGGACAAATTTCAAGGATCTGCTTGATAAAAACAGCTATACTCATATCAATTGTAATGTATAGGAACTTTTTGAGAATCTTCATTGTTAGTAGACACTCTTGTAAATAGTTGTTCTTGTTTGTTCTTGTTCATATTGTTTTTTTTTATGCTCACAAATTTCTAAATACAGTTATTGTCATGATTAATTTGTTTAATTAAAATGTAATAAAAACTTTTTCAAAAATAAAAATTAAGCTTAACCGCTGTTTGAAATAATTTAATTTATTCCCATTATTTCTTTATTCAGCTGTTTGTTTACTTATTAATTTCAGTTTGATAACCATGTAAATGGGTCACTGACGGACCTTTGCGAGTCACAATCTGAGCTCCATGGTGCAAGACACAAACAGAACATTGTAAATAGAATAAAGAATTATACCACTTTCTGAAGGAATGTTAAATAGTTTGGCTAAATGCAGAAGTGGAATTCAAGCAAGATGATAGTTGAAAAAAAATAGAAGAAATGGAAATGAGGTCAAACTATAAATAGAGCTTTGCAGGCTAGAAGGGCATTATTGCTCACACCTGAAATATTTATATGTATGCGCATATGTAAAGTGTATAAATATAAATAATATGTTTAATAGAGTGGCTGTGTTAAGTATAGAAGGATCTCTCTATTTTTATTTATTTTTTATTTTTATGTGCAATAGTGCTTTTTAAACTGAGTGTGCATTATAGACGTCTTGCATTGTTGCAATTAATCAGCAAACTGTTTCTTTCTAACAAAATACCATATTTGCTCTCACTTGCAATTTATACTGTTTCACTGTAAAACTGTTACATTATATAAAAAATAGCTATCTATGCCTGGATATATCATTACTTATGAAACAGTAAAATAAGTAAAACTATGACTTCGCATGGAGCCTGTGTGTCTGCTTGCTTGTTTATTTGTTTTGTAGAATAACGTGAGCTACAATTTCACATGGAATATGTGTGTCTGTTTACTAATTTATGTATGCATGTATGTATAAAGTTGTACTGGCTAGTTCTAATTAGGAAAAAAAATGACTGCCCAGTGTATAGTAATATACATGCAATAAAAGCCATTAATTTCTTGTGATTTCATGACATTTCAGTTATAATTGAAGGCATACCTCTCAACCTTATAGTGTAGAGTGAAAAGCCTTGACAGAA
The DNA here is from genome assembly GCF_019279795.1 of Protopterus annectens. Taxonomy (NCBI): domain Eukaryota; kingdom Metazoa; phylum Chordata; order Ceratodontiformes; family Protopteridae; genus Protopterus; species Protopterus annectens. The sequence goes on from NC_056732.1 coordinate 826,957,250, forward strand.
ACATTTTATTGGGTAAAGTAGCTACCAAAGTCCAAGATAAGAGTAGATGACAGTAACTTTATTCAAGCGTTACATTACATAAGAGCAATAAGGTACAAGCAGAAGACAGAGTCTATATGACTCAAAGATGAATAGTCACTCCCCAGGAAATGCCTTCTACCATCTATCCCCCCACTGGTACTAAAGAACGGTCCTCAATCACTCTCCAGAAGTAAACGTACTACAGCAATGAGCTCTGATAACTTCCTGGGATGCCACCTATATAGTTTGAAACATGACCGACCAGTCCCACTAGAATCTCTATTCAGTCACAGCCTCCAGACAGGCTTCATCCCTAGGGAATGCAGGACTGCAACGGTCATTCCTCTACATAAAGGTGGACCATCAACAGACCCAGGGAACTACAGACTCATAAGTTGGACTAGTCTTATGTGCAAGGCCATGGAAAAAGTTATCATGGATCTAAATAAAGACACAGGAAATCTTCAAACACTGGACTCATCCAAGTTTAGTTTTGTCAAGGTACTAAACCCAGTGGACTACTTTGAGAAGGCCAGTTGAGCAATGGATGATTGGCAAAATAGTGCATACTGCCTACGTCAACCTGGCAAAGGCATTTGACACAGTACCTCACTTGGGTATTATAGACAGACTCACAAATTTAGACATAAATCCATGTGTAACTCGATGGATATTCAAATGGCTCATGGATAGGACAAATTAAGTTAGGGTGGGGGAATCCAACTCCACCAATAGGACTGTTAATAGTGGTGTTCCACAGGGCTCAGCACTTGGACCTCTCCTGTTTGGAATACACTTCTCTGAAGTCATAGCAAATATGGAGGGACTTTGGATGACCACATTTGCTGATTACTGCAAGCTGGGTGCAATGATTGATTCTGTAAGATTATGCTCAAAAGGGTTTTAAGGTTGAAAGTAATTTTGTTACAAATATGTAACATAAATAAGGTATAAAATAAAGCTTGCTTAAATGCAGAAACAGAGTTTAGTAATATGTGATCAGCATCCATACTAAATGACCATGGCTTGGAAAATAAGGAATCAGTTGAATGGACATTATTTCCTTACAAACAGGATGTATGCAAGAGCAAAAATGCAAAATCTGCTTTTAAAGAACATCGTTACAATCTGTTTCCTTAAAAACATGTTTTTCTGCATATAAAAAGAATGGACAACAGGACATCAGCATTGGCACAAGAACAGATGTTCTTATACAAAGATCCAGATAGAATAGAGAATGTTCACACAGTCAGAAAAGCTGGCCTCTTATAAATTCAGCAGAAATGTGACAAGACATTGAAAAATAATATTATTAAGTCAGCAGTTTGTGTCAGCATCTGCAACAATTAGTATTATCTGTACAGGATGAGCAATTCTCCAAAACAGATTACCAAGAGGAAATGTATATATGTGCATGACTAAAATTGTATATAAAGATCTGTATCAATCCAGTTATGTTAGGGGCATTGGTAGAGACACATTTGTCTCGAGGTAAATGTTATATCTCTCACATCATCTGTACTATATGAGAAGTAAAGTGGAACAGTACTTTAAGCTGCAACGTTAGTCCATTTGGTTTATTATAAAAAGTTATTTGTTACTGCTCTAAGTTGATGCTGCAAAGTATATTCTCTCATCAATGTATATTCTGCAAGTTTTTGTTTGCAACAGACTGTGAATACAAATATAACCAGACTTTGATTTTATCAGAATCCAGCCAGCAAGACTGAGTGTCTTAAGAAGACTTCAAATCAATCACAGTAAGCAGCACCATATAATTTTTCAATGGCAAGCTAGCCTGCATTTGAACCTACAATCTACATTCAAACACAGGGGCAGTGATGGTAAGCCCTGCAGAGGATCACTTCAGTCAAATTGCAGTAACTAACATTTGTGCATATGTGTAACTCCTAAACAGAAGTATTCCAGTTTATGCAGCTTGCAGTAGTAAAGTTTTTTTAGACATCTAAAATCTGGAGTGAGACTAGTTCAAGAAAGTTGCAGTGCCATATATTCTCCAAGAAAAGGTGGATATCCACTTGTACAGCAGTCCGCTGCCTGTTGTACTTCACCAGCTTCTCAAGTGACGCTGAAAAATTTCCAGCCATCAGCAACAACAGTCTGATCACCTGTTTTCTTGCTAACTGGTAAGATTTTTTTCTGTGTCACAGTTTTAGTGTGGATGCTATTAGACAGACTGAATATTATTAGAGAGTTTGGATGTTTTTAGACAGTATGGATATTTTTTATAATTCATGCAGGAGTAAACCAAGCTTTAGTAAATTGCAATGTTGGTATACACAGCACATTAGTAAATGTAAAACCTTATTAGGGCAGGTTGATAGTAAGGCATTATGCAAATGTATTACAATATTTGACTAGTATCTCAAAGAAAACCATATGGGGTATAACAAATGTTTATTGTGTGCTTCAACAAAAACTGCATTTTGTGTATTATACTATTATGCCATAAAAAAGTATTGCATCATATTGCTAAAAAATAGACTGTAAAGACAGATCTGTTCATGATAAAGAATTAACTAAGGGTAAAGTGTTTCTATTATATTCAGATGTTGGACAGTTATGTTCTGTCACCAGATGTGAAAGTTTTTTTTTATCTCAGTGTTACAACAGTCAAATCAGTTACTGATAGAGTCTGTAGTACATTTTGTTACAAAAGAATGTAATAAACTTCTAAAAGACAGACACAATGAGTTCAGAAAGCTTAGACAAGTTATACATACATTTTTTCAAAAGTGCATAGGAGTTTTAGATTCAGCAGAACAGGTTACTGAAAAAATATCAGAAAGACCATGCAACATTACAGGAAAATATTCAACAGCAGTTGCAGGATAAAGGAAATAAATTAGCTGAAGTGACAGAGATTGGGAACTTCCTGCATACACAGCTAATCTGTGCAAAAGAAATATATTTTATAATATGTTTATGTTTTGAAAATGGTTAAACATACATGGTAGGATGGTAGGATCTGATGTCTGGACAAATCATTCTCAGATGTTTTACTTTCATTCAGTTAAAGCAAGACATTTATCAGTAGTACAGTATATAACTGCTATTCTAATAACATAATCAAAAGATACACAACAGTTTTAGTGTATAAAAATTAAATAAAAATAGTTAAACAAAACAGTTCTAGTGCATAAAATTAAATGAAAATAATTAATAAGAGTAAAGATTTCAAGTCACAAGACTGATATGCTTGTATAAAGATATACAGATACAAGACAGACATGCATGTATGTTCTTTTCATCTAGAGTACATTTGTTTACAATGCACGAAAGCAAAAGGCAGACAACAGCAAATATAAATAATGTAAATATAAACATGTGTTAGTTAAGCTAATATCTATTTTGTTTTTTTTACATTTTTTTTATAATTGTATAGTAACACCAAACAGTTAAAGTTCTGAATTTTAAAAAGAAAATCACAGATGGTATTAGTCAAGCAGTTTTTGTAAAAGTAATGGCAGGACAGTTAAATAGATAAATAAATAAAAAAATACTGAAAAAGGAAAAATGCCAAAAGAATTAACTATAGTTTATAGAGTATAGTTTGTGAGCTCAGACCTTCCTAGACTGAATGAATAGTTACAGGAAATGTTGGAAAGATAAGATAAACAACAAGACTGATTGCCAGACAAGTAGCTTGAGTTTTTCTAAAACATTATTATTATTAAAATATAATTGTTAAAATGTTTACATGCAACACTATTTGGTAATTGTAATAAAATGTCACAATTGTGCATATATGTCACTGATAATCTGTTTGCAAGTAAATGTTAAAAGAAATAAAAACCTCAGTTGCATCAAGTACAGCCAGAAAATGGGCTATAGTATACATACAGTTCAAATCAATTGTGCAGAAGTGTGTAAATGCCTACCAGTGGTAATAAACAGAAAAAGCTTTATAAAAATGATCAGATCAGACAGGGGTCTATAGTTTGGTAGCCTAGTGGAGCAGACGTGTGGCCAAAGTATTGGGCTGGTGTACATTCTAAAGCAAATAAACAATAGTGCAATACTACAGGGAGAAGGGCACTTTCTCAGTTTTACACTGACTGTATAAGCAGTACTGCACAAGGGTCTGAAATAAAGCTACAGAAAAAATAAACAAGTGTCTGAAATAAAGCTACAGAAAAAATAAACAACAAGGGTCTGAAATAGAGCTACAGGAAGAAATAATATCTCATTCCTTCTTGACGATACTCTTTTGGGGGGGGGACAGGTATTAGTGTATTAAAAATACTGGTAAACTGGATTAAACCTGGCAGGATAAGATATTTTACAAGTTGTTAATAGCTATCATAATGGTTATTATTGTATTGTTTAGTATTAAATTGTATTTACAACCTGTTAAATTGTAAAGCTATACAAGAGATGGTTTAAAAAACAAGAGATGGCTTACAATTGCTTTATTACAGCTATACAAGAGAAAGTAAAGATATGTAAAAAATTGAACAAGATTGGTCACTATTTTAATATGTTTTTGGCAAAACAATGTTGGTATAAAAAAGCATGAATATTTTTAATTGTTGAGTATGTAGTTTAAAATAACAGGACATATGCCTTTGGTGCCAGTTCCACTAGATATTTCTAAAGTTTCATAAACATTTTCCAAGATTTTGCTTAATATTAATGTTATAAAATTTGTAAGATTAGATTAAATGTACTTTATAGTCTTTGTATGTACAAATGCAGTAGAATTCAGTACAAATGATAGTCTTTGTATGTACAAATGCAGAAGAATTCAGTACAAATGAAATTAATGTCTAGTAATGAATATGTGTGAAAAAACATATTTAAAGAAAACAATGCGTCCAGGGTACCTACTAGATTGAAATGCATGAATAGCAAACAGTCTGTGTAAATACATACTGTACAGAATACATTGTAATAAGTTCAAAAGTAATTTGTCAAGTTGTAATATCACTGGTTTTACCCCAGTTAGAGGAAAATTATATTAAAATATTGTACTCATACAACTAATGGACTAATATGTACATAACATTCTTTAGTGTAAATATATTAAAATAATTGCATTCAAATATTTATTATCTAAGCCCAGTTCAGTATTTTACCAAGGTGTTAATGGGCAGTTCAGAGACATAAACACAATGTGATGGTTAAAATGATATTGAAACTGTATATTTTCAGCAGTGTATAAATGCTTGCAGTAGCACGTGGTTCTTGTCTGTTATAGTTAATTCAACAGTTGCAGAGTTAATGGAACAGTTCTAAGTCATACATTAAATTCTGTAATTGCAAAAGAATAAATTAATCAAGTTAAACTAAAGCAGACACAGCTCATAATTGATAAATATTTTCACAGAATGGTCTGCAAAAGAAAAAGTTTTAAATACATTCAGTTTTGGTAGTAATACTTAATATCATTGTATTAACTATGTAAAATTGCATTTTGACTTATATCAAAAGAAGACTAAAGGTTTTGTTTCTTAATGTGTTTTCCATATAATGTGATCAAAAATACATACCGGTATAAAGTGTTTTGAGTACATTAAAATAAAAAGGAATTGTAAGATTATGCTCAACAGGGTTTTAAGGTTGAAAGTAATTTTGTTACAAATATGCAACATAAATAAGGTATAAAATAAAGCTTGCTTAAATGCAGAAACAGAGTTTAGTAATATGTGATCAGCATCCATACTAAATGACCATGGCTTGGAAAATAAGGAATCTGTTGAATGGACATTATTTCCTTACAAACAGGATGTATGCAAGAGCAAAAATGCAAAATCTGCTTTTAAAGAACACTGTGACAATCTGTTGCCTTAAAAACATGTTTTTCTGCATATAAAAATAATGGACAACAGGACATCAGCATTTGCACAAGAACAGATGTTCTTATACAAAGATCCAGATAGAATACAGGATGCTCACACTGTCAGAAAAGCTGGCCTCTTATAAATTCAGCAGAAATGTGACAAGACATTGAAAAATAATATTAAGTCAGCAGTTTGTGTCAGCATCTGCAACAATTAGTATTGTTTCTACAGGATGAGCAATTCTCCAAAACAAAATACCCAGAGGAAATGTATATGTATGTGCATGACTAAAATTGTATATAAAGATCTGTATCAATCCAGTTATGTTAGGGGTATTGGTAGAGACAAATTTGTCTCGAGGTAAATGTTATATCTCTCACATCATCTGTACTATATGAGAAGTAAAGTGGAACAGTACTTTAAGCTGCAACGTTAGTCCATTTTGTTTATTATAAAAAAGTTATTTGTTACTGCTATAAGTTGATGCTTTAAAGTATATTCGCTCATCAGTGTATATTCTGCAAGTTTTTGTATGCAACAGACTGTGAATGCAAATATAACCAGACATTGATTTTAGCAGAATCCAGCCAGCAAGACTGAGTGTCTTAAGAAGACTTTAAATCCATCACAGTAAGCAGCATCATATACTTTTTCAGATTCCTCCAAAGATATAGATATCCTTGAGGAGGGTCTGAGAGCCAAGTAATTGGTGCCAGAACCATAGCCTAAAACTCAATGCAAAAAATGCATTTTTATACCCTTTGGGAAGATGGCCACCCCTGCAAATTGCAACATTGATAACACTGTCCTAAGAGTAAACCCAGTGGTAAGAGACTTGAGAATTTAGGTTGACAATAACCTGAACTTTGATCACCACATGTCCACTATGGTGAGAAAATCCTTCTATGTGGTGCAGGTTATAAGTTATGGCAAGATATCCAGATATAAGGAAATCATAATCCCACTATGCTTAGCCCTCATTAGACCAATAATTGAGTATAATGCACTGTTCAGCATGCACCTGACTAGGCATTTGCAACCACTATAGTGGCCACAGAGATTCCTCATTAAAAGAGTACAGGGCGTAATGTCCTATTTTATTTATTTATTTACATTTGTTGACCGGGAGTGTCCAACTGGACATAGGTCCATTTTCAGCGGAGGCCCGGGGAGAAAAGCTCCACAGTTAAAATATACAGACAGTAGTTACATTGGATTTGTAGTTACATTGGATTCCTATGTGGAACACCTCAAACCCTTGTCCCTGTACTCAGTGTCCTAAAGAATATTGAGGGGTGATCTATTCCTAACCTACAAGGCATTCTCTGATCCAACCCTAATGGATCTGCTACACTTTCAGAAAGCAAACAACACAAGAATTACCCAATCTAAGGATGTATACCTTGTCTGTAACATAAGAAAAACGTGTTGAAGGAACAGGTGTGTGTTTCAGAGATTACTCCTTCTCTGGAAAAGACTCCCCATTTATGTGAAAGAGAGCTCTTCCTTAAGCCTATTCAAATGACATTTGGATCAATGAATGGTAAACTATAAATTCACCCCTGTTTGTCACCTGTGGCCTTTATGGACAACAGCAGCTTGTAGATGCTCTAAGGCACAAGAATGCACCATAATCATTCTAGTCCTTGGGCATTGATAATTATGAAAATTGGGACATGAATGGCTAGGTTTAACAAGGCTCTAGGTCCAATAACCTGGTAACCTCCTATAAGGATTTTTTCTAGTGAGTTGTAAATGTATGAAACTGCTTTACTCAGAAATTTGTGAAACAAGAACATGTTGGAATCCAGAAATACATATAAAAAGAAGTTATGTACCTAATAATGTTTCATGTTTGTTGTCCTTCATCTCGCCTTCCTTCTTGCTGGTTGGGTTCGGAGCCAACTCGGCCGATATACAATAGCTCAAGAGCTTTTACTGGCTCAAGGCTACCCCTTATGCCAACATGCCTAGTGGCAGCTCCCCAGATCTCATTTGTAATAGCCCACACTAGACATATGTACTAAGAAAAACAATGGTATGTCAGCAGGTATGTCAGCAGGAGACTCAGCTAGTGTAATCAATAAAGAATCCCTCTCGAACCTCTAGGATGGGAAAAGAGGGAGGAAGCAAGAAGGAAGGCAAGATGGACAACAAACATGGAATGTTATGGTAGGTACATAACTTCTTTATGTTATGTTGTCCCATCTCACCTTTATTCTTGCTGGTTGGGACCGCATCCCCAGGACCTGGTTCTTGGGTGGCCCACTGGAACAAACTCTTCAGGATTGTGGAACCAAAGGATGCCCTATTCCGGGAGACCACATCCACTCTGTAATGAGAGATAAGGGTATGAGGATTTGCCCATGTTGCTGCTGCACAGATTTAATCTGAAGGCAATTTAGCTTGGAAGGCAACAGAGGTGGCTAAGGCCCTTGTTGGATGTCCTCTGGGTTTTCCTGGAAGTGTCTTTTTACGCAAACCATATGAATAAGTGATTGTGTCTGACAGACATTTGATAATGTCAGTTTAGAAACTGGATAACCTTACTTATTGTCATCAAAGGATATAAACAATTGGTCTGATTTTCTGAGGTCTTTGGTCCTGTTTAAATAAAAACATAATTGTCTATGAACATGGGCGGCACAGTGGTGCAGCCACAGCAAGAGGTTCTCTGGTTCGATTCTCGGCTGGGGTGCCTTCTGTGTGGAGTTTGCATGTTCTCCCTGTGCTCGCGTGGGTTTCCTCCGGTACTCTCGGTCTCCCCCCATTCCAAAGACATGCATCTGGAGCATTTCTCCCCGGGCCTCCGCTGAAAACAGGATCTGTGGAACCTAGTCGGACATTCCCGGTCAACAAATATAAAATAAATAAAAATAAAATAAAATAAACATCCAATTGGTGTAATCTATACTCTGCCTTAATTGTTAATTGTTGCAATAATAGCTCAATGGGCTGATTTAGGTTATACTCAGAACAAAGCTTTGGCAAGAAAGAAAGACTGGTCCTTAGAGAGACTCTATCTTTTTGAAAAATGAGATACAGCGGGTGAACAGACAAATCATGTAATTCAGAAACTCGTCTAGCTGAGGTTATAGCAACCAAGAATAGGGTTTTCCAAGACAGAAACTTCAAGGGTCAAGATACTGCTGGTTCAAAGGGGGGCAGAATCACTGAAGCTAAAACCAAGTTTATGTCCCGGGGGGTTTTCTTACAGGGGGCCGTAAAAGTGTTGTACCTCGTAAGAATGCTCTGCACAACTTATGGGACATAATGTTTGAACCCAAGTCTCTTACATGAAAATTGGACAGCCAGTTGGACCCTGATAGTAGCTGTAGCTGCCCCTTTTTCAAAGATTTCAGCCAGAAAGTCAAGAATCTTGTGAACAGGAGCCATAAAAGGATCAATGTTATTACTTTTGGCCCAGTAAGAGAACCTCTTCCATTTGCTAGTATAAATCCTCCTAGTAGTGGGCTTGTGGGATGACACTAGTATGTGTTGTACAGCAGGGGAAGTATTTGGGAGTCTGGCTAAGACTGGAAGTGGAGTAACCAATCAGTCAGCTTGAGAGTTTGAAGAGATGGGTGAAGCCCACCTGACTGATGCTTCAGGAGGTCCGGAACTGGGTCCAGTATCCAGGGCTCCAGTTGAAAGTGATGGTGAAGCAACTGAAACCATATCTGACGATGACAGTAAGGAACAATGAGGATGAGTTTGCAACCCAATGATTTTGCTTTCTGAAGTACCTTTAGAATGAGAGGGAAGGATGGAAAAGCATATAGTAGTCCTGGAGGCCAATCGTGAACAAGTGCATCCCTGGATAACTGTGCCAGAGGGGGAACTAGGGTGAAGTAGCTGCTGCATTTGTTGTTTAGGAGAGTGGCAAAATGATCGCAGCATGGCTGACCCCATTTGTGGAAAATCAAGTCCGTAAACTTCTTGCTTCAGGGACCACTTGTGAGGCATGAGGATAGCCCTGCTGAGCCTGTCCGCTATCACGTTGGATTTTCTGGGAATGTGCACTGCAATCAGATAATGTTTGGAAGACATCGCCCATTGCCATACTTGAAGTGCCTCCCAACACAATGGGTAAGATCTGGTTCCCCCCTTCTTGTTGATGTATCATACCACTGACATTTTGTCTGTCGGGATTGCAATGGTCCCTGTAGATAGAGTCTTGAAGTGCTTGCAATGCCAGAAGCACCACTCTCATCTGTAGAACATTGATGTGCAAATGGTACTCGTGAGGTTGCCACATTCCTTGGACAGTCTGTCCCAGATAATGCCCCCCCACCCTATCTGGGAAGCATCCATGGTCACTGTGGCTACTGGATGTGGGTCTAGAAAGGGTCTGCCCAAAGTCACCTGGGGGGAGACCAGCCACCATAGTAGGTCCTTTTTGCAAGATTCCGTGATCAAGATTATGTGTGACATTGGCAATTCCTGGAAAGACCACTGAGCGAAAAGAAGCCACTGTAGAATCCACATGTGGAAGTGTGCTAAAGGAACTAGCATAATAACTGCAGCCATTGAGCCCAGTACTTGTAAGACTTGTCTTGCCTGAACTCTGGTCTTATTTATGAGAAAGGAAACTTGTTGACGAATGGTTGACACCCTGTCCATAGGCAGTTTTGCTATCATGCGTCTTATATCTAAGTCTGCCCCTATAAAGGTAATAGACTGACAAGGCAACAAGGCAGACTTTTTGTAGTTTATTGTGATGCCTAACTGGGAACAAGTTTGGATTGTGTAGTCCCGTGCCTTGATTAATTGATGCTCGGTGGTAGCAGTGAGAAGCCAGTCATCTAGATATGGAAACACCTGGAATCCTAGATGCCTCAGGTGAGCTGTGACCACTGCCATACACTTGGTGAACACCCTGGGGGCTGTGGTGAGACCAAAGGGCAGAGCTCTGAACTGATAAGGACTGGCTCCCAGCTGGAAGCATTGGAATCTCCTGGATTGCCTGTCCATTTTTATATGGTAGTATGCGTCCTGGAGATCTATGGAGCACATCCAATTGTCCTGACTCAAGAAGAGAAGAATGGACTGCAGTGTCACCATCCAGAACTTTGTCTTTTTTACCAATTGGTTTAGCTTGCTGAGATCCAAGATTGGTCTCCAGTCCCCTGTCTTCTTTGGAACTAAAACGAACCTTAAGTAAGTTCTGGATCTGATTTGGTCTGTGGGGACTTCCTGGATGGCTCTCTTTTCTAGCAATCTTTGAACCTCTAGGATTGCATGATCCCAAAGACTGGGAGGAACATCTGGGATAGGACATTTGTCTTTTATGGGGGACTGAGAAAAGGGAATTTTGTATCCCCTGGATATTATTGATAGTACCCATGTTTCCCTCGTGATAGATTGCCAGGCTGCTGGGTACAGCGATAGTCTGCCCCTGACTGCCTCTAGAAGTGAACAGCCGGGCCTCCCTTCAGGAGTGCTGGAAGGTATCTCTGTCACCCTGCTGTTGCAGACCCCCTCTGCCACAAGGGTGGGGTCTCCCATTATTGTTTCTCCCCTGCCCCTGAGGGAAATAAATCACCATGTGTGTCAGGCAAAGATCCCAGGGATTTTTGGTATCACATTTTCCCACTCTTCTGACCCTTAGGATAGGGTCTAGATGGAGTGGAAAAAATAGACTCCTATGGCAGAGAGAGTCTTGCCAACCTGTTCACACCTGGTGAGAATCTCTTTTACCTGAGGCCCAAACAAGGACGAGCCATCAAAGGGAGTGTTGGTAAATGAAGACTTAAAGGGTTCCACAAATTGACAAAGGTGCATCCAAGAGTGTCTGCATAAAGCTACTTTTGTACCTGCTGCCCTACTCACTCCATCTGCTGCATAAGTAATGAGCCTCATGGAGGAGTTTACCATGGAGGTCAAGGTCGCAAGCTGGGAAGCTGCCCTGTTTGCAACTCCCTCAGGTGTAGGGTCTTGCAGGGTATCTCCTAGCTCCTTCAGGAGATCCCTCTGAAGTCTTGTGAAATGTTATAAGTAATTCAGTGATCTGAGAGTAAAAGTCACTGAAGAAAAAACACACTTACCATACCTGTCCATCATACGAGACTCTTTGTTTGGCGGATGGACAGATGAAGAAGTTTTCGCAAGTTCCTTCATGGTGGCTGCTGCTACCACCATGGCATCAACAAGAACTCCCTTGGAGAGGAAAGATTTATCTTTAGGAGCTGTAATAAATTTGTTAGGTCTCCTCGGAACAGGTTCCATGGTCTCTGGAGAGCTCCAAACCTTTCGACTTACTACAGACAAAAATGGGTCGAACGGCGGAGACACCCAAGAGGTGGAGGATCGGGAACCAAATGCATCCAGGTATACAGACTCATCCTCAGAAGGGGCTAGGGACTTCCAGCCTCCCCTCTGTCTGAGGATTTCCAAGATGTCTGAAAAAGAGACATCCTCAAAGGGGGACCCGGCCGACTCATCCAAGTCCGTATCTGAAGTGATAGACTCAGGGGAGTCTAGATGCTTTCTCTTGCATTTCTTCTTCCAAGGGACCTCCTCCGAATGTTCGAGGGAGGATTCAGAAGAAGTGGGATTACTCAGTGGGGTGTCCTGGGGCACAGGTTCCCTACGCTTGCCAGGAGGAGGGACAAAGACCAGCACAGGCACCAAGGGAGAAGGAGCCAGTGGAGCAGTCTCAAGAGACAGTATGCGCCTTATCACTTCGAAGGCACCATGGTCCTGAGTCGAAGGCGCCTCCAGCTCTGAAGAGCCTGGAGATCTTCTTCAAACCGGGAGCAAAGGCTCCAAGGCCAATGTAGGAGCTGAGCTCACCTGCACCGAAGCTCCGAGAGGGAGAGCAGGGTTGGACAAGGGTCAGATGCCACTTCCCCCCTCAGAGCCGGCAAGAAAACTTCAGTGCCCAGACCCCTCGATGGACTGAGACATTGAGGAGATCGGAGTGTTAGTCGGAACCGATAAGGGAGAAAAAAAATGGAGCCAATGGTTCCACCACCATGACTTCCATGCACTCCGGCTCCGAGCCCAAGAGAGTCGGAGGAGGAATTGATGGAGAAGCTGGGAGGGCCAAAAGAGCCAAATCCTTATGGACTGGACTCGAGAGTAATTTAGGAAGTGCCTGTGACTTGATCCAAAAATCTGGAGGACTGAGAGGAGTGTGAATAGGACCTGTGACTCCCCGTTCCAGGTTGCAGCAATGGAGATTATGGAGCGGAGAGTACTGGCTCCAAAGAGGAGACCTTGATCTCTTATGGAGCCAGACTGGCTCTGAGGACACAGATGGAGCCACCAGAGACTTAGCTTTGTCAGAGCCAATGCTGGGGGCCGACAGAGCTGAAGGCTTCTCAGTACATTTTGTCTGTTCTGAGCTCAGAACCAATGGCTTGGAGTGCTTCTCAGACACTTTGGCTGGCTGAGGACCCTGAGATGAGTCATCCTGAGGGTTCTTCAGGAGGCCACGCAAAATAAGCTTATTTTTTCTTTCCTGCAGGAGTCTGGAACTGAAAGCATGACAGATTGAGGAAAAGTCCTGCAGGTGAAAAGCCCCTAAACAATAAACGCAACTCATGTGCCCATCTGTAAGGGACATTTTCTGGAAACACGAGTCACATCTTTTAAATCCAGAGGGTTTAGACTCTTTAGACATAACTAGCACTAGTCAGGGAAAAAGGCTTCAACAGAGAAAAACTATCACTCACAGCCTACAACAAGTAGAAGTAAACAGACTGATAACCACAAAAGAAAACTTTTTCTTTGTTTTGTTTTTGTTTTTTTAAAGAAAGAAGGAAGGAAGGAAAGGGGGAGAGCCTCTAATTTAAACAGCAACTTCCCTGATGGGAGAGCCTCTAACTAAAATAGCAGTCCCCGAGAAAGGGTGAAGAAAGGGCAGAACCCTCTAATTTAATTGGGCTCTAAGGGGAAAGCAGGCCTGAAAGAAAAAAAACGACGGCCAAAAGCACCACAAAGAGCAGAGAAAAGGGTTGTTAGACTAACAAAGAAAGATACATGCTCTAACGAGTCAATATAACCAGTAAATTACCAAAGAATTTGAAAGTAACTAGAAAAAGGGCTGGGAGGGTGGCCTAATGGTTAAGGTGTTTGCCTTATAAACATAAGATGCAGGGTTTGAGTCTCACAAGGGATAATTGGCTAGGCTTAAAATGGCTTGCAAGGGCAGTTAACTTAGTAGTAATCTATGAACCTATGAAGCCATGAAATATAAAGTACTAAGCCAGAGCCAGTATGGAGCAATCTCGACACTGCAAGTGGCAAACGAGATCTGGGTAGCTGCCGCTAGGCATGTTGGGATAAGGGGTAGCCTCAAGCCAGTAAAAGCTCTCAAGCTACTGTATATTGGCTGAGTCAGAGATGAGGATTGGCTCCGAACCCAACCAGCAAGAACGAAGGCGAGATGGGACAACATAACATTAACCAAAATCAGCTATAGTGGAATGTTGGAAAGGGTAGGATACTGGTTAGCAATGAGATTCTCTTTAAATAAGCTATACTTTACTGGTTATGACATTGATATCTACAACACATTTTATATAGCATATCTCATGGACAAGAAGTAGGTTAAAAAATAAAAAAAAGACAACTGGGTACACATGTCCCAGGGAAAAAAAAAAGATTCTGATCCTCATATGCGCACTGGTTCCAGGACTAGAAAAACTGACAGTGCAGAATCTTCAAGACACAGAGACATTCCAAAAATTAGGTTAGGCTTGGCACAGGGGAAGGATGCCCTTTCCCCATTGTAGAAGGAAACAGTAGTTCACAAAAACTGATAGGCCAGAAAACAGCCATAAAGATGATAGAGTAGACTACTGAGGATAATAAAAAAATTGTATTGTTACTGTTATGCAAGAAGCCCAGAATTTCCAGACAGTAGATATTCAAAAAGATTAATAGAGAAATTAGAGGAAAGAAAAATACTTACACAAAAAACTGTCAAAACCTTCAAATGCATTTTTGTGTTCATTAATTTAACAGATCCATGAAAAACATTATATAGACAAAGAAACTTTGAGCTGTTTAGAAAAAGAAGCAACTGAAGAGGTGCAAAAAATATAAAGAACACAACCTAGAGATTTTTGAAAGGCATAAAAAATAATCATGGACATGGGATAGAAAGAGAGATCTGATACGCTGCAATATTTATGCAAAGAGAAAGCCAAAGTAATCAATACAAAAATACAGATATGGAAACTTTCACAATACAAAAAATAAGATCTCAAAGGGGGAATGTAAAATAGAAAATTAGTAAAGTAGAATTTAAACAAATAGAAGCTGAAGTTATGGAATACTTGCAAAGTGAAGGATTTAGTGTAGAAAGTCTAACACAGGTTATGTCACAGAATGATGGAACAATTAGTCCCCAAAGTAAGGAGAAACAGGAAGAGTGGGAGACATCGAAGAAGAAATGTGGACATGGGAAAGTAAAATATATTTTATATGGTTCAATATTTATGCAAAGGAGAAAGCAAAACTAATCAGTGCAAAAAAAGCTGCACCAAAGATATTTGCAGAGAAATACAGGCAAAGGCATCTGGATATAGAAAATTTCACAATATAAAAATAAGAAACAAAGGGGGAAAGTAGAAAAGAGGATTAGTAATGGGGAAGTTATAGAAACAGAAACTAAGGTTATGGATTACCGGTAAAGTGAAGGATTTAGTGTTGAAAATCCTACAGTGGTAACATCACAGCATGATGGAAAAATGAGTCTAACAAATTAAGGAGAAACAGGTGGAATGGGTAGCAGCAGTGGTGCAGTGATTAGCATTGTTGCCTCACAGCAAGAGGTTCTCTGGTTCAATTTTCAGCTTGGATGCCTTTTGTGCAGTCTGCATGTCCTCCCTGCAGTCATGTGAGTTTACTCTTGGTGCTCCAGTTTCCTCTCACATTCCAAAGGCACGCAGTAGGTGGATTTGGCACTCTAAATTGGCCGTAGGTGACAGTGTTTGCACGAGTGAGTGGTATGAATGAACTACCTTGGCAGGGCTAGCCACCTGGTGGTGTAAACCTTGGCTCAAGATAATTGTCACTGTGGAAGTGACACCCCAACCTTATGTGTGAAATGGGAAAAGAGGTTGAGGATGGATGGATGGAGGGATGGATGGATGGATGGATGGATGAATGGATGGAGGTGGAACAGGAAGTATTTGATCATTTGGCACATGAAGATTCTCTGGAGCCTTCAGCAGGAAATGAATACCAAAGTTCAGCTGGAGTAGCACAGCAAGGGAAGGAGCAAGAAACATTGACAACTCTGATGCAGTCAATGTTGTGTAGTGATAGACAAGTTAATTCCCATATGAAAGAGCAACAGATGATGTAGGATGCAGCTCAAGAGACTATGTCATAGGAAGATGTTCAGGAGCTTTCTGTAGAATGTCTGTAGCAAACAGTGAACAAAGAATGTACTCTCAGTTTAGAAGAAAATGATCTAAGGCAAGAGTTGCTTGATTTAATAAAGATGTATAGACATATTAAGACAATGAAGAAAGATTACAGAAAGTCAGTAAGACCCAAAATGTTAGAAGTCTGATTAAACAAACGAACACAGTAATTAAATCTTTCAACATAAATCCATGTAATATAACAGAAGTAAATAGGCTATATTAATGTGCAGCTAAATTAATAACAGATAACATCTTACCACAAAAACACAGAGCAGTAAGGGAAAGGAATGGAAGAAATCAAAGGCCATCATGGAAGTACTGAATAGAGAAAACTATAAAGCAGTTAAAACAAGAAGTATCACTGTTAGAAGAGTACAGAAGAGGGAACAAATCTACAAAATTACTTATAAAGGTAGATGTGATAAAAGCAGTTTGTAGAATCAGAACAGATCAGGATCTATCATGCACGTTTGCAAATAATAAATTAAAGATATCAGCACTGGTAAAAAAACTTAGAAGATATGCTGATAAATATAAAGGAAAACTATAAAATAAGCAATTTGTTACTGGCCTAAAAAGTTTTACAGAGAACAAACCAAAAGGAATAGAAATACCACCAAATAAAGAAGAAATAAACAAAAGCTGGTGAAATATCTATTAAGACCCTGTGGAACATAACAAAGCTGCTGAATGGATAGAAGAAGTAAAGGAAACAGTAAGAAGTTAAAACGTACAGGCTATAAAATGGAATGGAGTAATGGCCTGAGAAACTAAAACAAAATGATGACTACAAGAATACAAGGTGTAAAAACATGTCTTATGCACAGTATCTTAAAGCCCTTTCCCTCTACTCAAGTCTCCTATAGATTGCTGAGGGGTGATCTATGCCTGGCTTACAAGGCATCTGCAAACCCCATACTTATGAATCTACTATATATTTGTAAGTCAAAGAATACCAGAAATACAAGGTCTAGGGATCTGAATTTTGTGACATAAACACCACATGCTGGAGAGACAGATATGTGTCTCAGAAACTGCCCCTCCTATGGAACAGGCTTCCCATCCATGTAAAGCTGAGGTCGTCTATTACTCAGTTTAAGCAAAACCTAGACAAGTGGATGGGGAATAGGAAATTTAAACTGGGCCTGGCACCCATTTCCTTTATGGACAGAGGTATCTTATAAATAAATGCCTGGCTTTTAATGTCCTACTTGGATGCAGGACAACATTATTCTTTTGGGAAAACTTGGCTAGGTTTAGGAAGGCACCTTCGGTCATTAGCCTAGTATCAGTCTATGAATCTATAAGAAAAGCTCCTTACTGGAAAACCCCAGGCCCAGATGCAGTACCTAACTTTTGGGTAAAAGTATTAACATCTTTACATAAAGACTGAGCCCTGAGTGAGAATTATTTATGTGTATCCTAAACAGACACCAACCTGGTTAACAGGAAAAATGATACTCCTCCTTCAGGGTAAACCTGCAAGTTATCCTAAAACGTATAGACCAATAACTTGCCTTCTGATGATGTATAAATTATATGCCAGAACTGATGCCAACAGAGTTTATAGTCATATTGAAGAAAACTCGATCATGGCAATAGGACAAAAGGATTATACAAGAAAGTCATAAAGAGCAAAGGATCATTTGTTTATAAATAAAGTTCTAATGGAGAATTGTAAAAAGGGAAATAATCTAAGTATGGCATGGACGGATTATAAAAAAGCATGTGACAGCATCCCACAGTCATGGATAAAGGAGTGTTTACAGCTGTATTAAGATACACCCTACATTGATCAGTTACATTACAGTGACTATGAAACAGTGGCAAACCACAATGCAGCTAAGCTACGATAAAGGATAAATTATTATCCAGGGATAAAAATTCAAAGGGGGATATTCCAAGGTGGCTCTTTTATCACTGTTGCTCTTTTGTCTTGCCATTAACCCATTAAGCTGTCTGCTTAACAGATTAGGTCACGGTTACAATTTGCTCCCAGAAAACATTAGTGTAAAGACTTCTCATCTTCTTTTTGTGGATGATTTAAAATTATATAGTTCATCAGATAAGGAACAGAAAGCACAGTGGTCAAAGCTTTCTCAGATGATATAAGAATGTTATTTGTTCTTGAAAAATGTGAGCAACATTTAAAGCAGGAAAGCTGCAGCACCAAGAAGATACAGGCATGTGATATAAAAGAACTTGGGCAGGAGGGAGTGCATAACTATTTGGGAGCTGATGAAGGATTGACAAAACTCAGTAAAGTATATTTTAAAAGACTAAAATTAATACTAAAAACAGGCCTGACATCTGGGAACAAAGTCCAAGCTATTAACCAATTTGCTCTTCCTGTTCTAACTTACAGTTTTAGGTGATTGACTGGCCCCAAAAGGTGGTGTTTCTATTCCTTTTGGTTTGTTTTGATCAGTTAGACAAGAAAATAAGAAAATGCTTCATGTTTATCAAATGATATCTAATAATCAGTGTATACCAAGAATATATATTCCTCAATTTGAAGGAGGTATGGGTCTCCCCAAAATTGATTACATTTATTAATCTGCAATCATAGGACTCTACACATATCTGCTAACCTCACAAGATCCAAACATAGTGAATGTTTTAAAACATGATGAGAACAAGTCCAAGATGACTTCCATGCTTAATTTAGCAGAAGCATATCAGTGTCAGGTGGGATTCCGCGGGAACCTAAATGAAGCCAGTGGTAGACAAAAGTCAGGCAGCAATTGAATGTGCCATAAAACAAAAGAAAGAATATAAGGAGAAGGGTCAGATGAGAAGGCAAGAAATGTGGGAAAGGCATAAATATATAGTTGCAAGTACAGAAAACTCCTGGAACAACCTGTCAATCAGGATCTGATGCAGGAATAGTTAAGGAGAAGTGAATTTAAACCAAAAGATGATAGGTTAATATTGGCGGCGCAGGACAGTGGACTGCATATACATTGGTTTACAATATCTATTAAATGTGTGGGAGAAATAGACAAATGCCAGTTTTGTAAAACATAACTGGAAAGAGTTGCATATCTTGTTGCTGGGTGTGATACACTAATGGCAGATGGACTGTATACTGAAAGGCATAATCATGTGGCAAGACTGTTGCACTTGGGGATTATAAGCACTGGAAATGTGAACCACAGAGCATTATAGAAAATGATGAAGTTTATATCACATGGGATCACCCATGACCAACAGTTCAAAAAATAGATGTGAGAAAAACAGATGTAGTAGTCCAGGAAAAGAAGACAAAAGTAGCATTGATTTCTAACAGTGCTACACCCAATGATTACAGTGTCTGATGTACAGAGAGACACAAAGTCATAAAATACCAGGATTTGCAGTAAGAAATGGGGGCAGTGTGAAAGAAGGATACACTGACAATTCCAGTAGCAGGAGGAGCAATGAGTCTCAATAAAAAGAATTTACAGTTGCATTCAGATATGTTACTAATATATGTAACTCTGTATGAATTGCAGAAGGAGTCAATTTTGGGCACATTGCGGGTGCTGTGAAGAGCCCTTTTGGCTAGCATCAAATATTGAAGCTATACTAATTTCATAAACTTTAAATGTACTTTAACTTATGAATGGGGTCCATTCCTGTCATGGTACTAGTAACCAAAAAGTCTTGGAGAAATTAAACCGGCAGATTAGTTGGGTTAAGCCTTGCTTGTGTGAACAAATTTTAGTCAGTTGTATGACATATGTATCCACAGTAAATTTATACAATGTTATGCTGAGGTCAAGGACATTTTCCTTATGTGGTTTTGCCAGTCTAAACATCTATCCTGTATACAGCTGTTGCATTGTTCTTTTAACTAGATTTTTAACTAGATTGCCCCTCAGAGATCAGCAATTGTGTCTGTTTTAGGCAGTCTTGGAGCACAAGCACCTCTATGACAAGCTCATGGATACAAAATTGAAAGTGACAGTAGCTGGCAGCAGACTGAGCTGATTGAATACAACTGCAACTAGGCAAAATTAAACTGCTGTCTGTGGCAAGATTGCTAGAGACAGTACACCCTGCATAGGGGTATTCCTCAGGGATTAGCCATTAATATCATATACATACCCATCTATAAATATAACATTATTATAATTTAAATTCATAAGTATACTAATACATTTGGTTTATTTCCAGTCAATCAAGGACTCCTATTAGCTAAAATGGCAAATGGCTATTCTATAAGTAGGAAAGAAAGCTTGGAGGTAAAACTCATCACTGTAATGTTACTGGAATTTGTGGTGCACTAAATTGCAAGTCAGATGACATAAAGGTCCTACAGAGACATTCAGCTTTGGGTTTGAAACCCCAGCAGGTAAAGACACTACTACACTAAGCTTTGAGGAAAACCACCATTATATCATATCTTCATGAAGACATAGATGAGCACAATGAAAAGCAGTTGTTCCATGGGCCCAAATAACATCCTAGGCTGTCTCGCTAGTGCTGTACAATATTTTCTTCTACTTCAGGGTTTGTTCATAAGTTGTGGCAAAGATCTAAAGTGGCTCCTATCTACAATGCAGAATATGCTGCTTCCTTTGGGACATACAGAACCATTAGTGTCACCAGTAAAATGTGCAGGTAGAAGAGGATTGTTGTACTTGTTCAGGTAGACATGGGTGGCCTTCTGCATCCAGATAATATCCATCCTCTCATTATGAGATAATATGTTATTAGGTAGGATGGTATCATGGAATATCAATAAATACAAATAAAGGATAACAAAAAAAGTCAATGAACTCAGATAATGAAAAAGCGATTAGATTTGATCCTTATCAACTGTAACTTCCTGTACTGTCAAACCAGACCACAAATCATAACTATCAACCTCTTAGCATAAGAAATCTGGACAAAACCTAAAATAATGGGGGGACAAAAATAGGAATATATTTTAAATATTGCTCTTAGAAATTTTGAAAGTGAGTTAGTAACAGATTTTTACAGTACCATGCATTTTTTGAAGGATATGAAGTCAGAAACTCAAGTGTATACAATCAATTAGTGACTGAAATCCTCAGTGATTTGCCGGAAAACCACAAATTCTATGAATAACAGACCAAAAATATGAGTCAAAGATCTGGACATTCTGCAAAAATTTGGACAGTTCAGACTTATGCCACAAATCATTCACATTCTCCATAAGACTTTGCAAACATCAGTATTCAGAAATTATGCAAAGGCTTATATGCTAAAACTGAATGATGACATGATGAACTCTCTCTCTCTCTCTCTCTATATATATATATATATATATATATATAAAAGAGTCTATACCACTACATTGACAGCTAAAAACACTGAACACCCTTACCGTGACACTGTTTAACCGAAAGCAGGAAATGTTGATTGGCTAGAACAGCAAATTTTTCCCAGGAAACAAAATCGCTGGGCCAACAAAAAAAAACCCCCAAAAAAACAGACAAACACACCCTACTTAAATATACCTACTCCAAGATCGCACTACAGTGGAGGAAACAGCAAACTCCTGACAATGACCCAGAGATTTTTTTCCCTTGGAAAAAGATTGCTGTTCTGGCAATTCAACATTTTCTACTTTCAGTTAAGCAGAGTCAGGGTAAGGGTGTTCAATGTTTTTAGCTGTCGGTCTTCTGATATAGACCCTATATATATATATATATATATATATATATATATATATATATATATATATATATATATATATATTCATTCAAAAAGTCAAAGTTCATATGGCCGGCCAAGACCATATGATTGACTTTCAGGAAACTCGAACTTCAGAAAACAACAAAAATCTACCTTTTTTAACTTTTTGCAGAGGGGCAAGCCCCCCTGCACTCCTGAATATTATATATGCCAACTCCAAGATCTCACTACAGTGGGGAAAAGGGTAAATTCCATGATCCTCACTTTACCGCAATCTCCATTCAAAAGCTTTGAGTTTTCTTAAAGTCAATCATATGGTCTCGACCATATGTATTTCAACTTACTGAAGACTTAAGCTTCTGTATAGGACCCATATATATATATATATATATATATATATATATATATATATATATATATATATATAGTGGATATAAAAAGTTTACACACCTCTGTTAAAATGCCAGTTTTTTGTAATATAAAAAATGAGACCACAATAAATCATTTCAAAACTTTTCCCACCTTTAATGTGACCTGCAACATTTACAATTCAATTGAAAAGCAAAAAAATATGTTAGGGGAAAAAATATAAAAAAATAAAAAACGTACAATAAGCTGGTTGCATAAGTGCGCACACCCTTAAACTAATATTTGTTGAATCAGATTTTGATTTAATTATAGCATTCAGTCTTCTTGGGTACACATCTGCTATCAATTAAAGAGACTCTGATTAACCCTAAATAAAGTTCAGCTGCCCTAGTAGGATTTTCCTGACGTTTACATTGACAACAATCTCCTGTATTCTGCATATGTCTGGGCTATGGGGTAGGGTTGCAAGACAGAAGCCTATTCAAACGCAGAAAAACTTCCAGGCTCGGCTAAAATTTGCAGAACAATACATCAAGTCTCCCAAAATCATATGGGAAAATGTGTTATTGTCTGATGAGACCAAGGTTGAACTTTTTGGCTACAATTCCTAAAGGTACGTTTGGCGCAAAAAATAACACCGCATCACCAAAAGAACACCATCCCCACAGTGAAGCATGGTGGTGGCAGTATCATGCTTTGGGGGTTGCTTTTCTTCAACTGGAACTGGGGCTTTTAGTCATGGTGGAGGGAATTATGAACAGTTCCAAATACCAGTCACTTATGGCCCAAAACCTTCAGGCATCTGCTAGAAAGCTGAAGATGAAGAGGAATTTCACCTCTCAACACGACAGTGACCCCAAGAATACATCCAAATCAACAAAAGAATGGCTTCACCAGAAGAAAAAATAAAGTTTTGGAATGGCCCAGCCAGAGTCCAGACCCAAATCCAATAGAAAATCTGTGCTGTGAAGTGACCTGAAGAGGGCTGTGTAGAAGAGATACCCTCGCAATCTAACAGATTTTGAGCACTTTTGCATGGAAGAGTGGGCAAATATTGCCAAGTCAAGCTGTGTCATGCTGATAGACTCCTACCCAAGAAGACTGAATGCTGTAATTAAATCAAAAGGTGCTTCAACATGGTATTAGTTTATGGGTGTGCACACTTATGCAACCAGCTTATTGTACATTTTTTTATTTTTTAGATTTTTTTCCCCTAACAGATTTTTTCACTTGAATTGTACATGTTATAGGTCACATTAAAGGTGGGAAAAGTTTTGAAATTAGTTATTGTGGTCTCATTTTTTTATATCACAAAAACCTGGCATTTTGACAGGGGTTTGTAAACTTTTTATATCCACTGTGTGTGTGTGTGTGTGTGTGTGTGTGTGTGTGTGTGTGTGTGTGTGTGTGTGTGTGTGTGTGTGTGTGTGTGTGTGTGCTGTGTGTGTGTGTATAATTTGGTTAACTGCATTTTGCTCATATTCACTCAACACTTAATGAACAATAAAACAGTCCTCTCCCAACTTCACCCATCAGCTTAAACTTAACTTAGTAGGATAGCAAAATTATGCAAAGTAAAACAAACCAAGCAAAACAGTCCTTCAAAACAACCTGCCCAGTGGTTTGAAAACCTTAGTGTACAGTGTTATTGACAATTAAGCATGCATATTTTACTGTTTCTGATGTTCTTTATAGCAGTCATAGTACTCCCCTAACTTTTCCACAAGACAAAAAGAGAAATTAAAAAAGAAAAAAAAAGAATGTAAGCATTAACTTATTTATCAAAAAGATTATACATTACAGCTAATAAATAAAATCAAAACAATGTAAACGAGTTGTTATACACACCATCATGTTTTATATTTTTTGCAACAATGCAGCCATACTTTTTTTCTTTTTATATTGTTTATGTGAATCATAATGCAGGTCTGTAAATGGGCTTGAACATCTGTTATGCTAGTCAGAAGGAACGGGTGGTCCTTGTTAATGCATATACTGGATGGCAAGCTTTAGTCCCCTTCTTAACAAGTGACGTAGGTGCTTCCTCAGAGAGGTTGGGTCCCTCAGGGATCCATGTCAGGACCTCTTCTATTCAGCATATACTTCTCTGATCTCCAAATCATATAAGGGGCTCTCTAGTTAACCAAATTTGAGGATGATTATAAACTGTGTGCCACCCTATGGTCTCTACCTAATATGCAAAGCATGCAACTTGAACTTATATCTCATCTCTGACTTCTCTCCCTCTGTTCAAAAAAAATCTCAAAAAATATCTCAATAAAACATGGCTATGCCCCTGCACTAACCCAGACTAACCCTGCTTTTTCCTTCCCTGTCATCCTTCCTTCCACCTCAACCCAATTATATCCAATAACTTAGTTGGGGACTCTCAGCTGCTCAACTTTCCACTATGATTTGGAATAAAACACCCATTGCCTACTTACCCAAATGTCTCTCCCCTTCCTTCATAAGAGTATCCCTGCCTCTCTTTCATAACAGTAACTATTCTACTTCCTCTATGAAAAATATCTAATCCTTAAACTCTACCTATACTATCCCTGATACCTTTCCTATCTTTCCTTCATCTCTGTTCACATTTATTTTCATTTAATATGTTTTTATAATGATGCTAAGCACATCACACAGTAACTGATTTTCTTTATTTCTCATGTGTAAAGAGTACTGTGTTATGAACATCACACAGCCTGTTACTTTTACTCACTTAAAAAAAAAAAAAAAAAAAAAAAAAAAAATTTGTCCTCTTTCCATTACATCTCCATTTATTTTTATTGTTAAACTTTATTAATTGATGTACTAATAATTTGGAGCTTTTCTCCCCGGGCCTCTACTGAAAATGGACATATATCCAGCTAGACTAGCCCGGTCAACAAATGTAAAATAAAATAAATAAATAAAATAAATTATGTATGTTAATAGTTGATGTTCAGAGAACAGGCTAAAACTAAATGTAAAAAAAAAAAATACAATATTGTCACATATGGAAAGCAATCCCTCAACAGAAAATGCACCTATCCAGAATGAACATATTGTGAAAGACCTTAGAACATGGTTAGATAATTCCCTTTCCTTTCATCATCATGTCACAACAGTGGCTAGGACATTCAATCTATCTGGCATAGTTGATTGTAAAGGGGATCTCCTCAAGATCCAAATAAATCCTTGCCCTTCTATATTCTGCAATGATCAACCCCATCATAGAATATCAGTAGACATATCAAGCAGTTGGAGAGACCTCAAAGGTTCTTAACAACAAAACAGATAATGGGCCTATAATAACTGAGCTATCAAGAGATGTTGGAGGCTCTGTCCTGTACTCAGTGTTCTGTAGGGTCTATAGGGGTAAAGGATGATGCGTGCCTTGATTTTCAAGCTAATATGGATCTGGCAGTCAAAGACATATTATATGTCCACAAATCAAATCATCCAGCAAACAATAGAAGGACCAGAGATCTGAACTAGTTTTGGCAAACAAATGGTAGAGAGACAGATTCCTCATGCAATGACTATCTCTTCCCTGGAATAAACTTCCACTCCAAATCAAGCAATGAAAATTGTATCTTTCTTTAAAAAAGGAATAAGACAATTGAATGGGTGTTCGCAGTTTCACTTACAACTTGACTGGCTTAATGCTCTTTGAAAAAGGAGGTAAGGTCTAAGGGTGGGTATTCGTAAGGAGTAAATGGCCACATGGCTCATTTGCCTTGTATTTTCTATGATTCTACAACTGTGACTCAAATGACCCAAATAGACGTTCATGGCCTGGAGAAGCCTGGGGGAAGTGAGTGGCATTGGCATACATCTATGCCATCCTGGGGATGGGTGGAAATCTTCTATGCAGCATTGTTTGATCTCACTGAAAATTATAGAGAGGAATGTAGAAAGTCAGCCAGGGACACATGCTAAACTCCTACCAAGCTGCTTCATCATTAACCTTCTGAGAAGACACTGCATTCTGAGGATGGTATGCATGGAAGCATGCACAGCTACCAGATGAGAGATCATTGTACGGCTCTCACATGTGAGTATGAATGTCAACTGTCAAAGGAAGGATCAGTAGGGTTTACAAGAAAAGTCCCAGATGGCTACCTAAATGACAATCTCTCTTTGCTGGCTATCACCCTGGGGAAAGGGAATGAATGGTTAGTTGGTCAGCGGTGGGGAGGGATGATGGTTGGCAGGCAGCAAGGGAGAAACAAACAATAACAAAGAGAAACAAAAAATGAAGCTGAAAGCATTCCTGTAATTAAGGTATTGTAAAAGCAGTTATATATGAAACATGCTGGAGAAAGGGGTAGAAGGGCAAGGACATTTATTCTAATCCTGCAAGAAAATCAAAATAATAAAAATGATACCACTGAATCAAGTAAAAATGAGCTAATCAAAGTGGTTATACCCAACACAAATTCTGATGCTCATGTCTAAATAATTCATAGTGGCTGTCAGACAAAAACAATGAGTAAAATCATCTCACATCACATCACATCCATCCAAGGTTACACAAGAGCATACTTATCTGTCCGTGTTGTAAGAGCATAGTTATCTGTCCATATAAGAGCATACTTATCTGTCCGTATCCAATTACCAGCACACATATCTATTAGGGTCTATATCAGTTGAGCGAACAAACCATGATGAGAACAAATGTTTGCTAAAGTGGCAACACAGTTTGTATGTGTGGTTTCAAATAACCCAGTGTTAATAGTAAAAGACTAAAACACTGCCCAAAATTGGTGGGATATATTTAAAGAATGGTCATCATCTGGGACCAAATTGCTAAATTGGTTAATACATCCTGTGTTAATAGTTTTAAAAGTCATAATAATAATAACAGCTTACAATAGTTTATATGCTGCAGGTTACAAAGAGTTGCAATAACTCAACAGGTTATAATTGTAAATATGAGCAAAGTGGTAAATGCTAAAAATAGCAATGCTAATGAAACAAATGCAGTCTTTTCTTTAAGTGAAGTTTAGTCCATTCCTCAAACAAATCAAAAAAATGGGGAACTGAAAGAATACTCTGTGCTATATAGTATATACTGTCCTTTCAAACTGTTGCTAGCATGATTATTAGCTTGAATAAAAAGCTGCAAAAATAGTATGAAATATAAAGGGTTAATCTAGAATAATATAAATGCTGGAAAATAGAAAGTGGTATATGTGCTGGCAAACATATAATAGCTTAAATAGATTTTGGCATCCATGTGAAGGAGTATGTTATTGAAAAACAAAGTCTGTAAAAATAACTACGTAGATGGCAGCTGCAAGGACATCCATGAAGTAAAGCTGAAACATCAGCAAAGTAAAGGAATGTAACATAACATCAAGTTTCAGATAGTGCTGGAACACCACGATTCAGATAATGCAAGACTGAGTTTCCATGGATCATCAAACTACAAAGAACCAAGGACAAGGAAACAAAGGAAAAACTGTTATACAAAGAAAGAACTGTTTTACATCAGACTCTGGAAAAATACCAGACCTTCTGGTATAAATGTAACTATGCTTAAACAGACTTTGGGAATTTGCTATAGAGAGCTGACAGCATATGTGTTGCGTGTTTGTAGAACCAAAAGTCAAATGTAACAGAAATATCATACTAACTAAAGCAGTTTACTGAAGAAGTTTGCCTCTGTGTATTTATTGTACTTAGTACAGTCCAGTATTTCGGGTGGCCACGGTGATGCAACGGTTAGCGTTGCTGCCTCACAGCAAGAGGTTCTCTGGTTTGATTCTCAGCTGGGGTGCCTTCTGTGCAGAGTCTGCATGTCCTCCCTGTGGTCGCGTGGGTTTCCTCCGGATGCTCCAGTTTCCTCCCACATCCCAAAGACATGCTGTAGGTGGATTGGACACTCTAAATTGTCCCTAGGTGTGAGTGTGTGCATGTGTCTGCCTTCTGTGGAAGGCTGGGTGTCAGGCTGGCAACTCGACACCATAAAACTCCACTGCCAATCATGAGCAGACAGGTGATCTGCTGTGGTGACCCCTAACCGGGAAAAGCCGAAAGATGAAGAAGAAGAAGTAGAAGTACAATTCAGTATTTAAAAGTAGCTGTTCATACCAAGAGTTATTATACTGTGGTGTGCTTGCATACAAATCTAAATAACAAGAAGGAACCAACAAAAGGCAGTACAAAATTCTTCATTCAGCAGCTGGCTGGTACAATTATATTAGGTGATGCTACAGCATTCTTCTGCCATGATGATTATTTATTTTTGAAATGACCATTCAAAGACCTACCAAATACCCATGCAACAAAATACAGTCATTATCCCTCCTACATTTCTCAGAAGAGACTAAATTCATGATTCTTTCTTTCATAAAATTCAACCAGTTTTGTTCTAAATATAGGAAAAAACACCAAAAAAGACTTCTGTACAGCTACTCATTGTAGTCCTTTCAGGGGAAAAGCACTTGATAGCAAAGAAATCTTTCAGTCATACAGAGAGAATTCTGTTTCCGCTGCTTCATCGAAATGAATGGACACATTTTCACCTCATTTCACACCTCTTGTGGAATTCTCTTTGCTATGGAAATTTTATTTATTTAACATTTGTTCACCAGGGATAATCTGACTGGACAACTAGTGCCTGTTTTCAGAGGAGGCTCTGGGAGAAAAGCTTCACACAGTACAAAATTAACAGAAATCAATGGTAACAGTGACAGGTTGCAAAGTATAAATGTTAACAGTTAACAACATGTTACAAAAAGTTTAAATGTTAACAAGTACAAGTGGAAAGGTAGTTTAGAATGTTAACAAATATGAAGTAGATAGTTGGAGACAACTTACTGAACACAACAGAGACAGTTACAACTACTAGGCCAAAAGTTGTTTGTTAATAAACAAATATGTGTACATAACATTGTCATGGCAAAAACATATGTACAATATGTGTGCATAGCATTTTCATAGCAAAAACTTATGTACAAAATTTACAATGAGCATTGGTTAAGCAAATTATTAGTATTGACCAGGAGCATAAGGAAATAGTACTCCTGCAATTTAGTGAAGCTTCAAGGTGGCCCATTGCAGTTGCATAGATGGTTGGTGTGAAGGTATGATTTAAGTAGTATTTTGAATGTGAAAGTACAGTTTTGTAACTTGTAGCCAACAATGATGAAACCACGTTTGTAGTAAAATACTTATCACTTATTAATGTTTTCTATACCACATATTATAGGATTTTTAACAATATTGCCATTATTTGTATAGATTTTCCTTAGCATATAAGTAGAATGTGTTAGTTAAAACATAGTTCATGGTGTAAATTGCAAAAAAATGTGTTTTTGTGAAGACTGAGATGAAAAAAAATTCAACAAAATTTTGAAATGGTACTGGATGTTAGCACTAGATGCATGGGGTAAATGGCAGCTTCAACAGATAATATGCAAACAAGTATATTTCCATATAGGGTTGGGAGGGTGGCCTAATGGTTCATAGGTTCATAGGTTGGTACTAGGCTATCAGCCCTAGGGCCTATACAAGCCTAGCCATAACAATTCCCTGGCTATTTCTTCCCACACTATTTACTTCCCTGGACCCCTGTCTAGCAGGGCGACTGACATGATCCCCGGGGTGAATTTCCTTTCTCCCACCCAATCGTCAAGGTTCCTTTTGAAGAGGACCAAAGAGGCACTCTGCTTGACATGTATGGGCAATCTATTCCAGAGTCTGGGGAATTTCTGGGTCAGGAACCTATCCCTCCAGCATGTTTTGTTTATTGTGATGACAAGGTTTAGATCCCTGGAGCGTGCGGCTCTGAGAGATTGGGATTTCTTTAAGTGTAGCATGTCCAACAGCTCTGGGTTTGACATGGCCTTGTATGTTAAGCAAAGATCGCCTCTAAGTAGACGATATGCGACAGAGTATAGCTGGAGATTTTTTAGGCGGTCAGCGTAGGGCATCTGCTTTAGGCCTGTGATTCTTTTAGTGAGGTATTTCTGTGGCCTTTCCAGTTGTTGCAGATGTCTTGAGAGGTACATACCAAATTGGGCATTGTATTCTATAATGGGTCTAATGAGGGATGAGTACAGTGGGACAATGACCTCCTTTTTTCTGGATGAAAAGCCCTTAGTGATGAGGTGTGCCACATAGAAGGATTTCCTGACTGTTGTGGCGATGTGGTTATCGAAGGTGAGACCACTGTCCACCTGTGTCCCTAAGTCTCTTATCAAACTTTCGGTGTTTAGTGTACTGCCACCTATATGGTAATTCACGGATACCTGTTTTTTCCCAAAGGGGATAACTATACATTTCTTGGCATTGAGCTTGAGCCCATGGCTCTGGCACCAAGCATCTGTTTCTGTAAGGCCCTTTTGTAGAGTATCCACATCATTTGGGGATTCAATAATGGCTCCCAGTTTGCAGTCATCTGCAAACTTTGTTATCCAGAGTCCCTTAGTGTTGGCCTGTACTTCAGAGAAGTAGATGCCAAACAAGAGCGGTCCCAGGACTGAACCCTGAGGTACTCCACTTGTCACTTGTCTGGAGCTGGATTTGGAGTCAGCTACTTTTACAGTGTGGGTTCTTTCAGTAAGCCAGTTAGCAACCCATTGGGTGATGTAGGGATTAATGCCCAGCTTAGTAAGTTTATCTATGATTTCAGAGTGGGGGATGGTGTCAAAGGCCTTGGCAAGGTCTAGATAGGCTGTGTGGACCAATGAAAACGAAAACCCCGAAGGAAGCTGTCCACAGGTTTTGATCAAGTAATCTAATAAATGAACGTAATCACTGTACAAAACGTAATGTAAGCACTTTTATTTCACAAGAACTTTCAGAAGGCTTAATATCCGACCTTCTTCAGACAAAACAATGAATAACAAAGAAAAGTTAGTTTAAATACTTGTTACCCCACCTTGTTAATGGCCTCTTAATTAAGGACCCGCCTTCATTTAAAAACTCTCTGTACTTTTAAATGTACATGACAACATTCAGAATGTTCCTTAAAAACCAAATAAAAACGTTTTTTAAAACATTTTTTAAAAACATTTATGTGTTATATACTATGTAGTCATATGGACACTTAATGGTTTAATAATAAACTATTAAAAACCAACATTTGAACCAGCGAAAATCGCTGTTATTGTCCTTGATTCTAATTGTATGTACAACTATGCCTGTCTTGAAATAATGTAAAACCTCAGTCCTTGTGGAGGGTGCAAGGTTGCCTATTGCACATACATAATTCAAAGCTACCTTCCCTCCCTGAAACTACACAAATGTCTAATGTGGTTACATAATGTAGCAGCCTACCCCCAAAAATGTAAATGTCCTCCATCTATTTAAAAAGAAGGTGAAAAAAAGAAAAGCAAAGAAAAAAAGGTGAAAAACCCAAAGCCCTAGGATTGGCATGGTGTAATAAACCTACACTGTATTAGGTGAGATCCGATGGTCCATGTATAGACCGAACTGTCTTCCATCCAGAGATATATAATATAATATAACAGCCCTATAATGTGTAGATGCCAATCAAGAGGTACCTACGAGTTCCAACACATAATAAAAGTGCTTGTTACCTCCTCAAAGCCAGATGTTTGAGAATACAGGACAAGGAAATGGCATCATTTAGTCCAGGATGTATGTATGCTCCTGTTCTGATTTGCCAGAACAATTCTTCTTTCTCCAAGTTGACCTGCCAAGGGCCACTGTTTGAGTCCGTTACAACCTGTTTTACAACAGAAAAACGAAACGCATGGTCAGGGTATTCCATAACATGGCGAGCTAATGCATTCCTTAAGTCTACCTTTGATATTGCATAAAGATGTTCATATATGCGTTTCCTAAATGCCCTTTCGGTCTTTCCTATATAGAAGGCCAAGCATTGGTTGCATAAGGCTACATAAACTACTGCTTTGGTCCCGCAGTTGAAATTACCCATGACTTTGTATTTCTTTTTGTTCATATTAAATTGTGTCCCTTCTTGGATGTTTTTACATTGTCGGCATGTCCCGCATTGGGTCATGCCTTTAAATCTATTAGAACATGTTCTTTTATTTCTTTCCAAAAGGGATTTTAAAGAAAACCCTTTTCTAAACGTAAGACCTGGTACTGGACCTAGTGTATCAGTCAGCTGCCTATCCTCCATAATGATGGACCAGTTCTTCTGTAAAATGTCCCTTATATAGCGATGGTCAACCGAAAAGGAGCACAAAAATTTTGTGCCCAAATTGGTCTTATCACTATTCATTTTCTCAACTTCCTTATTGTCTTGACTTATATGGGTATCAAAACCCCGTAAGTTCAAGATAGGTTTAAAATGTCCCAAAAGTCTTTTTGTCTCGACTTCTTTTTTAATTTCAATGAGAAGAAGTTGAGGATAACCTCTGTTCACGAACATACTGTTTAATTTATCACACTCATCCATGAAATCCGTGTCTTTAGTCATCACGTGCGTCTTACCATCTGTCTTTGATGGTAAGGGTGACAACTACTAAAATGTAAAAACCCATTAGAATAAGTAGGTTTACGGTAAATCCTACTAATAAACCTAGATTCATTATAGTCCTTGGTGAGCAATATGTCTAAATAATTAATTTCGTTAATGTTCATTTCGAATGTGAAATCGAGAAAATCAGTAAATGGAAAGGTTTTATTTCATCTACAGGGCCCTTCCACAGAAAGAACATGTCATCCTGGTATCTAGTATACGTATTCTCCCACTGTGCAATGACACAGTTTGTCTCCCCTCCCACACGGGGGACCCACCCAACCCCCCTTTGTTTATAAGTAAGCCCATTAAAGTTAAAGAAGCTGTATTTGAGAATCAGCTCTAATAATGACAATATTCTGGGGTACTTTTTATTTTCCATGAACATCCTTAACCATTCCAAACCCAGCTGTTATATAAATCTTTTATATCCACTGTCAGGAATATAAAATTTGGGTCAAAGGATATTTCATTAATGTTCTCCAAATCTGCTTCTCTGATTTAATAAGTGGCTTAAGGATGGTATCCACATATTTAAAATAGACCCCCTACTGTCCACAATTGGTCTGGGGGTTTACTGATGGACTTGTAAAGGTTGGCATTTTTGGTGCTAACATACACAAATAAGAGTGTATTTCCTGATCTATAAATTCCTCCAAAAACAAATCTTCTATTGTATTTCTTATATTGTAGTGGGCTTTATTTACTTCATTTAAGCTGATGTTTTCATAAGGGCCATTGTCTAAATGTGTAATTAATTCATTTACATAATCATTGTTATTCATAAAAATTCAAAAAAAAGGCTGTGTGGACCACCTTACCCTTGTCCATGGCTCTGGAGACTGATTTGAAGAAGTCAATCAAGTTCAGGAGACAAGATCGTCCCTTCACAAACCCAAACTGGGTGGGGTCCAGTGTTTGAAGGTTGCCAATGTCTTTGTTTATAAGTTCCATGATAGTACGCTCCATGGCCTTGCAGATAAGGCTTGTCAGACTGATGGGATGGTAGTTTCCAGGATCCAAGTTGGATCCCCCCTTGTGGAGTGGGATAACTGTAGCTGTGCGCCACTCAGTGGGCACGAAACCTGAGGTGAGGCTATGATTAAACATGACACTTAGGTGAGGTGCCAGTTCATATTGTAGTTCATGTAGTACACAGCCTGGGATGTCATCTGGTCCCATGGATGCTGTATTCTTAGCTTTGGAGAGTGCGTTTTTTACTTGTGTGGCCGTTATTACCGGAATTTGGCAATCTTCCGGTATTGAGATGGGCCATTTAGGGGGTGAGAGGGGGGTGAAGTTGGCACTGAATCGATCTGCCAGGATATTGGCAATATCCTTGGGATCAGTATATTTAATGCCATTCTGTTTTAGCTCAGAGCAGATCTGAACATTGCCATTTAGATTCTTGACATAGTTATAGAATGCCTTGTTGTTGTCTTTGGAATCTTTGGCAATTTTATTTTTGTAACTAGCTTTGGAGGATTTTATGAGGGATCTCAGTTTCTTACTGAGGCTGGTAAGGAAGTTTTTTGCATCCTGGGATTTTCCTCTTTTCTGCAACAGTTTCTTCCTTTTGTTGTAAAGTTTGTTTATGGCAGGGGACCACCAGATTGGCTTCCTTTTTTTGAATGCGAGCATCTTGATTCTATTTGGGATGGCACGATTTATGCATGAGTGGATGTGCTCATACAGTGCCTTAGTGTAGGATTCAGCAGTTGAACTTTCAGTTCCTGTCTGCATGGGTGTCATGAAGTTTGTCACTTCTGACTTGAGTAGCATGAAGTTGGCTTTGGAGAAGTTTTTATGGAGGTTTCCTTACTGGGGGGTGGGGGTGGGATGTGGATGTTAAGGGTGATTAGCTTATGGTCAGACATGACTAATGAGGGGGTGACCATAGGTGTGGAGCATCGATTTCCCATGTTGGTAATGACCAGGTCTAGGATATTGGAGACCCTGGTGGGACTATGGATTAGTTGATCCAGGGCTTTGGAATTTATGAATTCCAAGAACCGTTGGGCAAAGGTGTTGGTACATGTGTAGCTTTCCCAGTTAATGGCAGGGTAGTTAAAATCACCCAGTATTAGGGTGTTTGGTTCTATCTTAATATTTTCCAGTATATTTAGAAAGGTGTAGTGAGAATCTTGGGGTATGGTGGGGGATCTGTAGCAAGCTACAATTTGGATTGCAGTCTTACCTAGTGTTAGTTGCACCTGGAGAATTTCAGATGCATTGTGTTGGGCAACTAGCCTGGTGGTGTGAATATCCTTGGTGAATATTGACACTCCTTCACCTTTAGTGTTTCGGTCCTGCTTTGGTGGCCGAAAAATGTGGTAAGAGTTGTAGCCTGGTATTGCAGGGGTGCTCTCTGGAGCCTTGAACCAGGTCTCAGTTACTGCACAGATATTGATGTTCTCCATTTTTAGGAGTGCCTTGAGAGAGTGCATTTTGAGGTTTAGACTTCTAGCATTGAATAGCATTACCTTCAGATTTTGCATGCTTCTACCTGTTACGGTGGTGGTTTTGTTCTTTGAACTTTGCCTAAAAAAGGCACTATGGGGGTGGCAAGAGCCTTAGCCAGTAACTTGAATCCCAGAGGCGATAGGTGCAGACCATCTCTGGCAAAGCATCATGGTCTGTCAATCATGTCGTCCCAGGCAGACAGATACTGGATCCCCTTTGAATGACACCAGAAGCTTAGCCAATTGTTGAAGTCAATCATTTTGTCCTTATATTGTGGTATCATTCTGGGTGAAGGCAGGATGCTACTCAGGGCTAGGGTCATACCTGCCTGGGCCACATGATCCAAGAGCTCTTCCATGTCTCTTTTCATGTAGTGGTTTAGGTGTTTGCCTTATAAACACAAGGTACAGGGTTTGAATCTCACAGGGGATAATTGGCTGGGCTTAAAATGGCTCGCAAGGGCAGTTAGCCTAGTACTAAACTATGAACCTATGTCCCATATAGGTGATTGTATGGTCACCATACCTCTTAACCCTAGTGTTAGAAATCTGGACAGAGCTTAAAATAGCTGGCCAAAAATAGAGACAGATTTTAAATTTTGCTCTTATAAACTTACAAACTTGCTAGAATAACAGGACTTGTGTTAACATGCATTTTCTGCAGACTCTGAATTCTCAAAATGTCTGTCGTTATTTCGTGACTTCAGTCATTAGTGATTTGCCAGAGCATAACAAATTTTATAAGAAACACATGAAAATATAAGGGAAAAAAATCTGAACAGTTTGTGAAAATCTGGACAATGGGGAGATATGATGGTCACTGACCATCAGTAGCAGATGGCAAATAATGAAAAGAGGAACACAACCATTCATCTTTACTGAGATGTTCTGAATCTTATTTTCTATGAATGAGTTTACTACTGGAGTTGAAGCATGTAGAGTGATTAGGTAGTCAATATTGGTTTGCATTCCAAAGTCACCTAAATTTGAGGATGTCTGCTAGCAAATGTATATATTTAAGTTAGTAGAAAGTAAGCACTGCAAACAAACAATAAAATATTAATATTCAATGTAACCTGTTATAAAACAATATGTCAGTGGTAGAGCCTGGCTCCATGTCTTGATCACAATGTAACATATTACAGAACAATATGTCAGTTGTAGAGCCTAGCTCCATGTCTTGATTACAATGTAACCTATTACAAAACAGTATGTTAGTGGTAGAGCCCAGCTCCATGTCTTGATCACAATGTAACTTATTACAAAACAATATATTAGTGATAGAGCCTAGCTCCATGTCTTGATCACAATGTAATCTATTATAAAACAATATATTAGTAGTAGAGCCTAGCTCCATGTCTTGATCACAATGTAACCTATTACAAAACAATATGTCAGTGGTAGATCCTGGCTCCATGTCTTTATCACAACATAACCTATTACAAAACAATATGTCAGTGGTAGATCTTGGCTCCATGTCTTGATTACAGTGTAACCTATTACAAAACAATATGTTAATGATAGAGCCTGGCTCCATGTCTTTTTAAGTCCCAGTGACTTCCTGTTATGCAACTTTATGTTCCAAAACCTGCAAGCTGCACTATAATTGGTTTAGGGAAGACAATGGTATCTCACTCTCTGGCAGAACAAAGATGATAGCTGGGTCACCACAATAGAATGTCAAGTTGTACAAAGGAAAACTCTTGTTTGTTGGTGAACTTGCACATAAAAGCTATTTAGAACACTTTACCTTCATAAATGTAACACCTGCTGGTTCTGTAGTTTTAGTATAAGTCTTCAAGGATCACATGAAGAGATAGATATACTAGTAGAGTATGGCTGGTGTAAACAGCTTGTCTGGTGCTCTTAAGGCAAAAATATGTTAAATCATAAGGAGTCTCATAAGTGTATTTGGTGGCAGAGCACCTTGGTCCAAAGGTTGATGACTGGCTTTTTAGACATCTCATCAGAAGTGAAGCCATATGCTGTCAGCAGTCAGCTCAGGAGAGGTACACAGCTGTCAAGTAATCTTCATTTAATGCTGTCTTATGTCACTTGGCAGGACTGATTGCTGGACAGATCAAGGAAACCACAACATGCAGAGAAGGTATAGTGGCAATGTTAAGCTGATGCAGTTGCATGGGATGAGCTCAGATTCAAGCTTTAGAAGACCTCCCATTGACCTGGAGAGGCTGGGAATGGGAATTCATAATGGATCCTGTTCATGATTTCAGTAGTTTAGGTGGTAGCAAGCATCAGTGCCCTAAAGTGGTCAGTGTTTGTCATGATAGTAACCTAAATTCTGCTGGTGGCCATCTGAGGAGAGAAATGCTGTCTGGTTAAAAAAAAGCAGTACAGGAGGCTACAATGTTTTATCTCCTGCCTCATTTCTCCATCAAAAAGGAAGTACAGTTGACATCATGCCATGATATTGCATTTTCAAAAAAAATGCATCTCATTCATGAGGCTATATACTGGGTGTTAGCTGTAAGACACACATTGTACCTTCCAACAATGCAGTTTGCTCTACTGGGGCTTTCTGCATGTTTGATTACCTTGTAACTTGCTTGTGCTGTTCGCAAACATGGTACACCTGTCTTATAAAACACTTTCTGGAACAAGCTGACATTACCTGGGATGTATTGTGGTACAAAAGGTGTACTGCGTGAGACTTGTGTCCAAGCCTTCATGATATTTACTTTAGGCCACAAATGCTGCTGAGCTCTACACCCTTCCATAAGTCTTATTGTTATCTGCTGTTCATAATGATACTTATATCAAGGGTTCAAAGGCATTTTTGATAAGAGCAGCTCTTGTTCTGTATGCCATTATTTAGCACAGAGAATGTCTATCAGTAAGGTACATCATCCATCCCGCCCTGCTTAATCTCATCCATCTAAGCAAAATGACCACCACAATGAATGGCCACACCAAATATGGTAATCTTCACAGACACAGAAATAGAACATGCTGGAACAATAGATTCCTATCTCAAGGAATCCTACACTTATGGAATAAACTTCCAGTATGTTTCAAGCAGTGCAGCATATAGGCTGCATTCAAACATATTCTAGATAAGTAGCTGGGAAGTCATAAATCCATTTTGAGGTATATAGTAAGCTGCTCCAGGATCATGGAGCTTAACTTATTTGACTTTTCTCAGGCTTAGCTGATGAAACATCTCAGTGGTCTTCTTCACCATGCCTGCTATATACCTATAAACTTATCAAGCTGACACATGTACCAAGTGTCCTGCAAATGTCAATGATACACATAAACAGAGTATACACATGAACAAGAGTAGAAGTTTATGAATAACTGAATTGCCAGAAAAAATAAATAAAAAAAATAAAAACTAAAGCCACAAGTAGGAAAAGCAATTGCAATAACAGCATGCCTATGCCTAACAAAAAGCTCATGTAGTACTGCAGGTAATGCAGGTTGACCCTTCAGCCAAAGCTGATGACACACATTTGAAATTCCAACAATAAAACACACTATATTGCACAAAGGAACTTGCACAAATCAAGATTAACATAGTTTGTTTAATATCCACTTTTGTAAAACTTCTTCAGAACATACACAAAGTTAAAAGCAGCTTCTTATATACACAATATGCTCAATCTGCAACAAATAAGTAAAATAATTTCCAAAAAAAATTATATCATTATGTTATTATTGTTGGTGTTACAGTTGAATTTCATTCTTGCCTCAGAAGTGGTTTTTTTTTGACATATGAAATTCACACTTTCCAGCAGAAAAATGTTTTTCAACAGATAATGCATATTTTAAGTCCCATCTCACAAACCCCTCAGTCAGGTCTTTGCTATGAGGCTCTCTATGAGTTATATCCCCAAGGTATGGAGAACAGCTGTTGCGATGCCCTTGGATAAAGGATGACCTTTTCTGACCCTCAGAATCACAGGTTTACTAATCTTACTAGAAATATTTTCAAGTCTAGTGAGTACATTTTAGTTGAAGTGATTCACAATGAAATAGGTTACCTGATATCCCTGGATGTTAAACAGTTACAACAGGCAAATCATGTCTGCCTGTCCTGATTGAGTTCTTGGAAAGGGGCAAATAGGTCGCAGACAGTTGACATATAGTCCATGCTGCCTACATGGACCCTATCTAGGCCATTGACTCTACCTCCCATTCTGAAATTATTGACAAACTCTCCCAATACAGCATTAACTCATGTACCCTGCTGGATAGGTAACTGGCTTTGCTAGAAACCCTACCATTAAAGTTAGGATTGTTTGCTGTAGAAAGAAATAGTGTAATCAGTGGTGTCACACAGGGTTCTAAACTTGGCACCCTTGCCTTTGATATGCATGTATGTACATATACAGAGAGAGAGAGAATGATGGAGTGAGTCCCCAAAGTAAGGAGAAACAGGAAGATCAGGAGACATCTGAAGAAGAAATATGGACATGGGAAAGAAAAAGAGATTTAATATCTTGTAATATTTATGCAAAGGAAAAAGCAAAACTAACTAATACAAAAAGAGCAGCACCACAGATATTTGAAGAGAAATACATGCAAAGGAAGCTGGACATGGAAAACTTTACAATACAAAAAAATAAGAAGACAAAGAGAAAACGTAGAAAAGGAGATTAGTAATGAAGAAGTTAAAGAAATAGAAAGGTTATGGATTACCCGCAAAGTGAAGGATTCAGTGTAGAAAATCTAATTCAGAAAGCATCACAACACGATAGAGAACAGATATCCAAATTAAGGAAAAACCAGTGGAACAAGAAACAATTGGTCAGGTTCCATATGAAGATATTTTGCAGCCTTCCACAGGAAACCAGTATAAACATTCACTTGAAGCTAGACAGCAAGGGGAGGAACAGGAAACTGGAGACTGATGCAGTCAATGTTCATAGGTTCATAGATTATTAGTAAGCTAACTGCCCATGTGGGTCATTTTAAGCCTAGCCAACTACTCCATGTGAGAATCAAACCCTGCACCTTGTGTTTGGAAGGTTAACACATTAACCATTATGCCAATATCCCACCCGAGTTGAGGAGTGATAGGCCAATGAGTTCCCATATGACATAACAATGAATGGCACAGGAAGAAATTAAAGAGAATGTGCCACAGGAAGATGCTATAGAACTTTCTATAGAATGCCCACAGGAAATGGAAACATAAAAGGTGCCTTCAGTTTAGAAGGAAATGAGCTAAGAAAAGAGTTGCTTGATTTAATAGACGTAGATAGCCACATTACGATCAATGAAAGAAAAAGACTGCAGAAGTTCAATAAAACCCAAAAAGTCAGAAGTTTGATAAGACAAATGAACACAATAATTAGGACTGTCCATAGAGATCCATGCGATATAACAGAAGTAAGCAATTAATATTACTGTGCAGCTAAATTAATAACTGATAAAGTACTACCACAAGGACACAGGGTAGTGAGGGAAAGGAAGGGGATAAATCAAATATCATCATGGAAGTATTGAATAGAGAAAACTATAAAGCAATTAAGACAAGAAATGTCACTGTTAAAAGAATATAGAAGAGGGAACAGGTCAACAAAAAAACTATGAAAGATAGCCGTGATAAAAGCAATGTGCAGTATTAGAATGGACCAAGATCTATCGTGCACTATCGGAAATAACAAACTAAAAATCTCAGCACAGGAGGAAAAACTTAGAAGATATGCAGATAAATATAAAGGAAATGTACAAAATGAGCAATTTATTGGTGATCCAAAAAAGTTTTATAGAGAATTGGGAAACAAGGTAAAAGGAATTGAAAGACCACCAAAAAAAGAAGAAATAGATACATTTTGGAAAAGTTATGAAGATCCTGTGGAACATAACAGAGACGCTAAATAGATAGAAGAAGTAAAAGAAAGAATAAGAAGTTTAAAGGTACAGGATATGAAATGGGATGAAGTAACAACCAGAGAGATTGAAACAAAGTTAAGAAAAGCCTCTAATTGGAAAATATCAGGCGCAGATGCCGTACCTAACTTTTGGTTAAATGTATTAACATCTTTGCATGAAGATTTAGTCATGAGTAAGAACTATTTATATGTATACCCTGAACAGACACCAACCTAGCTAACAACAAGAAAAACAATCCCCCTACTTGAGTGAACCCGCAAGCTATCCAAAATTATAGACTAATAACTTGCCTTCTGACGAAGTATAAACTATACATGGGAATTGTTGCTGACAGAGTTTACAGTCAGTTATGGCAGTAGAACAAAAGGGCAATAAAAGAAAGTCATATGGAAGAAAGGATCTGTTAGAGATTATGAATATAAGGCTGAAATTAATTCTGTTGTAAATATGCTGAAAGATAAAGCATAGAATAAAAAGTTTGCTTGAATATATGTATAGTGTTTAGCAATGTAAAATGGGCATTCATACTATATGTATCTTCACAGCATCAGAAAAAGCCTAACAAAGAAATATTGGAAAGCAAGTATCACATGCTTTTCTCATGTTTGCAGAACAAATATCTATTAACAGACATCCTTTTTTACAAATTCAGCAATACGTGATGTTTTTTCAATAGGAACAGAACAGATGTTTCCTTTCATACTTCTGTTATTCTGATTGCATGCATTTTCACATCAGTAGAACTGCTGACAGGACAATAGAAAAGTCTAAAAACAGACATTATGTGACTTCCCACAGAAGGCCAAAAAAGATACCAAGAGGAAATAACAAAATCTATGTGCGTGACTAGCACTCTATATAACAATTGTAGTAGTTCAGTTATGTGAGAGAGGGACAGAGTGAGGTATTTTGTAGAAGTCATCATTCATATCTGTAATGAAGGAAAACTTTGTAAATATATGCTACAATCTGACAGAAAGAGTATGTGTGGTTTATTATAAAATAAGTTATCTGTAACTATGCTTATAGCTGCAAAATATATTTCTTTATCAGTGTGCAATTTGAAAGGCTTGGTGCTTTAAACAGACTACAGATGGAGTCATGCAAAGCTCTGTGACTTTGATTTCAGCAGTAAACAGCCAGCAAGACTTTGTGCCTTAAGAAGACTTTAAGTCCAGTCCAGCAAATTCCAGCACCGCATACAAGCAGAGCTCACACATAAAATAAAATGTTCAGGATCATTTGTTGTTAAATGAAGTCATAGTGGAGAACTATAAAAATAGGACGAATCTAAGTATGGCATGGATTGACTACAAAAAAACATTCAATAGTATCCCACATTCATGGATAAAAGAGTGCTTAAAATGTATAAGATACACTCTACACTGATTGATTACATTACAGTGACCATGAAACAGTGGTACACCACTTTGCAATTAAGCCACGATGAAGGACAAATTATCATCCCAGGGATAAAAATTCAAAGGGGGATATTCCAGGTTAACTCTGTCACCACTGCTATTCTGCCTTGCCCTTAATCCATTAAGCTGTCTACTTAACAGCTTAGGCCATGGCTGTAATTTGGCTCTTAGAAAACAACGTGTAAAGACGTCTTATCCTCTCTTTGTCAATGATTTAAAACTGTATAGCACATCAGATGAGGAACTGAAAGCACAACTGCAAGTTGTCAAACCTTTTTTAGATAATACTGAGGCACCAGGAAAACATCAGTTTAGGACAAGAATGTGATATAAAAGAACTTGAGCAAGAGGAAGTGTATAAATATTTGGGAAACTGATGAAGGATCAAGAATAAAACATGACAAAATGCAAATAATACTTAGTAAGGAACACTTTAGAATACTTAAATTAATCCTGAAAATAGCATTGACATCTAGGAACAAAATCAAAGCTGTAAACCAATTTGCTCTTCCTGTCCTAACTTTTAGTTTTGGAGTGATTAACTGGCAAAACAATGTGTTGGATAAATTAGATAGGAAAACAAGAAGGATGCTTCATGCTCACCAAATGCTTTATAAAAATCAATGCATACCAAGATTATGTATTCCCCGTTCTGAAGGAAGGATGGGCCTCCTTGAAATTGATTACATTTATA
The DNA here is from genome assembly GCF_019279795.1 of Protopterus annectens. Lineage (NCBI taxonomy): Eukaryota > Metazoa > Chordata > Ceratodontiformes > Protopteridae > Protopterus > Protopterus annectens. The sequence continues at coordinate 827,000,361 of NC_056732.1, forward strand.
GATCTGCAATCGTGGGACTCCACACATATCTGTTGAAAGTTTTGAAACATGAGGAGAATAAACTTAAGATGACTTCCCTGCTTAATCTAGCAGAAGCATATCGACGTCAACCAGAAATGCAAATCAAACCAGAAGTAGATAAAAATCAGGCAGCTACTGAATGTGCCACAAAACAAAATAAAGAGTATAAGATGAAGGACCAGATGAAAAGGCAAGAAATGTGGAAAATGCATAAATATAGTTGCAAGTATAGAAAACTTCTGGAAGAACCTCATGTTGATCAGGAACAAACACAAGAATGGTTAAGGAGAGGCAAATTCAAACCAAGAGATGAAAGGTTAATACTGGCGGCCCAAGATAGTGGGTTGCATACACACTGGTTTATAGAGTCCATTGAAAATGTGGGAGAAAGAGACAAATGTAGGTTTTGTAAAACCAAATTGGAAACAGTTGCACACCTCAGTGCTGGTTGTGACATACTAATGGCAGAAGGACTGTATATTGAAAGACATAATAATGTGGCAAGATTGTTGCACTGGGGATTGTGCAAACATTGTGATATTGAAGTGGCTGAAAAACACTGAAAACATGAGCCACAAAGCGTCATAGAAAATGATAAAGTTTACATCACATAGGATCATCCATTGCCAACAGTTCAAAAGATAGATGCTAGAAAACCGGATATAGTGGTCCATGAAAAGAAGACAAAGGTAGCATCAATCATTGAAATCGCCACACCCAGTGATTGCACTGTCTTGTGTACAGAGAGACACAAAGTCATAAAATAACAGGATTTGCAGGCAGAAACAAGAGCAATGTGGAAGAAAGATACCCAGACAGTTCCAATAGTAGTAGGAGCAACGGGTCTTATAAAAAAGAATCTACAATTGTATTTTGATATGTTACCAATACATGTAACTCAATATGAATTGCAGAAGGAGTCATTACTGGGTACATTGTGAGTTCTGTGAAGAGTACTTCTGGCAGACATCAAAGATTGAAACAATACTAATTTCTTGAACTTTAATTGTACTTTGACTTAGGAATAGGTTCCATTCCTGTCATGGTATTAGAAACCCAAAAGATTTGGAGAAATTAAAAAAGAGAGAGAGAGATAAACAGATATCAAATAAATAAACAAATAAATAAATAAATGGTGTAATATTTATGCAAAGGTGTAAACAAAACTAATCAATACAGAAAGAGCAGCACTAAAGATAGTTGAAGAGAAATGTAGGCAAAGGCATCAGGATAAAAAAATTTACAGTACAAAAAATAAGAAAACAAAGAGGAAAAGTAGAAAAGATGATTAGTAACGGAGAACTTAAAGAAACAGAAACTGAGGTTATGGATTACCTGCAAAGTGAAGGATTTATTGAAGAAAATCTAATTCTGATAACATCACAGCAGGAGAGAGCAATGGAGACCCATATTAAATAGAAACCAGTGGAGCAGGAAATATCTGATCAGTTGCCATATGAAGATACTTTGGAGGATTCTATGGGAAACTAGTAACAAAGTTCAGTTGGGCCTGCACAGCAAGGGAAGGAACAGGAAACTGTGTCAACTGTAACACAATCATTGTTGTGGAGTGATAGGTCAGTGAGTTTATTTATTTATTTATTATACATTTGTTTACCGGGAAAGTCCGACTGGATATATGTCCATTTTCAGAGGAGGCCTGGGGAGAAAAGCTCTCATTCTATCTTCAATCTTCCCACATCTTAGGTTCATAGGTTCATAGGTAAGTACTAGGCTATCTGCCCGAGGGCATCCGTAAGCCTAGCCAGAATGTGTTGGCTTTCGCCACCCCCTTAGATTAGTTCCCTGTGTCTCTGTCCAGCAGAGCCACTGCAGTGATCCCAGGGGTAAATTTTATGTTTCTCATCCACTTGTCAAGGTTTCTCTTGAAGAATGTTAGTGTGGAGCTCTGCCTAATGTAGACTGAAATCCTGTTCCAATGAATGGGGAGTCTCTGGGACAGGAATCTATCCCTCCAACACGTCCTATTTATCATTGTGATGAGGTTTAGATCCCTAGAGCATGTGGCTCTCAGGGATTTTTTTTTTTTAGGTAGAACATGTCCATCAATTCTGGGTTGGACATGGCCTTGTATGTCAAGCAGAGATCACCTCTGAGTAAGTGGTATTTATCTTCAGATAAAGATTTTTTTTATATATTCTCAGCACAGTAGAGGTAACTTTGTGCAATGGTAACAGTACATGCTCTGTACCAAAATGATCCATTCATCTTTATGTTTTTAGGTATTTACAGTGAGACTTTTTTAAAAAATGATTAGGACAGTAGATGTATCTTTGGACAATGGTAACACTGCATGCTGTCATAGTTCACAACAAATCAGGGACAAATATGAAATAATCTGAGACAATCAGGGACATTTTTAAAATATTAGTACTAGTAACTTGACACATTAACAGAATAACAGGATGTGAATTAATATACATTTTCTGAAAACAAACAAGTGTGTGTGTGTGTGTGTGTGTGTGTGTCTATATGTATATGTGTATGTGTTTCTATATATATATGGTGTGTATGTGTGTGTCTAGATGTATATATACATACACACACACACACACACACACACACACACACACACACACACACACACACACACACACACACATATATATATATATGTCAGTCTACTTTCATTCACTGAAAACACATTTCACTGAATTTCAATTCACCCACACCAAATCGCTGAAATCTCAAATCACTGAAAACTCATTTCACTGAATCACGTTTCACTGAATGCAGAGTACTGTAAGGCAAGTAAAACATATATGCCCATTTCTCTCCACTGTAATGCAATCCTGGAGTTAGTATATATAGTTAGGAGAGTGTGGGGGCAGCCCCCCCACATTGAGAGGTGTGGGGAGCAAAGCCTACCACCTAGTTTATTGTTAGCTTTCAGTGAAATGAGATTCATAAATATAAAAGCAAACTAGGTGGGGGGCTGTGCCCCCCACACCCTCCCAACTATATATACTAACTTCAGGATTGCACTACAGTGGGGAAAAGGGCATATATATTTGTTTCAGCATCTCTGGCTAAATAACATACCCTTTTTATTGATTATACAGTTGGAGATATTATTATTTGTTTTGTTAAGTGTAATTATTTTTAATTGTAAACAGTTTTTGCAAAGGACTTTAATAAACATGATTTTTTGTTCTGTAACAAGTTGGAGCCTGACAAAAGGGAAAAAAGTGACCCACTCCTCTAATGTGGTGAATAGCTGCATGTGTGTTAGTCAGTCTGTGTGCATATGTATGTGTCATGTCTTTCAACTTTTACCTTGGAATTATGGACAAAGAAAAAATACTTAGGGAAAAGGTATTCTTAGCTTAGTGAGTGCTATTCAATCAAAATAATTTCCAAAATTAGGAGGGATGAAACAAAAGTTTGAGAACAAATTAGATGTGTTCACCCAAATTCGGTAGAGCTGAGAGGTGTGAGTGTGCACGTGTATTGGACCTTTATGGTTTATGACTGAAAATTGATTACTTTTTGGTTTCAATAAATTAAATAAATACATATATGCATACATACATACATACATACATACAAACATACATACAAACATACATACATAAACACACACACATAAATAAATGAAATATTTAGTAGCAAGGATTCAATAACAAGATGGAGGAGGGTTACTAATGTTATTCAGTAGTTTCACAGAAACCCAGCTGTGAATCCCCTCAACTCCCCTGCTGGCTGTCTTTTTGTGTTGTAACTAGTGGTGATGGTGTTTGTATTGCACAAGAACCAGTGTGCACACATTTAAAGATCACCACTTGTGAATGTTCTTTGTCATTTAATGATATTGCTTATTAAAGTTGAGGCCTACACTGAGACAAATTTGGATATGAATGTGTTTTGTGAGCAAATGACTTAGACCTAAACTTACCGAAAAAAATGTATTATGAACCACAACTATCCTAAGTAATACATTTTTTATGTTAATCAGGCAGTACATGACACACCCAAACTCCTTGCTGGAGATTTTGAATATCAGAATGGGATTTAATAACTACACACATTTCGCAGCCGTCATCATCAGACTTTATGCAAAGGAAGTATATATATATATATATATATATATATATATATATATATATAAATATGGGTCTACTTCACAGTGCCGAAATTTCAGAATGCCAACAACCATATGGCCGACACCATATGACCGACATCTGAAATCTCGACATTGTAAGTAGACCATGTAAAAGGAAAATAAAATGTCCTTTCAACTGCTAACAGGGGGGGAGCTTTGCCCCCACTGCACCCCCCGTGGGGGGCTCCACCCCCACCCCCCATAACTTTAATATACCAACTCCGAGATCACACTACAGTGCAGGAATGGAAATCTTTCCATTCTGCACTATAGTGAGATGCTGGTTCCGCATTGTTGGTATTCCGAACGTCGGTCATATGGTGTCGGCCATATGGATGTCGGCATTCTGGAGTGTCAGCAATGTCATGTAGACCCATATATATATAAATATATATGTATATATATATATATATATATATATATATATATATATATATATATATATATATATATATATATATAAATATATATATATATATATATATATATATATATATATATATATATATATATATATATATTACCTTCAGTTGATCGAACTGCCAAAATGCCAAACTTTATATGGCCAAGACCAAATAACCGACATTTCGGAAGTTCGAAAGTATAATAAAAACAAAAAATAAAAAGTTTTTTTTTTTTTTGTAGGTGGGCTAGCCCCCCCTGCACCCCCTGATAATTAAACATACCAACTCTGAGATTGCGCTATATTGAGGAAAATGGTAAACTTCCCATTCTGTAATGTACAGCAATCTCCATTCACTCTGTTTGAACTTCCGAAATGTCACTTATATGGTCTCGGCAATATAACATTAGTCATTTTGGCAATTCGATCAACTGAAGGGAATATATATATATATATATATATATATATATATATATATATATATATATATATATATATATACACATACATACATACACAAGGAAACACCAAACAGGTTGACAACACTCACACACTCACAACACATACAAAAGACCTTTATGACTTTATTTAACAACAAATGATCCTTTGTTCCATATGCTTTTCTTTTGTTACCCTTTTATTCTATTGTCATGACTGAGTTTTATTCTAAAAGACTATAAACTCGGTCAGCATTAGTTCCAGTGTATAGTTTATACATTGTCAGAAAGCAAGTTATTGGTCTATAGTTTTTAGGATAGCTTGCAGGTTCACTCAAGTAGAAGTATTGTTTTTCCTGTTGTTAACCAGGCTGGTGTCTGTTTGGGGTGTGCATATAAATAGTTCTTACTCGTGGCTAAATGTTCATGCAAAGATGTTAATACTTCTACCCAGAAGTTAGGTACTACATTTGGGCCTGGGGTTTTCCAGTTAGATCTTTTCTTAACTGTTTCAATATCTCTTGCTGTTACTTCATCCCATTTTATATCCTGTACATTTGAACATCTTATTCTTTCTTTTACTTGTTCCATCCATTCAGCATCTTTGTTATGTTCCACAGGATCTTCATAGATATTTCTCCAAAATGTATCTATTTCTTCTTTTTTTGGTGGTGTTTCAATTCCTTTTGCCTTGTTTCCCAATTCTCTATAAAACTTTTTAGGTCATAAATAAATTGCTTATTTTGTACTTTTCCTTTATATTTATCTGATTATCTTCTAAGTTTTTCTGTTTGTGCAGATATTTTTAGTCTATTATTTGCAATAGTGCATGATAGATCCTTATCTGTCCCAACACTGTGCATTGCTTTTCTCACGTCTATCTTTCTGAGTATTTTTGTTGATCTGTTTGCTTTTCTGTATCTTCTAACAGTGACACTTCTTGTCTTAATTGCTTTATAGTTTTCTCTGTTAATCAGTTCCATAATGGGATTTGATTTCTCGCCTTCCTTTCCCTTACTCCCCTGTGTTTTTGTGGTAAGACTTTATCTGTTATTAATCTAGCTGCACAGTAATATATCCTATTTAATTATGTTATATTGCATGAATTTCCATGAACAGTCCTAATTAATGAGTTCATTCGTTTATCAAGCTTCTACTTTTTTGGGTTTTATTGACTTTCTGGAGTTTACTTCTTTCATTGACCTTAATATGTCTATCTATCTCTACTAAATCAAGCAACTTTTCTCTTAGATCATTTTATTCTAAACTGACTGCACATTCTTTGTTCTCCATTGCCTGTGGGCATTCTACAGAAAGCTCCAGAGCATCTTCTTGTGCCACATTCTTTACAGTTTCATCCCATGTCACCCGTTGCTTTCATATGGGAACTCCATCTTCCCTGGGATAAAATAAATAAACAAAATAAATAAAATCTTTATATGAAGATGTGGGAAGATTGACAGGAAGCACATCTCAGTAAGTGCTAGAGATACTCCCTTCTAGGCAGTCAGTCATAGTGCTTAGTTTAGATAGTGCTTGTTGCTGTCATCCACTGTCATCTTCACCATGATGTCAGCAAGAACATCAGAAAAGTAAAAAGAATGACTCGATCACTTCAACAAGCAGTGTGTAGTGTTACCACTACCCCCCCCAACACACACACATACACTGTATATGTACAGATATACCATCCTCCAGGTATTTATATGAATACAAAAGTCTTTCCTGGAAGATTGCCAAGCAGACATCTGTATAAGCACTACAGATTCACTCTTCTAGACAGCCAGTCGCTAGTGCTTACTTTATACAGTAACAGTGATTATTGTCATCTTAACGAATAATTGGGGAAAACCAACAAAACAAAACATTTTCCCAAAATACTGTGTAGCATAGGAAGCACCCACGTCTTTGTAAGCACTAGAGGTTGGCTTCTTTTCTAGAAGATTGACAATCATACATCTGTATAAGCACTAGAGAGTCACTCTTCTACACAGCCAGTCGCTAGTGCTTACCTTATATAGTAACAGTGATTATTGTCATCCTAATTAATAATTGGGGGAAAACCAGCAAAACAAAACTTTTTCCCAAAAGACTGTGTAATTTAGGGAGCAGCCACGCCTTTGTAAGCACTAGAGGTTGGCTTCTCTGAGCAGCCAATCTCTAGTACGTACTTTTCATAGTAATAGGCTTGCTGCTGCCATTCATGTGCTGACATAATTAAAACATGCAAGACAAAAATGTCAGTAGAGCTTGGGAGACTTTGCACCTCAACGTTTTGGGGACTGGCTGTTGTCATTGACTGTTATCTGCAGTTGAATCACTACTGCAATAATTTAGTAAAAAAATGTTGCTGGATCTTTTATTTGAATAGTATGTTAGGCTTCTATATCTAATGGCCTGCAAACTGCAACTATTTACAAAACTGTGAGCCTTTCCTCAAAGATGGTAGACATCTCTGTAAACACTAAAGACCGGCTTTAATAGACACACAATTGCTAGTGCTTACTTTATATAGGAACATCACTGACTGCCATCAAAACACCAATTCCTACATTGAATGGAGGTGGAAAACAAGCAAAACAAAATCTTTCCGTGACGATCGGGGAAGGTAGGGTGCAGATCCACTTCTGTAAGCATTAGAGACTGGCTCTTCTAGACAGCCACTCGCTAGTACTTACTTTATATAGGAACATCACATGCTGCCATCAAAATAGCAATACTTGTAATAAATGGAAGTGGAAAACAAGCAAAACAAAAACTTTCCCCGAAGATCAGGGGAGACAGGTGTAGATGCATTTTTTTAAGCACTAGAGAGCGGCTCTTCTTGACAGCTGATTGCTAGTGCCTTCTTTAAATAGTAACAGCGCTTGCTGCCATCCTTAACTTTAACAGGAGGAAAACCAGCAAAACAAAAACTTTCTCTAAAGATAAGGGTGCAGATCCACTTCTGTAGGCACTAGAGATTAGCTCTTCCAGACAACCAATTGCTATTGCTTACTTTATAAAGTATCAGGGTTTGCTCCCATTCAAACAACCATCCCTGTAATAATTTGTTGGATTATAGAATAAAAGCTTTCCATGAAAATCATGTAAGATAGGCAGAAGACATATCTCTGTAAGCACTAGACAGTGGCTCTTCAAGGCAGCCGATCTCTAGTGTTTACATAGTAACAGCATTTTTTTTACAGTCATGTATAACTTGAGGGGGAAAAAATGTATCTTGTGTCTGTAGGGCAGTGTGTCCTGATATCATTAAAAATGCCTTCAAGACAAAAATTTTCCCTAAAGGTCAAAAAACATTACTAAGCTTTTGGGGAACTGCTGCTGTCATTGTAGCTAATCACTGTAATAATTAAGTTAAAAAAGATCATTTAAGGGCTGTAAGCTTTTAAAATTAGTTGGTACTATTGCTGCAATGTTGGAGTTCTACTACCGGAAGCAAAACAGGATTGGTAGGGGGTGGTCACAGAAGGAGAAAAAAAAAGCTGATATGTGGGCATGGACTAACTGTGATGTCACAAAATGGGAGGTAGTTAACAAGGTGGGAGGCAACATTTATGTTTTATTCTGAGGAAAGCAATCCTTTTTAGAAGCGGTATAGTGCCCCTTTAAGGGTAGTTTTATAGATGAAATTTACTTTCTAGGTGTTTGTGTGTGTATACAGGGCACTGCTATGTAGAAACACCAAGGAAAATTGCTTGTATGTATAATGCTGAAATAAAGCAACTTAAACAAATTACCTTGACAAGGCAAATTCAAGTATTTGGGCCCGTTAGAATGATTTAAAGGCAAAATCAACAAATAAAGCAAAAATAAAGCAGTAGTACTCCAAACAGTTAACTGAAGTGCAAAGCAATAAAATAAATCACTTATCTGCTAAGGAAAATCAAATGACAAAGATCACCAATGTCTCTAGTAAATCCACTTCTCATCCAGGAAACCTGCGCATCACAAAAATTGAGTCACAGGACAAATAATTAAAAAAACACAACAGTGATATGAGTAGATAGTTTTCCCCAGCATTAAGGCAGAGAACTGACTTCACTTCCTTGTTATTTATGAAAAATGGAAAATAAAAACACTTAAATGTTACATTAAGCAACAGTAATGTACAGGCCAAAACTTTAGAGCTATTGTATTCTATGCAGGGTTGCCAGATTTGCAGAGAAATTGCTTAATGGATTCTTAAGACAGTTGATCAGGATCCTTGGATATCTGGCAATTTTAGAAGAAGTTAAGGCTATGAACTTCATCCGTACATGAGTAACTTTTGGTACAGAGAATAATATATGGTGACATCCATATACATATCTTAATGGAACATATCAAAAAAGAGTTCGACATCTGGTCATGTCAAAATAGATAAACACAGCAAAACCAGTGCAGCAAATAGCATATTTGTGTTTTATGAAAGGTCACAACATTTTTTTTTCTTACTCACAGTTGCTATATCTTTTTTTTTTCACAGCTGAATCTAAACCACTTATATTTGAGTCATATCTAATAATTATATACAATTTGAAAGTGAAAAGTTACTAAGATGATGAAAATAAAGTTTTCCCCATTAAAAATGTTCAGTGTTGCATGCAAAGCATTTACTTGCTAAAGTTTGGGGGTGTCATTGAAGGTAAAGGATGACAGACACCATAGGATACATAGCAGCTGACAGCAAGTACTGTATTCATGGCATTTGTTCATGTTGCCTCAACAGCAGGATAAAGGACAAAATGAGAAACAGTACATCTAAAATACAGATATCTTTCAGTATCAGTATATTCACCAACAAAACAGGGAGATAGAGGGACTATAAAGGTGGACATGTTTAGAGGTTGAGGTCTACAGTTCAGCTTATCTGCTTATCATATTTTCTTGGCACATAAATAAAATGTATATTTGAGAAGCAGAAAATGTTTTACTTGTGGAGAGATGCTTTGAAAAAAAGATACAGCAATGAGGATTGTCCCTTTAATTCCTCTTCTATGAAGGTACTGAAAAAACAAACTCATAAGGGCTTAGTCACCAGAATAATTTGGTTTTAATTTATGATAAGCACTTTGGTCCACCAACTGGACTTACTCATATCAACATTTCAACAACAGATTTAACCCATGAAAACTAATATACACATAGGATCATAGGATGTTACTAGGCTATTGACCCAGAAGTCATTTCAAGCCTATCCATTTCATCCCAATGTAATGCCATAGATGCTCTAGTCAATACCCAGATTGTATTTAGTAATTACTGCCTATAAAAAAGCACAAAGAATCATAAATCACGATTGAAAAACCTCATACATAGTAATGACCCTAGCCTATAACTAAAAGCTAGACTGATGTAACACAAGTCATTTTTTACAATCCAAAATAAAATAAGAAAAGAAATAGTACCAATAAAACTAAGTACCAAATAAACTGAAGTGCCGAACTAATAATTAACTCCTACTCTGTCTACAGACAGGAACAAGGTGCCACAAAACTCCCTTCACTAAAGGCAATTTAACACCAAGGTGACAACAAGTTCCTTTCAAAGGGTGGGAGGGTTGGACAGCTATTCAAAACTTGAGCTCTTGGCCTGTGGTTAGAATTTCAGAAACTTGGACTTTAAAGGGCATCTATGGGAAAACATACTTTGTTTCTGCTCCTTAATGCATTTTTTCCTCTCTGCCTGTCGATCTTCCCTGCTCAAATAAAGCATTCAGGCATGTTGGAGCATTTATTTTAACTTTTCTGCTGACGCCTGGTGTAATGGTGTCGGTACAGCTTGCCATCTTTTTAATAAAGTCCATCTCGCGCTGATACAGAATTCTGACAAGTCACCCATCACTTTGGTAATACTTTTGAGTAAACCACACCGTCCTTTGCTCTGATAATCTTGAAAACACCCTGTTTAAATTATGCACACCTTCTTTTTGATATTTCTGCCCCTCTGACTGCCCTATTATGTTCTTAAACACAGATCCGAGATTATCCAAGTGCAAGTAACTCTGGGCAAGACCGCAATCCAAATTGTAACGTGCTACAGATGCCCCACCATGCCCCAGGATTCCCACTCCTCATTTCTTGATACACTGGAAAATATTAGGGTACAACCCAACACCCTAATAATGGGCAATTTCAACTACCCCACCATTAACTGGGAAAACCACTCATGTACCAACTCTTTTGCTTAACATTTTCTGGAATTCATAAATTCCAATGCCTTGGATCAATTTATCCACACCCCCACCAGGGGCAGCAATATCCTAGACCTGGTCATTACCAAGATGGGTGACCGGTGTTCCACACTAGAGATCAATTCCTCATTGGTCAGATCTGACCACAAGCTAATCACCCTAGACATCCACATGCCGCCCCCACTCCCCATAAGGGAAACCACCGTAAAAAATTTCTCCAAAGCCAACTTCACACTTCTTAAAACAGAAGTGGCAAACTTCACGACACCCATGCAGACGGACAATAGAGGTACAACTGCTGAATTCTACACAAATGCACTTTATAAGCACTTACATGAGTGCATGGATCATACTATCCCTAACAGAACCAAGGTGCAATCCTCCAAAAAAAGAAAGCCAATCTGGTGGTTCCCTGCCATAAACAAACTCTACAACAGAAGAAAGAAACTGTTGCAAAAAAGAGTAAAATCCCATGATTGGAGGAACTGCCTGGTCAGTGTCAGTAAGAAGCTGAGATCCCTCATAAAATCCTCCAAAGCTAGTTACAAAAACAAAATCGCCACTGATTCTAAAGACAACCACAAAACATTCTATAGCTATGTCAAGAATCTCAATGGCAACACTCAGATCTGCTCTGAGTTACAGCACAATGGCACTAAATATACAGAACCAACTGATATTGCCAACATCCTGGCAGATAGGTTCAGTGCTAACTTTATCCCCCTTTCACCCCCTACAGGGACCATCTCTATACCGGAAGAATGCAAAGCTCCTGTAATCATGGCTGCACAGGTAAAAAAACACACTCTCCAAAGCCAAGAACACAGCATCCATGGGACCTGACAACATCCCAGGCTGCGTTCTACATGAACTGCAGAATGAACTGGCACCCCACCTAAGCACCATGTTCAATCATAGCCTCACCTCAGGCCTTGTGCCCACTGAATGGCACACAGCAATGGTTATCCCACTCCACAAAGGGGGCACCACCATGGACCCCAGGAACTACCACCCCATTAGCCTAATGAGCCTGGTCTGCAAGGCCATGGAACATATCATCATGGATCTTATACACAAAGACATTGGTAATCTCCAAACTCTGGACCCCACCCAGTTCGGGTTTGTAAAAGGCAGATCATGTCTCCTACCTGATAGACTTCTTTGAAGCAGTCACCAAAGCCGTAGATGAGGGTAAGGTGGTTCACACAGCCTATTTAGATCTCGCCAAGACTTTTGACACCATCCCCCACTCTGGAATTATAGATAAACTCACTAAACTAGGTATAAATATCTATGTCGCAAGATGGGTTGCCATCTGGCTCAGTGATAGAACTCACACTGTGAAAGTAGACTCCAAATCTGACTTCAGACCAGTGACAAGTGGAGTACTACAGGGTTTAGTCCTGGGTCCTCTCCTGTTTGGTATCTACTTTTCTGAAGTACAGGCTAACACAGAAGGTCTTTGGCTAATGAAGTTTGCAGATGACTGCAAACTAGAAGCCATAATCGAAACTTCTAACGATGTGGACATCCTACAAAAGGGCCTCACGGAGACAGATGCCTGGTGTCAAAGCCATGGCCTCAAGCACAATGCCAAAAAGTGCATTGTCATCCCCTTTGGTAAATACTCTGTACCCATTAGCTACCACATAGATGGTAGTCTACTTAACACCGAAAGTGTGATAGGAGACCTTGGGACACAGGTGGACAGTAGGCTCTCCTTTGATAATCACATCGCCACAGTAGTCAGGAAATCCTTCTATGTGGCACACCTCATCAGAAAAGGTTTCTCATCCAGGAAATAAGAGGTCATTGTTCCCCTCTACTCGTCACTCATTAGACCCATTATAAAGTACAATGCCCCTTTTGGTATGTACCTCACAAGACATCTACAACAACTAGAAAGGCTGCAGAAATACCTCACAAAGAGGATTACCAGATGCCCTGCGCAGACCGTTTCAAAAAACTCCAGCTTTACTCCGTCACATATCGCCTACTCAGAGGCGATCTCTGCCTAACATACAAAGCTATGTCAAACCCAGAGCTGTTGGGCATGCTCCACTTAAAGAAATCCCTCCGAGCTACATGCTCTAGGGACCTAAACCTTGTCACTACAATAAACAGAACATGCTGGAGGGATAGATTCCTGTCCCAGAGACTTTTCATACTCTGGAACAAACTACCTATCTATATCAAACAAAGCTCCTCATTAGCACTCTTCAAAAAAAATCTTGATGATTGGATGGGAAATAAGAAATTCACCCCGGGGATCACCTCTGTGGCTCTGCTCGACAGGAGCACAGGAAAATAATTTTCTTGGGTGGCGAAAGCCAGGGTACCTTTTTGGCTAGGCTTATATAGGCCCTAAGGCCAATAGCCTAGTACCTACCTATGAACCTATGCAGTATCAGGAACTTCTATTTGAATATGAAGTTGATAGACGTTAGTAGTTTTTTGAAGTATTACAGAGTGATTCATTACAGAATTCACAGGGATCTTGGAGCAGTGTGGCTTATTGAGTGAAGAATACTTTTTCTCCTAATAGTAAGTGTTGACCTTCTATTATATTAATGCTCTGCCTTGACTTCTTATAATACACTGCAGTATGAATTCCAGCTTTTGCATTCTGCTGACGATTTTTATTGAAGATGTCTGGTACAATGTTAGTAGCAGAGAGCAGCTGATAGCTATACATCGTGCTTCATGGTATTTGTTTTTTCCTTTCAGGTACTTAATTTTGTTTATCTCTGTATATCATTGTCTTGCTGCAGTTTAGGTTGCTATGGAAGAAGATGGCCGCAACAGAAGAACATGCACAAAATAACTATATGACAGTGGATTTATAGTGTGAATGGATTTAGTCCATTTTGAGTTTAAGATCAAAGTACTGAATAAATCATGTCTAGTATGTTGATTTTGTGTATGTTATTCCATTACTACTATCTGATTCATTAGTGTTCAGTTTGAGTTACGGGTGTTACGAGAGTTGTAAAAAAAACAGCTTTGATTTTCAGTCACGTGTGAGAAATCACAAAGCATTACAGTGAGTAATGGCCAATATCAGAGTTAAAAAAATGCAGGTTGAAGCAAAACTTGTTTCTATATTTTATTACATTTTGCAATTCTGTATAAAAAGAGAAATGGCTTCAGGTAAAACCCAGGTGCACAAAACCAGAACTATATATAATCAAAAATACACCGAGGTACCACACAATAGCGTCTTTATTACACAAAAAATAAGAACAGTGGTGAGCGCTTTCGCAAAACTAATTGCTTCATCAGACAAGAAAATAAAACACTCCATTGCTTATATACAGATGGAACCATTGACTCAATCACTGATGTCATAGGTCAATTAAGTCATTAAAGCTACATAAAACTTATAAATGTATAAATGTAGAAAAGGCTACATACAGAGAAAACTGCATACACATATAAAATACTGCATGTAAATGCATATAAAAACTGCATACAAAAACTATATACAAAACTGTTGGTAAAAGACCTAAGTAATGTGCATAGATATAAACTCCATAAATACTGTAGCTATGAAAAAATAAAAGGATAAAAATCTAGATCTAGTTATAAAATCTATCTACAATATGTGTGTATAACTAAAAGTAGTCTATGTCTCTAAAATATGAATAAATAAAGTGTAATGGGTGTATGAGGTGCCTAAAATTAAACATGTTTGAGGCATCTTGCTTTCAAGAAAGGAACCAAGGAAGTAGAGCCATTAAGGCCTGGATATTTATCTGCATTCAATTTAATGATCCATCTCTGTTCACAGCTTTCAGTAAAATTTTCTATATCCCCTCCTCTAATGTTTTTGTGTATGCGCTGTAGCACAAAAAACTTAAAAGAATGTGAATTATCTGTATTAATAATATGCTGTGCGAGTGCATTAGTGGGTTTCTTATTTTGACATCACAAGATGTTCTAGAATTCTGTCTTTAAGAAATCTATTTGTTTTACCTACATAAAACACGGACATTTCTGACAAAAACAATAATAGACAACATCAGTGCTCTTGCAATCAGCATAAGTATTAAGCTGTAACTGAAAATGCTTGGTGGGGTGGACATAGGTATTTACACTGTAAATATAGGGGCAGGCACTGCATGACCTGCAAGGAAAAGTGCCCTGACGTGAAGAAGGGATGGCTTTCTTAGGCACATCCTTGTTACATAACTGCTTCTTGAGTGACATATTGTTCTTGAAACTGAATAGTGGATCTTTACAGGTAATAACCTGCAACTGTGGTACCTCTTGTAATAAGTGCCAATGTTTCTTAATTACGTCAACATATTGGTTGACATCACTCGCAAACTGTAACACTACTCTAAATTCATTATGTGGCCTAGAGTTTATGTTAGATGGATTATTACATGGAACTACCTTGTTGTTGTTAAAATAAGATCTACATTTAGTTGATCTCATATGCCATGCATCAGATATAGTTTTATCAATTTCATCAGGTTGGTATCCTCTAGCTATAAACTCAAATTTTAAATTATTTAATGCTAGTAATGCATCCTCATCATCATCATGTAATCTTAATGTCCTATAAACTTGCCCTTTTAATACATTTCTCGGGATGTGCCTGGGATGCATACTAGTTTTGTGTAGGTATGTGTTCTTTCTGGTTGGTTTGTGGAAGATGCTACTCCTACTCTTGAAGCAGTTAAATTCAGCTTTAGCTAGATGTACATCAAGAAAATCAATCTCACCTGCAGATAGCCGGTATGTGAATGTATTTTGCAATTCTACTGGCTTTTAGGCAGACAATACTATTTATGTAGGCTGTGTGTGACTTCTTTTATATTCCTGCTCTTGTAAATAAACAGAGGGAATAGACAGCAATGCTGCAACCGTGTGCAGTTGTGCTGCCAGTTAACCCTTTCAACTGTCTACAATTTTGCAGAACATTTGTTTGCCCTGTACAATGTTTTTGTGGTAAATTACAAAGTATTATACTTAGACTTTAATGCCAGACATTAGACTATCAGAAAATGAAATGCATGTTCAAACAAAACCTGTTGTCCTGTCAGCTGTCTAAGTGAATCAGAGTAATGTGTTTTGAACAGACAGTAGTCAGTTTATTTATACACATACTCATGTGTGTGTGTGTGTGTGTGTGTTTATATGTTTATATATATATATATATATATATATATATATATATATATATATATATATATATATATATATATAAAATACATATATATTTTAGATGTGTGTATATGTGTGTGTGTGTATATGTGTGTGTGTATATATATATATATATATATATATATATATATATATATATATATATGTATGTATATAAAACATGTGTGTATATGTGTGTGTGTGTGTGTGTGTGTGTGTGTGTGTGTGTGTGTGTATATATATATATTTTTTTGATGTGTGTGCACATATATATATATATATATATATATATATATATATACATATATATATATATATATATATATATATATATCTATGGATCCAGGATGTTTGATCGAATCATCAAACGTCCGAATCCATTAAGCGCGAGCATAGTTAAGCGAAAGTGCTTTTCACCGAAGAAGCACTTTCGTGTAAGTATGCCTGTTGCCTTGGCTGTACTACAATGCGGATAAGGGAAACTTATCTTTTCCCAACTGTAGTGCGGTCTCGGAGGGAGAATATTAAAGTAGGGAGTGTGGGGGGTGCAGGTGGGCAAAGCCCCCCTGCAATAACATAAATGTAGTGTTTTTTTTTATTGACATGCTTTAACGAAAGCACTTTTTTGGTTAAAGCGCTTTCGTTAAAGTGTGTTCAGTGGTTATGGATTCGAACATTTGATCATTCGATCAAACGTCCTAGATCCATATATATGTGTGTGTGTGTATATATATATATATATATATATATATATATATATATATATATATATACTTAACTAATCTCAGTATATTTTCCTGACTGATTTAACAAATTTCTGTTCTTTCTTTACTTACTAAAGCAAGGCAAGATATAGTGGGTGAGTGGTCTACCTTCTTTGTCAGGTTTCAAAAACAGGCTGCCCTGAAATGTCTTCCTCATCTAGTATTAAAACATCATTTCAGTGCTGGATTACAGAATGACATCACATACATCTGGCCATCTGACTTTGGTTCTCACACTACACACTTTACTCGAAACCGAACCAGAATTTAGCACATATGTTTTATAATACACACACATAGAGCTTTGCTAAGATGTGTTATAGCATCTTGAAGCTATAAAACTATTTCAAAACTTCCACCCTTCTGGGGTAGCAATTAGTTCAGCCCTAAGAACAATACAGTAGGAGTCCTAGTCCTGGTTGTCACAGACATTTCATCTCTGGCTGCAATCAGAACTGTAAGATACAATCTTTATGGTCTAAACCATCTAATTTAATCTCAGCCTATTTTTCAAAGTTAGCCAGACAGAGATAAAGATATTCTCTTCCAATATCCTCTGTTACAGTATATTTATTTCAGCAGTTAGAATACAGTCTGACATACAGGTGTATTTCTTTTCTATCCAGCAGGACCCACTGTTGGTACATTTTTAACACAAGCAGCTTTACAAAAACATTTTCAACACAAGCATTTGTACAAATCAGTTTGATATACAAATGTCATATAATTTTTTACAGAACATCAGATAGCTAGGTTAGCATATGTTACACATTCACTGCCTTACTTCCCCTGGCAGAGCTAGCAATGCCTCATATTGTCACAGTATTCCATGTTTTGTAGGTGGAAGGTTGAGAGCTGTGCAACTGATTCATTTGATGGCTTTCATTTTGGGGTGTGTTGTATGTGCTACTGCTTGAATGCATACCTCTCAGCGTTTACAGTTTCATAGCTTCCTACTAAGCTATTGACCCTAATTTAGAAGCCTAGATGAACATTCCCATGAAGTGATTCTTGACTTTGAACTTAAATATGGATAACTCAGAACAGGAAGCACATTTTTCATATTAGCCTTTTCAGAGGGGACAAGGGTGTTATTCCAGGGATGCATTTGCAATTTCCCATCCCTTCATCCAAATTACATTTGAATAAAGAAAAGTACTTTTCTTTTATGTGGAGATGAAGATGATTGTGGGATTCTCTGTAATACATATCTCTGTCTCTCTGAAGTGTTCTGTTTGTGTTGCTGAAGAAATTAAGATCTTTTGATCAGGTGTTTATGCTAACATTGTGCTTGCAGATGTGCATTAGGTCTGTGAGGATAGGATGTGTTGAGGCTATGTATCCAAGTCAGAGGTCACCCCTCAGCAACCTGTATGATACCTAGAATAGGGACCAGTTTTTGAGGCAATCAGTGTACTTTCTACGATTTAAACCCTTGATTTTCTTGTTGAGAAAAAGCCATGGCCATTCAAGTTGTGTCGAGTGTTTGGACGGTTACATGCAAAAATGGGAATTATACTCAATGATTGATTTAATAAGTGGAATACAGTGGAATGATCACATCTCTGGATCTGCATGCCATGTGTTTAGTAACAAGCTTTGCAATAACAAAGAAATTACAGTAATGGATACATGATAATTGGGGTCTATATTATAACAATGAACGATCAGATGATCAAACGTTGTTATATCGACTCCTAAATCTTGAAAACTCAAAACAGCAACCAACCAGAACAGCGATTTTTTTTCCCAGGGAAAAAAATAGCTGTTCCCAAAAAAAAAAAAAAAAAAAAAAAAACGCTAAACACTAAATAAAGTGGGGGGCTTCACCTGCAACATCCTCCATGTGGGGGGCTGTGTCCCCCACCCCTCCAACTTAAATATATCAACTCAGAGATCGCACTACAGTGGAGGAAATGGCACAACCCAGACTTCCGGCCCAGCGATTTCTTTCCCTGGGAAAAAAATTGCTGTTCCGGCCGTTCGCTATTTTGCCAGTTCAACACTTTGTGTTCGACCTAACAGCATTCAATCATCTGATCGTTCACTAAACTAAAGTAGACCCGATAATTGAAGGACAGTTCATTGTCTGCACAGGTTCCGAGATCCGTAACTACTGGATTGATTTTCACGGGGTTTGTTGTCAGTAAAATAATTTCAGGAGTGTTGTGCTTGCTGGAGGATACTATTATACATTATTTGGCTTTTTTTTATATTCAATGATTTTGAAACCAGTGATCTTTATTGGAAAGGTCCTCTTGTAGAATATTGGTGTCTTCTGGAGAGTTAATAACTGCATTTAGTTTACATTTATCAATGAACTTTGTGAGTCATAAACCCTTAATACTGGATTTGGCCTCTGTGAAATAAATGCCAAAGAGAAGCACCTCCAAGGACTGTGCCCTATGGTACACCACTAGTGACAGGTCTTGATGTAGCTGTCCACTCGAATTTCTAGGGTTCTATTTGTGAGCCAGTTTGCAATCCATCAAGTAACATAGGGAATGAAATTTAGCTGGGTGAGTTTTTAACAATACCTGAGTATAGAATGTTATATCGGGCCTTAGCAAGATCTAATTATATGGTATGTACTGATTTTCTCTCATCTATTGCTTCAGTAACCTTCTTGAAGTCCAGCAGTTTAAGTAGGCAGGATTTGCCCTTGACAAATCCACATTTGCTTTAGTCATTGGTTCATAGGTTGACTATGCCCTTGTTTACCAATTCCATACTGAAGCTTTCCTTAGCCTTACAGATAAGGCTCATCGGATTTATGGGTTTACATTTACCTGGGTCACTTGATGGCCCACCCTTGTGCATGGTGATGACTGTTTATGTCCTCTATTACTCTGGCACATAGCCTGTTTGGAGGCTGACATTGAATAGTCTCTGTAGGGGGTTTAACAGTTCCTGTTTCAGGTTGGCCAGTAGGCAACCTGATGTGTTATCCAGTCTCATGGAAGTAGTGTTCTTGGCCTTGGTTAGTGCCTTGAGGACTTGTTCATCGAGATTTGGTGGTAGTGTAACTAAGAGTATATGATCTGGGAATGTTGGGGAGAGGGGGGTGAATTTTGAGTTAAGTTTATCTGATAGTAAAAGAGGTATGAGCTCTGGCTCTGCTTAAGTGATATCATTTACTATTAGTCCTCAGCAGAGCTGGGTATTGTTTTTGAAGTTTGAATTATACATTGTGAGAAAGGTAATATTTGAAGGCAAGATATATATGTACAAATGTATAGGTGCACGTGTGTGCGTGTGCATGTCTGTGTGCGCGTGCGTGTGTGTGTGTGTGTGTGTGTGTGTGTGTGTGTGTGTGTGTGTGTGTGTGTGTGTGTGTGTGTGTGTGTGTGTGTGTGTGTGTGTGTGTGTGTGTGTGTGTGTGTTATACACACACTGCCTATATTCAGGTTATATATTTATGTATCATACCTCTCAACCTCTTAAAGCAAGAAATCTGGACAAAGTCATGAGTAAAAGTGGGAGAAAGGCCCAAAAATAGGAACATTTTTTAAATATTGCTCTTACAAGCTTAGAAAGTTGATAGACTAACAGGTTTTGCATTAGCATGAATTTTCTGAAATGTATGAAGTCTGAAACTCAAATGTCTGTCATTATTTTCTAACTTCAGTATTTAATGATTTCCCACTAATTTGCCAGAAAACCACACTTTTATGAAAAACGGACCAAAAATATGAGGCAAAATCTGGCTATTCTGTTAAAATATGTACAGTTGAGAGGTATGAATTGTAGATATAATGTAGGTACATGGTGTTTGGGGTTAGATGAGAGTTGTGCATGGCTTTCAGCTGTTCCTGAATGTGCACAATTTGCCTGATTTTGCATAATATTTTTACCATATATCTTGTACATTTTATAAATGCCATGTATGTAAGTGAGGTTTGTAATTGGCAAATGATGCCAGACACTAGACTTTCATAGTTATTATTGACAGGATGGATGCTGATGTAACACATTTGTTGCTAGTTTAACTTTAAGTAAATGGGAGTAATATAGGATGTCCTTCCATATCACTGTTGCAGTATTGATCACCTCTGGGACCTCCTGAACAGGATAGCCCAACGTCTGGCCAGTATACCAAAGCATTCATTACCAAGGAGCATTGTACGACAGACGTATGGTCCCAGTGCAATCATAGGTCATAAAAGTGATGTACGTATGCTGTCAATCCAGAACTTCATTGCCACCAGTCTGAACACCCTTCACTCTTTTGGTTATACCGAGCCTACATCTTCAGGATAGTACCCTGTTGAGGTTCCTTTTCCTTTTTGTTAAATGTTTCAGTGAGTTACATGTTATACAAGAAAGGGAAATGTCAGTGTGGGAGGCAGATTCCCGATAAGGAATGCCAAGATAGGTGCCTGTTTTGCTTAGGTCCATCTAATGACCACATTCAGTGTTCCTTCCATCTTTTGTACCTAAGACTTTTTGCATAGCCATCTATCTTCCCTTTCCATTTATCTTGAGAACCAGTGTCTTAAGCTGTTGGCCCAAGGAACCATGGCTGAATCTGCTTGCCCTAAGTTACAGCTGACACTCAAGAAGAAGGCCAAGAAATCTAGGCCCGAGAGCCTACTGCTGTCCAGCCTCCACTGGACGTCTCTCTCAAGGTGCATGAAAACCCAGAGGACAGTCTGGTATTGCTATCGGTTTCCTCTGCTGCGACCTTCTCGGAGGCTGGCATGGAAACTGCTTCTGACATGTCCCTGGAGGCCTTGCAAATCCCTGATGCAGACGTTGAGGGGGGAACTATGGCTGATTATTTCCAAGGGGCCAAAAAGGGACTCCTCAGATCCTTGTTAGGGAAGAGGTGCCGGAAAGCCTTCATTGAATCCAGGTAGGAGTCTGAACCACCAGTCACAGCGAATGCCCCATTGAAGAAAATGCGGAAGAGAATTGCTTTAACCTCTGCCAGAAGAGTTTCTGAATGGCAGGCTTTGATGGCGGTCTCTCCTTTTGTAGCTTTTCATAGAGACAGGGTGTGTCTCCATATGAATCCTTTTATGCTCAGAATGGTTAATGAGCTGTCCCTTAATCAGTCTATCCAGCGTCCCTCCTTTTCCCCCATCTCTGCAGTCTGCTAGTGTTAAGGTTCTTCATACCTGGATTTGCATAGGCAGCTCAGATATTATTTAGACAAGACAGAGGTCTTTTGTAAATCTGTTAAACTTTTTTTTTCATACTGGGACATTGGGTTTGGCATTTTCCAAGCAAACCATCTCCTCCTGGATTTCTAAGGCCATTTATTTTTGTTATACTTTTCATGGCAGACAGTTGTCTGCTTCTGTTTGGGCTCATTCTACTAGATCAGTGGCTTACTTGGGGGCTTTCTTTAGGGGTTTGGACACCAACTCCATTCTTGAAGCTGACACTTGGTTTTCTGTTTACACTCTCACTAAGCATTACAAACTGGATATAATTTTCAGAGCCAGGGCAGTATTTTCCAAATCTGTCCTTCATGGGTTTGTGGAGGGCTCTTCCTTGCCTTCCTCCTCCCTACTATTGTAGTAGCTTTAGTACTCTCCCAGAGGTGATGAATACTACAGCAATGACATGGAAGGGCATAGTACAGTTGTGTAAAATGGAACCATAATAGTAGATGTCCTTCTTTATACTTTTTAAGTATTCACTCCTTCCCTCCTACCCCCATTTCCTTTCTTTTCCTCTTTAATCGCGAGTGGTATTTTCTTTCTGGCCTAGAGGTTTGTCTCCTTTTTCCCTTCCTCTTTCTGGATGCACATGTTCTACTCTCTTCTGAGGTTCCCAATTCTCACGGGGCACTTCAGTTCTGGTTTGAGAGCATATGTATGTCACCTTTATTCCCAACAATTGCATGGGGAGCATACGTCTGACTTACAATGCTCCTAGGTAATCAAGGCTTTGGTATACTGACAGGATGTTGGGCTATCCTTGGCAGGAGATCCCAGAGGTGATAAACACTGCAACAGTGAAAAGAAGGACATCTACTCTTATGGTACGATTTTACACAACTGTACTTTCATAATTAAATACTGAGCTAACTGCCCTGAATGGAGGCTATAGTTAAATAGTGACTCCACTGGTCCTGATAAGTCATGCATACATCTTCAGATATTATTGGGCTCCATCAATGAGGTGTTCTTGGTCTAGGCTGTATTAGGCTAATGGCCACTGAGGCCATTTTAAGAATATTCATGCATCCTAAATGTATCTGGCAATTTTTAGGAACCTTAATATTTTTCTAAGGGGTATCAAGTCTGTAGGAAACAGAAAAGAGAGACTCCTTTAGTGTGGTCTGAGTAACTAAAGTTAGACATGCCCTTAATTACCTTCTTGATGAAACACTGCAGTTTCTCTAGCTAGGTGATATGCTTTGACAAGTACATACTAAATGTGCCATTATACTCTATTTGAGATTGATGAGGAAGGAGTAAGGAGGGATAATATTTTTTCATGATCAAAAGAAATTATCCCTGGTGATTAGTCTGGCTAGGAAAAAAGATTTTCTGACAACAGTGTATACATGGTAACCAAAGGATATTTTGTTGTCAATGTATGTGCCCAGGCCAGGCTTTCAAATGGGTGTTATCTATGTGGCAGGTGCATGAGTGCAAAGTTTTGCCAAAGGAGACAATGCTGTATGTCTTCACATTTAGTTGTATGCCTTAGTCCAGGCAGCACTTATTGGTCAGTGTTAGTCTTGGTCAACCATGGGCCATTGATGTCAGCCTTGACATAAGAGAAGCAAATACCAAAGGCAATTGTTCCTTGGACTGATCCCTTGGAGAAACCACTGATAACCCTTTGAAGAGAGCTTGTGTCCCATATTTATAGACTGGGTTCTACAGTTAGCCAGTTTGCCAACCAGTAGGTAACATAAGGTTTTACATTCATTTTGATTGATAATGCCAGAATGTAGGAGAGTATCAAAGCCCTAGGCCAGGTCTAGGTAGGCAGTGTGAATCTACTGGTCTGAAACTAATGTATTAGTCACATTTTCAAGGAAGCTCACCACATTATGGAGGCAGTATCTACCTTTAACAAACCCAAACTGGTTGTGGTCCATGCCTTGTACACTACCTATGCCCTTGTTAATAAGTTCTGC
This sequence comes from Protopterus annectens, assembly GCF_019279795.1. Lineage (NCBI taxonomy): Eukaryota > Metazoa > Chordata > Ceratodontiformes > Protopteridae > Protopterus > Protopterus annectens. The sequence goes on from NC_056732.1 coordinate 827,024,537, forward strand.
ACTGATGGGTTCCATTGCTTTGCTGATAAGGCTGTGCTTGCAAATGGTCTATAGTGATCAGTGTACTACCCCAGGTAATTAAATAAATAAGTAACAAATGAATAAGGCTGTTGAGGCTTATAGGCCTATATTTCCCCGGATCAGTAGAGACACCCCATTGTGGATCAACATGACCACCACAGTACTCCATCTGGCATTAGTCCAGTGGAGAGGATGAGGTTACTATTGAATCTACCAGACCATGCCTGGTGCTAATGAAACAGCTGTCAGGAAAGTTGATAGGAACCATGGAGCTACTGAGATTGGCAATGGAGGTGATCGGGGGTGGTGTGAGTTTGCTAAGTAGGTGGAAGTTAGGGGAAGATATAGTAGTTATGTTATGGCTGAATTTGCCTGCTAATATGTTGGCTATATCGTTATTAGATGAGTAAGTGTTGTTGTTGTGTATTAGCTATGAATATTGCTGGTCATTACCACTAAGATTTCTGATATAGCTGAAGAAGGCATTGTGGTTGTCCCTTAGCATAGGTAGCAATTTTCAGTACTATTGGATGATTAGATTTAGTGTCTGATTTTCTTATTTATCTTTTTGAGTTCATCTGTAAATGATGAGTTACTCCGTTTATTTTTATGTGTCTATACTGGCTGAGCGAAAGTCTGTTTACGCGAATACATAAACGTCAACACGTATTGCGTGAAACGGACTTATAGCATAATATAATTATGTCGAATTACCATGGTTGGCCCATCTGTGGAATAGCTGTATAAGATAAGTGTTGGATAGTTATAGACTTTAGGGTTAGGGTGCGGGTTAAGGTAAGTGCATAGATAGGTTATGTATGCTAGATTTAGTGTAGGGTTAGAAGTAGGGTTTTGTTAAATGTATGTATGTGGATTATTTATTTTGTTTGTGTATATTTTCGTAGGGGAATTGTACGGTAGTTATGAACCTTAGGGTTAGAGAGTGGTTAAGGATAGTGCATAGTTAGTTGTGTATGTGGGGTTTAGTGTATTGTTAGAAGTACAGCTTTGTTAAATGTATATATGTGGATTATTTATTTTGTTTGGATATATCTATGTAGGGGAAGTGTGTGGTAGTTACAGACCTTAGGGTTAGGGAGGGGTTAAGGATAGTGCATAGATAGTTGTGTAAGTGGGGTTTAGCATAGGGTTAGAAGTAGGGTGTTTGTGCTTTACTTTAGGGTTAGAAGTAGGGTTTGGTTAGTGTATGTATGTGCTTTATTTATTTTGTTTGGGTAGGTAGTATGTAGCGGGTGGTGGGGTTGGCCAAGTATGACAGTTCGACATTTAAAATTTCGTGGTTTACTGCATTCAGGATATCCGCGGTTCATGCAATAGGTGTTGAGGTTTTAGTATTCGCTTAATAGCATTTTCACTCACGTAATATAGTCCCTATTTTTATGACCAATGAATTTCTTCCTATTATTGTATAATTTATATGAGGTTTCCACCATAGTTTTTTCCCCCCTGAATTTGGCATTGTATTTATGTCTAATGGGGACAAGTTGCCCTGATGCATGCTTTGAGATAGTTATAAAAAATATTGGCTAATGTGATAGTGTGTGATATGGAGTCAGCGAAGCATGGAGGGAACATAAATGTCATCAGTTAACCAGTTACTGAACTACATTTGCAAGTATTTTGATGCATGAATTCATCAGATAGCACAGATTGTACTTCAGTATGTCTACAACTGCTGAAATTTATATGTGCATTTTAAAGCTACTGTTGTCAATGTGTGTGATATGTTGATATGCTGAATGATAGTCTAGTACATATACACATTTCCCAGGTGGAAGGATGATGTATTTGTATCTTATATAAGAAACTGAGGAAAATGCATTTCTTCTGTTGTAAATGACCCACTATGATAATGCTCTTTCTTTCCTTTGCAGTAAGATGCATGATATGTCATCAGACAACATAATTAGGACACCTGCAGGGGGTCATGGCTGCCTGTGGCATAACTACTAGCCTATTATTTTTTGTCAAACCTGTTCTTCCTTTGTCTCTTTCAAAAGCCAAGTACACTCATTTACATCGAAGTGCCAATGTCTGTAGTTGCCTTTCAGATGGAATGACTGACATTTCCTTCAGTGCCTCTCCCTTCCTAATGGAAACAGTCTGGGTCATTGTTATTCAACTGCCTCGCACATTAGGGTTTCCGTAATCATTCAGAGATGTGTATTTTGTGTTACTCTCTGAATTAATGAGGTGTCTACCTGCAATTCAGAGTAAGTGGTACAGTGCTCTCTCAATCTGATTTGCAGTAAATAACTTCACAAATAAAGTGTCTACTCTTCAGTTAATTTATTTATTTAACATCTGTTTACCAGGAAAGTCCAGCTTGGAACGAGTCAATTTTCAACAGAGGCTCAGGGAGAAACGCTCCAGATGCATGTCTTTTTAACTTGGAAGGAAACCGGAGCACCTGGGGGGAAACCCACACGAATGCAGGGAAGACATGCAGACTCCGCACAGAGGGCATCCCAGCTGAGAATCAAACCACAGAACCTCTTGCTATGAGGCAACAATGCAAATCACTGTACCACTGCTTCATATTATTTAATTACAAATAATTTTCATTTCAGTTTGAATGCTGATAGCACAGCTGTTTTTTATTAATTTTTGTCACCTTCTCAGGGTACTTTTTCTCTGCACTCCATCACTACCTTTTGATATGTACATGGTTATTCCAAGGCATCTTTCTCACATGACTAGTTATTAGTGCATTTTTGATGAATGAGTTATGGTGAGTACACTGTTTGTAATCATATGTCATGTGTTTTCCTTATGTATGTATTTATGTATTTATTTTTAGCCCTTCTTTTCAAGTTCAGCCCAGGTAGACACAGCAGATAGTATACACCTTATAGAGAACAAAGTAGAAATATAGATCAGTTGTTCAAAAGGCATGCAGCTGCCTGTTAGCACTACTCTGGTATTCATAGTGAGTGCGATAATAAGATAAGTTACCATTTGCATATTTACATGATGTACCATTGAGAATTCACCTATGATTAGAGGGGAAGGAAGAAAACATGAGAAATGAAGGGGAAAGGATGGATACAGGGTGAGATAGTACAATATTGCAGTCCCAATAGAACTAGCTTAGTATTCTTTCACTTAATATGTGTCCATATATGTATTTGTTTTATATAGGTATTCATATGTATGTGCATGTGTGTGTGTTCATATATAAACACAAGAGCTCTATCCATTTAAAAAGTTTCTTATTTAGTGGTGCGTGCGGATGTCTGTGTAATAAATACATATACATACATATACATTGTCAGTAGCTAAACAGGTAGCACGTGCACTTTTAGTGCTGCAAGGCCAGAAGGCTGTGGATTCTATTCACATTCCAGGTGATGGGATGAACTGTTGAATTGCTGACAGTGCAGCATAGCATTAGAGCTTACTGCACTCCTGAGTGTGGCATCATTTGGATGAAATGTTAAACTGAGGCTCTATTGGCTTGACTCTCATGGGGAGATTAAAGGTCCCATGGCAACTATTGAAAAGAGGAATCAAAATTCCCCAAGGTCCAGGCCAAATTTCCCCTAGTAGTATAACTAGCTCCTTGGTTCTCCTCTTGCAAAGGGTTCAATAGCCTACTGAGACTAACCCAGTCATTAGATGATAAGTCAATAAATAACTGCACGTGTGTGTGATATGTGTACAATGCTTAACATATTTATATAAAATCTATAGCTACATATACATATATGTATGAGCTAGCAATTCAAAGTTTGTGTGTGCCTATGTGCACATTTATAAATGGGGCATAGTGTTTTTTTTTTTTAGTGCATACCATAGGAGTCAGAGTGAGAGTAGTGCCCATGCTTTGTGTACGTATAGGAAACTGTGTGCTATTATTAGCTGGCTATATTTCTGTAAGTGATGGAACTCCAACCTGTGTAAAGCTTCATGTCAGAGCAATGACAGTTTCAGTATGTTTGGTTGCTGTCAAACTTTTTTTATTTTTATTACAACACTGTTCAAGTGAAGAAATGAGCATGGTGGGAGAAGCAGGGTAGTACATAAGAAGTATTACCCAACATTTTATATAGTTGTATATAGACAGCCTATTTTAACTGATTTGTGAACAATGTCAACAATTCAGAGGAGCACACTTTAGACAGAGGACTGTGTAAGATGTGTTTATATATATATATATATATATATATATATATATATATATATATATATATATATATATATATATATACTCACAGCTGGACAGCTACCCCTTGGAGATGACACACACACACAAAAAAGACACCACACTCGTGCAAAAAAAGGAAAAAAAAGTTGAGGATATATATATATATATATATATAGACACACACACACACACACACACACACACACACACACACACACACACACACACACACACACACACACATGTATATGTGGGTGTGTATATGTTAGTGTGTGTGTGTAATTACTGACACAGTGTGAGTAAATGAAATGTCATAAGACTGAATGTGGAGACAAGTGTGACACAGACAAAAACAGTTGCCACATTAACAATGTGTCATTGTTTTGTGAAGTGGACACTGCATCATGGTTATCTGGTGCTGTGTATGTGTGTGTGTGTGTGTGTGTGTGTGTGTGTGTGTGTGTGTGTGTGTGTGTGTGTGTGTGTGTGTGTGTGTGTGTGTATGTGTGTGTGTGTGTGTGTGTGTGTGTGGTGTAATAGGATTATGAAGCAAATCTGTACTGACACTTGCTTGCTGCCCCGCTGAGGGGGACACTTGTGTAAGTGCAGTGGACTGACTCCAATAGCAAGGGTAGGAATCCTGAGCTGACATCCATCAAGCTTTTTCATTTGCCAAAGTCATTACAGAAATGTTTTGCAGAGAGGTAGAAAAAAAAACTAAAAGTTCACTTGTATGTTGCATTGGTATGGGTGGCTGTGTGTTTGTGGGCAGTAGAGTTGTGCCTTTGTAAATGTGGTGTGAATGTATTCATTGTGAAATGGAAAGATTAAGAGAAAAGTTGTGCTCAGTGTGTTCCCTAGTGATTTCATCATTGCTTAATTGAGACACATACATTACCCTGTGTTTGTCAGTACACTGTTTGATTGCCCTTTTTGGAGTATGGGATCACTGCTACAGTTGCTGGTACTGTTAGAATATATGTGTATCATGACATATGTACATGTCTGTCTGATTTGGGGTAGTTGCAATGGAGAAAAGTAGGAATGTTCGGTCACTTATGAGCATACGTCTCAATTGTCCCTAATTCTGGCTTATACTTTTGCTCTGACGTACTACAATCCATAATGCTTTTGGAAAAAGGTGTTGGATTATTATGAATAGGTGACATTTATTACAATTAAATACTTCTTTTTGTTTTCAGAAATTGAATGCTAATGTTTTTACTCTTATTTTGTGAGCTTGCTAAATTAGTAGTGTTGCTGTTTTGAAAATTGTCTGATTTGGAAGCTTTCTCCAAGAATCTGTTGCTGAGAGGATGCAAGACATGCTTACAAGTGTACAGCTAAGATGAACAGCACAAGCAATAGAAACAGAAAGTAGTGGATCACATCAGAGGCTTGGGAGGTCATTGCTAAGAAGAAATGCAGAGAACTATTTCAGTGTTATGTAAAGACTGGGATTAAAGAAGATAGTTCAGGTTACGTTCTAACAGAATTATTATACAAAGATAATCACATGAGCAGTCATAATGCAATTCAAATTCATTGTCTCTAGATTTGACCATTGAAACCATAGTATTAACATGAAACAGTGAGAAGATTAATAGTATGTGCCACATACAGAAAGGGGTTTATGAGGCAGAGAAAGTGGAGCACATATACTCAAATGTTGACATTCTAACACTTTACATTGGTGGAGCAATATATCTGTGTTATTAAGTTGCCCTTTGTTGTTTCACAGTTTGGATCTCAATGCTTTTGATATTTGCAACAGTTAACCTAAGAAATCATGTCATATTAAAGGAAAACTCCACCTTAGAGCTCACAAAACATGTTTTTTTAATTATATATTTTTTCTGAGCTCTTTTAATGCCGCAAAATCACTCCAAGTGCTTATTTTACAATTTTAAGGTGTTTCCCTCAAAAATGGTGGATGAATGGGCCTGCCTTGGTAATGTGATCCTGTTTTCTTGCTTTCTTTCCTTCTCACAGAATACATTTCAAGTTATCTTTATATGAGTCATGCTAGACAAAAGGAAATAGTGGTGTTTTCTCATGTCATTAAGATAGAATGGCAGAACTGTGAAGCACTGTCGTCTAAAATACCTTCTGTAACAGAGCTATTTCTATGTTTCCCTAACTGGGCCTCATTTTTGTGTCTGTCGGAGCTTGTTCTACGGTATAAATAACTATTAGCTACTTCCAGCATTATGAAAGTCAGTAAACAGCAGGCTTTTCTAAAGGGATACTTTTGTAGTTCTAAAAGACTTGACAGACCTTCCCCCATACTCATGCTGAGGTGTGAAAACTCTCATTGCAGAAAATTTTATTTTATTTTTATTTATTTTACATTTGTTGACCGGGCTAGTCTGGCTGGATACATGTCCATTTTCAGCAGAGGCCCGAGGAGAAAAGCTCCACTAATAAAACTAAGTGACTAACAAATATCAAGGAAATAACAAGTAAATAACAAGTAACTAAAGCATGCAGGCAACTAAGGGAAAAATTGATATATAGAATAGTAATGGGAAGGCAATTTAAACAAGAAATAAATTCCTGACGTACATTTACATGTGACAAGTAGTAGGACCCCAAACTAAGTCTGTCTGCTACTTCCTAGTGCCTTCAGTAAGACATTTTTTTCTATGTCATGAATGATTCAGAATTAAAATGTGGTTTACTAGTTCCTTAACTATTTCTGTCATGTTGAGCCCCCATTATTTCTAGTTCATATTTATTTATATTTTGGTAACAAGGATAGTGAACTGGTCCCAGAACCTCTTTCAGCCACAACTCAGGCTACATTGTCAAAGGTAATAACAAGTGGTAAATGCACTTAGCAATACAAAAAAAAATACTGACATAAAGATATTGACAAAGATTGCAAGTGCAACACATAGCCACTGTGTGACAATGAATAAATAAAAATAAGTAAAATATTAAGCAGCATTTACTAGATTGCATACATTAATGATGCTTAACTCTACTATCTTAAGTTTATTATAAATAATGAATTGTATGCACCCATACTGCACACACACACACACACACACACACACACACACACACACACACACACACACATATATATATATATCTAGTGTGTGTGTGTTTGTGTGTGTGTGAAACAGAGAACTAGATTATATGTCTTTTAAAGAAAAACAAATCAAAATGCAAATTTTGTGTAAATGTTTATGTGCGTCTACACATAGAAACACACAGAGGATGCAGTACTGTGTTTAAATGCGTATGTCTGACTGTGTTTGTGTGTGTGTGTGTGTGTGTGTGTGTGTGTGTGTGTGTGTGTATGCGTGTGCGTGTTTGCATTTAAACACAGTTATGTATTTTTGATTTCCTTTTTTATTGTTTTTTATTGCAAGAGTGCATAATAAATGTATGATAAAGTAAATTCAGCTGTATTATGGTTGCTGTCAATGGTCACAGTTCCTTTGTGGACTACAAAATGCCCATGGACAATGCAAGGTCTGACTCAAAGTTAGTGGGACCCTCTTACCATGGATCAGTGTGCACCAGATATGCACCACCCTCTGGGAGGATATCACAAAAAAGTGTAAAAGATCTTTCTGTGAACAGTATCAGTGCACTTAGTTGACAGGGTTGCCACGTGTCTCTCATTCTGTAGTTCTGTCCTGTGTGTGTATGTGGGGGTGGGGGGGGCTTGAAAATGGTAAATGTGTTGATACTTTACAAGAAAAAAATATTTAGTGACTTTTCTTTAAATGTCACAGAAATCTTTGATACTACATTTAAGTAATCTTAACCTAAACTATTATAAATAACTAACATTTAAGGCTTAGCATTTCAATACTGTGTTGATGCTTATGTAAATTTGTCATAAGAGGTGACAACTGCCTTTAAACCTCTGAGTGATCTAATTGCTTTAGTTTGCTATGAAAGGGGAATGTTAAGTTCTCCTCATTTCTGCAATAAAAACAGTGAAAAACAGTTCCACAGCTTTCTGTCTTTTTTTTATATCAACTGCTGTGTTCCTGACATTAGCAGAATTAACTGCCCATCTAAGGTTGACAGCAGTACCTGATGGGTAAACTACAGATTTACCCGTGTCTATGATATGTCATGCAGGCGGATACAAATTCTTCTGCAAAGTATGTGAGCAGTTAAAAAAAGCAAGTGGGCTTTCCCTTCCTTTGATTCCAATACAACAAAATGAAAGTTTTAAAAAGTACAAACAAGTTTTTGGTACCTACACAATACTGGAACCGTATTATAGGGAGAAAAGGAACCTAATGATTGAGTAAAACTGTAGGAAAGGGCGGAGTTTTCCATTGAAAACAAATGTATACACCAGAAGACTGTATTCTTACCTTTCTTTTGTGAGTAGTAAGTGTCTTTTGATGCATTTGTAAAGTGATTGCATTATGTTTTGCCTGAATTCAGATACGCATTGCTTGTATTTTTGTTTTCATGTACTTCATGTAACATACTCACAGTACCTTTACCACTTTGGCATATACTCAGAAGTTTGTTATAACAGGCTGGATTCACGAACGGCTAATTTCTGCACTGCTATGTTGTGCATGTCGAGCTGCACCACTCACACATTAATGAGCTATTTTGTATGTATGTAGAGCTGCCAAAGAAAGATAAACAGCAGAGTATTCTAATGAAAGCATAAGTAGGCAAATTACATGCTAATTAACCAATCCAAGATGGCAGAGCTATTCAGGAAGCTATAAAATAATTATGTAGAAATGGTGTAGCCCTTTGCCAGAAACACCAATGTCTCTTGGAATACAACCACCATCATACTTGCAATGTTAGGGGTTGCTGCTGCTGTCTTGCATTTGTAGGTGCAACTGGCTCAAATCTATGCTGCTGCTGATGATAGACCCTGTCCAAAGAGAAGAAGGGTGTTCAGATCCCATTTAACATATCATGGACTGCATGATATTGAAATAGTAGAGCAATAATGGGTTGATATGGAAAGACTACAAGATTTCTATAACTTCTGCTGCCCCCACTTCAGACCAGGGGAACTCAAGGATAACCTATACCAGTGGAAAGTAAGATAAGTGCAGCATTAAGGATATTAGCTACTGGTACATTTCAAAGACCTGCAGGGGATATACTAGGGGTGTCACAGGCCTCAGCTTCCAGAATATGTCACTGATATGTTAATGCAATGCTGCAACTTGGGCCCATTACTCACAAATGTACTTTCTATCCTATAGTCAAAATTAGAAATATGTTACAACAAAGTTACTAGGTTTGCCGCCAATGCCTCATATTCTACCTTCCATTGTAAAGCACTATGCTCTCTTTAGTGGCTTGAAGTACTAAATTATCTTTCCTACATACAGTTAACAACTGTTCACAAATTAGTAAACAATCTGAATATCCTGCTCTCACTACACCTTTCAGTAACTATATACTCAAAAGGTCCCTTAGAACCAAAAATCAATATCTTCTACAGGTATACAAACCCAGCCTACTTGCAGGACAACTTCTATACTCTTAGTCGGTTGCCAAAATCTAGAATTCTCTTCCCTTTTCACTTAGATCTAACCCAAACCTTGCAGCCTTTAAAAATTCCTTATATGCTTACTTCTCCATATGGAGATGCAATTGTACCTCACCTCCACTTCCGTAGCTCCTCTCTCATTCCTTCATTTTATATTCTGCTTGATCTCTCTTTTTTAGCTATTAAAAATTGTACAAAGTTTATATACTCCTTGTGTCAATTTCCAGACACTGAATACCTCTGTGAATCTCATCAAAATGTCAAATAGTCAGGTTTATCTAATACTTTTTTGAGTTAACTTGTTTGCTATTGTAATTACTTTGTATAATCTTATTTAATTTGCTCATGTTTGTTATATTTACTTGTCTGTGGAGCCTTTCTTCCCAGGCTTCCACTGAAAATGGGCTCTTAATGGCCCAGTAAACTATCCCGGTAAACAAATATAAATAAATAAATAAATAAATAAATAAGTAAGTAAGTAGATAAATGAATAAATAAATAAACACACATGCAAGGGAGTACGTCAGTTTTCCATGCACACCAGAGGAGAGAGCAAGAACAATGCAGAAATCCTATGCCATATCATGCTTCCCTGAAGTCTTGGGGGCCATAGACTGCATTCACATGGAAATAAAAGCCCCACGTAGTGAACCAGGAAGGACGCACATCAACATGAAGTGGTTCTGCTCAATCAACTGCCAGGTTGTCTGTAATGCTCTAAGGATCATCTTCAGTGTTTCTGCAGGCAACACAGGCAGTTACCATGACTCACACATATGGCACACCTCTCAGCTTTGCACAAGGTTTGCTACGGGTGATGTTTCACAAGGCCATCTACTGGGTAATGCAGGTTATGCACTGGAACCATGTCTCAGGACACCCATCAGAAATGCATACACACCCACACAGGAATGACACAACAATGACCCAGGCACCTGTGCAAAAATTCTCATAGTCTGTGCCATGTTGCACAATGTCATCTTGAGGAAACAGATACAAGAGGGACAGCAAATGCTAGGACCACACAGTCCTGGACCACAGGCAGGGGCAGCACCTCCAGCACATACAGACAAAGAATCTGAGGGAGAACCTCCAGCTGCAGAAGTAGCCATCAGACGTAGGCATGCAAAATATGCCCTTGCCCTAGCTATGAAACAAAGAATAGCACACACACTCACCACCTAAGACTCAAAGGTTAGTGCACTCACTCAGCAAGTAAGAGGCAATTAATAGCACACAAACTTTATTTACCCATGTAATATCTATGTATGGATAGGATCAGACAGAGACAGACCCAGATCACATGATTCCTAACTCCAGTAATGTCTAAGTAAGTGCGGAAATGAATAAATGTGTAAGAAGATAAACTACCTGCATACTATCAGTCTCTTACCTATCCACTCTGTTTATTAGACATATATGCAAGCTTAAATCAAATCTAAATGAACAAAGGCCATGGCACAATCATCATCATTTGGGCAGGGTGTGGTGGGGGCAGTAGGCTAAGGCCAACACCAAAGTAGTGAGTGTGTGAGTAAGAAGTGCAGGACATTCAAAAAAGTATGAAATAAATATCTTAGGGTCACTAATGGGAGATATATCCCAATCAGCATTAATATTTTTTTTACTTTGCATGTGTGTGGTTCAGTAGGGGAGGTTTTTCTGAAATGTGTTGATGTCTGCTTGAACACAGTTAAGGTCTGTGCTAACAATACATCATGTCATGTGAACCATGCATGGTTAAGTTGTCTGTTCAGTGTCATCATTCCCAACCATGTGAACTGCTTCTGCCAGGAGTTGTACTGCCTCTTCCATGTCCCTAGTTCAAAGTAGGGGTGCTACCTGAAAGTGAGCGATGTTTGCTGGACACGCTCTCTTCACAACTATGTCCAGCACCATGACCCCATGTTCTACCACATCTGGGTGTGGGCACCTCAATCTCTGATGGAGCAGTGTAAGTAGTTCCAGTACAAGAGTGGGATCTGGCATGGCCACATTGGCTAACACTAGAGGATGTTGTGGCTGTAAGGCTATGTGGATGCTGACCCTCCCCCAGCAGACATTCCATCACAGACACCGTCTAATCCAATATATCACTCATCCTATCCAATGAGTCACCCACACCTTTTGGCAGTCATGCAGTAGCAAATGATAACACAAAACTGTGATGTAGCCATGCTAACTTGGAAAGCACAGCAACAGCTGATATATGTGCAGTATATCGGCAGTGAATTTTTAAAATTGTATACATATCAATATTCTATTTTCCACTGCATATAGAAATACATTCAAACTATGAACATATAAGCAGTTTCGGAAAAGGACAAAAATAACGTATGGAATGGTACAATAATTTGTAGAACAATATTCTCCAAGTAACAAGCAGTAATGGTCTGCCTGTATCCAATTAATCTCCCCTTCTTTCACTTACATAACTACACCATTAGATTTATATAGTGTAAAGTCAGCTCTCTCAGCACTGTGAAGATGCAAATGAGGTGTGAAATCATTAGCATTCCAGAAAACCAAAAAAATCAGTTGGTGTAGGGGATATAAACATGGTGTAAGTAGCTACACAATTGCATGCACATGCCCTAGGACTGCAGGGAGAAGCAATGACAGTTGTTAACTGGTAATGGGTTGTAAGTGTTGCTGATTGCTCTGCCCACAACAGTGAGCAATACTGAAGTGACTCTTCTATCTGAAGAGTTGGTATCATGCAGAGTACACCTAAAATAAAAAGTGTAAGCACTTTGAGAGTTATGAGAGCAACTTTAACAACACTGATATTCTTGCACTAACAGCAGACTGTCCATCATCTGCTTAAAATCTGTATGAAATGTTGATTAGCAATATTACACATTGAAACAAAGATGCAAATAAATGGCCATGACATTGCATTCCTCTAGTTAGGCTGAGAGGAGGGAAAGATGCTCGGAAAATAAAGAGAAATAATAGCTGACGATGTTGGCAACCTAACATTAATATGGTGTGGACTATTATTAGTGTAAGGTATTTGTTAATATCACATTGATATAGACATGTTCAAGCAAATGAGAAAGGAACATTTTCTGGTCCTGTGTTGGTGGCAAAGAGGGTTAAGAAACACAACAAATTGTGTGTTCTTATTGCACTGACTTGAGGGTTCAATTCCAGATAGTGTGTTATCTGAGTTAATGCATATTTTCTGAGCATATAATCAGGTTGTAACACACACAGATCTAGGAAATATCAAAATCCTGCTTTTTTATTATTATTCCCCAATATTTGTAAATGCTGACACATTTTTTGTGTTTCTCATTTGCACATCTTTTGGCAAAGTGCATTGTTGACTGGGACTGTTTTGAAGCAGTGAAGAAGAATCCACTAACCAAGGTACAAACTGAGAAATTTAATTTGGGATGCCATCAGTAGTGCATTTCAGAGTGTCAAATGTGTGCTTTGAACAGCAATAACAGAAGAATTGAACAACACTAAGAGAATAAATTCTATATCGCTGTGGTACCCCCCTCTTGGCCAGTAATCAAGGAGCCTGAATCCTCACCACTGACACTGGTGAGGAATGTTCACTTGGAACAAAATAGATACACACAGTGTTTCCAGATGCAGCTGTCTGCATCAAGCACAATTTTTAGTCTGGGGGCTAGGTTTCCCTCTTTCTCTCTCCAGACCCCCATTTAGGCTCCCCATTGGCAAAGCTGTGTAGTTGAGTCCTCAGCCGTGTGTGCAAGCCAAGTCATCCACCACTCTCTATGAATCAAGTGCTCTGTGTCCCTGCTCCAAGTAGCTGACACACACACACACACACACACACACACACACACACACACACACACACACACACACACACACACACACACGCACACACACTTTTGATTTTCTCACACACACACCTGGGAAAGGCTGGCACAAATTTACTAACTATGCACCTCTGCCCAGACTATATGGTAGTTACTGCCACCAGGCATTCCAAAGCCAGCTACCATAAGGCTCTTACAAGGGTACCAAATTACTAATACAAATGGTAATGTTGACCAAACAGCAAGGCTTTCAGGACCGGCCACAGTGTCACTAAATAAATATAAGTACTCTCAAGGGTTAAAACATTCTCTAAAAGACGAGCTTCAAGGAAAAGTTTAGATATATTTAATAATAAATAATAAAAGAACATGAAAATACTAAATATCTATTTACAATAAACACCAGTTTCAATCACAGAAAACATTAAACATAACACAGATGGATAGATTCACATAGCTACAGAAAAAATAGTACTTAACTAATCTCACTGTATTTTCCTGACTGATCTAAAGAATTATTATTTCCTAGTTACTTACAAAGGCAAGGCAAGATGAAGTAGGTGAAGGGTCCTTCCTTGACAGGTTTCAAAAGCAGACTGCTCCAAGACTTCTGTCCCATCTAGTATTAAAACATTATTATAGAATGACATCAAATAAATCTGGTCATCTGACTTTGGTACTCATACTACCCCCCTTTACTAGAAACTGAACCAGAATCTTGTCCATATGTGCTGTAACACACACACACACACACACACACACACACACACACACACACACACACACACACACACACACACACACACACACACACACACACACACCTGGAAGTCATAAAACAATTTCAAACTTTCAGCCTTCCAGAGTAGCAATTAGTTCACCCCCAAGGACAATACAGAAGGTTTCCTAGTACATACTTTTTGTCTCTGGCTGCAAAGAGCCCTCTAAGATACAATCTGTATGGTTTATACCAAATAATTTAATTTTGAACTATTTTTCAAACTTAGCTGGACTGAGATTAACCTCTTCTCTTCCAGTATCTTCTGTTACAATGCATTAATTTTAATAGTTACCATACAGTCTGACATACAGGTATACTTCTTTTTCTGTCCAGCAGGACCCATAGTTGGTACATTTTTTAACACAAGCAACTTTACAAATACATTTTCAACACAAGCACCTGTAAAAATTAGTTTGAATATACAAATGACATATAATTCTTTACAAAATTTCAGCTAGCTACGCTGGCATATGTTATGCATCCACTGCCCTACTTCTTCTGGCATAGCTGGCAATACCTCACATCTTCACAATCACATCTATCATTGTAGCACATGTGAAATGAAATGAGTTTAAAGAAACAGGAAAGTGGATGTAGGGTTTGAATTCAGCTTGAAACCACATGCTGCTTAGAATGTTTGTTGCAGATTTGAAAATGTAGCTTGTGTTTTGTTGTGTGGAATAAAATTTGTTATATATGTTTTGTTGCTTATGTAATGTCAGCACTACTGCTTAGCAGAGCACAAACAGGGGTCACAGTTGAAGAAAGAGTGAACACTTCCATTTCTGTAATCTTCATTAGTATGACAGCTTTGTCACTGATGAGAGGTATTTCTAATGAGTAGGTGATATGCACATGCTGTATACCTCTTTCTTGTGGCACAAGCTGTAAATGCATTGACTTTGGCCCCTTAACAGAGTTGCTCCGAGGTTCAAGTTCATACAGTCAGAAGGGAATTTGGAAATTGGGTCTATATTATATAGTTGAAGTTTCAAAACTTCAAACCTCACATGAGCGAACTCATATGAGCGAAGTTCAAAACATTGACTATATAATAAAATTGAAAAAAGCTTACCTTACTGCTCTGAGCAGGGGGGCAAGCCCCCTGCACCCCCCCACTTAAATATAACAACTCCGAGAACGCACTTCAGTGCAGAAAGGGAAAATTTCCCATTATGCGCGTGAAAAGCCGTTGACTTTCACCTAAGACCTTTCCAACGTTCGATCATATGATGTCAACCATCTATGGTTCGAACATCGGAACAGTCGCTCATCTAATATAGACCCTGGAAATTATTACTCCAGATGTGTGACTTACTTTCTTCAGAGCTTCATATGCTTTTTTCCTGTTTCTTGCCTTGTGCATTTGTTTGCTGCTGAGTGTCATGCATTCAAGCTTACCTGCTTAAGGAAAAAAGTGAAAAATTTATTTGGGGATCCTTTTGTAGCACAAATAGGCTTAGTGGCAATGCACAGACATCAGCACTCTGCACAGTTCTGAGTGGAGAACATTACTTGCTATAAAACTGTTTCTGTGGCACAGCATTTAAGTGCACTCACTTTAGAGATAGAACACAGGTGATACAAGATTCAAATCTTTGTAACATTTACTTTTACAAAGGGTGCCAGAATGCGATTTCTACCAACACATTGATTAGGAAGGTAATGCTACATACAAATGGCGACCATAATTATGTTTATTGCAAGAAATGTCTCATTAATGCTTTTGATAAATACAATTTTTAAGCAGCATATTTCATAAATGATTTACTGATGAAACAATTTGAATGAGTGTGCAATTGTTTAAGCAGGATAAGTATGTTAGTGAATTAAAATGCACTTTCATATCTATGGTGGGCAGAATACTTAAGTTAAAATCATCCTCTCTCTTCACATAGCCTAACTCTCTGTTTAGGACAGTATGTGTAATGAAGTATGATTGTATTATACCCTAACTGGTATTAATCATCTCATGAAGATCTGCCCATCTGACATACATTTACAAGCAGTAATACTGCCTCTTTCATGGGAATGCATTTCACAGGACTTTCAGTAAGTCAAATACATACATGCCTATCTGAAGTATATCTCTATCCATACTGAATGCAGTTGATTTGTAATGCACATGGCTGAAAGGGAGTTCCCCTGTAGCACTGACAAATAATCATATTGCTTGAAATGTATGCATTATTTTTTCATTAGGTATGATTAAAACATTTGTCAATCAACTTTATACAGTGTTTAATTCAAGCAAGTTATGGGCCAAGTAATTTATTTATTTATGATAAAATATTACTATAATAATCACATTCTAACACTCTTTGTAAAATGATCTGCATACTAGAATCAAACCCTGCTTCAGCTCTGCTTTTTCATTTAGCTCATAGAGTTTACATCTCGTATCACCCAGAAAGTGAAATTGACTGGTCGATTTTCTCCACTAAGTACTGTCCAGAGTGCTGAGGGCCATGCATCACTGCTAAGCCTGTTTGCACTGTAGAATGCAAAAAAAAAAAAAAAATTGTTTTCACTATTTCCTTCAGCAGAGACGTCTGCTCACATCATACTGGCATGCAAATGAGGAAGGCAAGCGCAACACTTCATTTCTGAATGGAGTTAACATGGAAGGGCATGACCAAAGATGAGAAGCACCACTGAACACCACTAAACACTGGTACTTCACAATCCCAGTTCAACACGTCAAAGTATAATTACACATGCGTTATCACTTTGCCAAGATCTGCACAAATACGTTTCTTAGTATTGTGCTTTAGGAAGAAATTTGGAACAAAAATAAATATTGATACTGGATTATACCATAAGCCTGTGATGTTAGCTACATAGTGCAAACCCCGACGTCACTCCTTACAGTTAATGTACATGTTGTTAACAGTGTTGCCACCCACATGTGCTATGTTCATGTTTAGAGGTTGTTTCCTGTTACAAGAGTTTATTCTACATTTCCTTTGGAAAGGCTGTACTGAAGACTGATGCTGTAATTTAAACAGATTGTTGTTCCATTACAATTCTAGTGAAACACATCCTCAGGACTGAGGACATGAGACAATGTTAATGCATCTTGTTGCCTAAGTAAGGCATGTGTTCCAGTACAGGATGATATCCACATTGTACATAATTGTTTTTCTACCATCACAATGACAACAGCAGGGGGCTAAAGGTATGTTTGTATATAATTTTTTGCTGTCAAACAGCAAGATTCTAAGAAATTACAGGGACACATATTACTTGATTCATCCATAAGATGTAATGCTTTCACATAACCACACATATGACAATTGGTGATGCATGTATATCATAACACATTCATTGCTCCCACTATGGTATTGATTTTCTCATTGCTTAGGCAAATTTTCCAAACTAGCACTGAGTGACTGTAAGCATTTGTGCCCTTAACTGTTCTGCAGGAAAGACATCCCCCCATTATACTTTGTACACATAGAGTGGCAGAGGCCTCCCTCTTCAATTTTAGCAGACAAAAAGTATTGACAAATAAAGAACAGCTGATTGAATGACTTCACATAGGTGGAGTTCACCAGCTGTGATAACAGTTCCCTTGTGGCGAATATGATTAATAGCCATATTGTTGTTTGGAGGAGCTGTACAGCTTGATGCTCTGTTCTAGCTTACGGATTAATTTTGTATGAATGCACTGATATCACACTGCAACCATTACATCACATCAGTCTTATGCCTAGATATATTGCACGAACACGTGAACGTAGATTTGGATTTCAAAGCAGTAGACATTTGTTCTGCCAATGTCATGGTGAGAGTGCTACCTTGGCACATGCATTGTGTACTGTGGAGTACATGAGTATGCTCCAGTTCTGGGTAGTATTTGTATGGACATGCAGAGAAACCTTCCTTGACCACAGAACATTGCTATAGGACTGATCGCAGTTGTGTGCACATGAGCATACTCATTTAATTGCCATCAGTCTGACATGCTTATATGACATTCATTATCAGGGATTCTTTCTTAATTCACACATTAATTTGTTTGTGACAATACCCATTGCTACCAGAGATGCTGACAATACACAGCTCTGGGGAATACTTTGTCTCATAGAGTGGTGTTTGCATCTGTTCTTATCTGTCTGCACAATAGCTATGTCAGGCAGGAGTGCCTCAAGCAATAGTATTGCATATGTCACACTCTACTACAACACTTGTAACACAACACACACCTACATATGGGATGCATAACCTTTAGAATATTGAAGTGCATAATTCCCTTTAAGGGTGATCCTCCTCATGTATGTGTTAGGCCTATTTCTGTGGCTTGCACAGTTAATACATAGGTCATTGTTAACATTGATGGGATGGGTTGGATAATTTGGATTAAACCTGGAGTTCAAAGTTGGATTTATCTCTGCTTGCTGCATCACTGTTGTTTGCTGCATTGCGTTTGAATGTGGACTACAATTTTGCTTGCTGCACTAGCCCTGGTAGGAGCTTTTTTGTGGATTTACTGGTTTGCTGTCTTTATCTTCTGTTCTAATAAACAGAAAAACTCCAGATGACCACCATGGCTTAAAAATAATAATTTTAATGTAGACAAGCGCTTTCACGTAGAACACTACGCTTTTTCAAATCTTCAGTAAAAATGTAAAAGCACATACACATTTTATACTCAAGACTTCATCAATTACTTAATTTAAAATCAATTATACATCAATTAAAACAAACCAATTACTCAATTCATTCTCATACTCACTTAAAAAGGGCAAGCTTCCAGCTCTAATTTAATACACACATAGTTGTTTAACCCTGGATATATGTGTGCTTGTAGTTTTAAAATCCAATTCAGCTCTGTACGTTCCACTTGATTATTAAGATTACCTCCCCTCTTGTCATTAACTACTATTTGTAAAATTCTAAAACCAAATTCATGTGCAGGAAACTCCATAATGTGTTTGGCTACAGCATTTCATTTATTTTATTCCTAACATCATACATATGTTGATATATCCTATCTCTAAGCCGTTTCTGCGTTTTGCCTATATAAAAGCATTTGCATGCTTTACACTCTGCCATATAGACTAAATTAGTTGTATTACAGGTGGCATATAGTCTAGGCTGAAAAATAAAAAATAAAAATGGATGTGTAAACTCCTGAACTGTGTGTATATAGCGACACATCCTACAGCTATTACATGAATATGTTCCCCGTTTATTAGAGACCATAACCTTCTTTTGCTGATCATTACAAAGCAGCCATTTCAGGTTACTTTTGTTTTTGTATGCAAAACCAGGGGCTGCACCTATGATTTTCTCAGTTACTCTATCTATTGTCAAAAAATGCCAGTTTATTTTGATTATATCACATACCTTGTTGCTATCACTGACATATTTAGTAATAAAGCGCAGCCTATTCTTCCTTGTAGCTACATTTGTTGCATGTGCAGTATCTACAATATTACTTTCATTCATTTTTCGAAGGGTATCATCCTTAATATCCTGAAAAACAGCTTCCTTATACCCGCTCTCCACAAATAACCGATGTAGATGATCAAATTCTTTCTCTCTATCAGCATGCACATTACATATATTCTGAACCCTAGTCAGTTGTCCTTTAATAATATTTGGGAATACATGTCTAGGGTGCATGCTATTGTATTCTAAAAGCTGTGGTAGTCATCTGGAGTTTTTCTGTTTATTTACTGTACAAATATTCCATTATGTATGTAATGCCATTCTGTACTGTTATCTCAACTCAGCATGTTAATGTCATGTAATTTCCCTCTGTTACAATGTTAATTTGTGTTATTGTCACATCCTATAATATCAGGTCTGCTTTTATTTCCCTATATTTGCTCAGGAGGTGTGACCACCATTAAGTATTATTTTTATTCTTTATTTAACATTTGTTTACCGGGAAAGTCCAACTTAGAATGAAACCAATTTTCAGCAGAGGCTTACCCTCACCCATTAACATATTTCTGTATACACCTCTGATTTCTCTGCACGTTGTCCTTAGTACACTTTTCCTGTCTGGTAACCCATGTATTGTAGTTGCCCTTCCCATTTCTCCTCCCTTTTATAGTCAAATGCTTGATTTATTTGCACAGTACACTTAGTACACTTTCTGTGCCTGGTACAGCTTGCATTATTTGCCCTATGTGGCTCTTTGTGCTGTCTGCTCAGGCATGTTTCATAGGTTTGCACATAGTCAAGCTTGTTCGTTTACTGTGTGCGGTCATGCTGCTCAATACATTTGTTGGCTGCCAGCACTGTTGATCGTCACAAAAATGTGCTTGTATTCATGTAAGCATGATGAGCAGCATTTGTATGGGATTAGCGCTGCTGATCACCGCGCTAACATGTAAACCTCAAGTAGGCTTCATGCAAAGCCAAATGATTGTTCAAGAATCTTACAGAAAGTTTTATCGCCTAAGTCAATGTTGTTGTTGTGTCTTTTGGCTTTTCCCAGTTAGGGGTCGCCACAGCAGAACTCCGGTCCGCTAATGATTGGCAGTAGATTTTTACGTGCTGAGTTGCCAGCCCTGACGCACAACCTTCAACGAAGGTACGACCATTCACGCATGTCTCCACACAGAAGACGCTCTAGCTGAGAATCTACCAGGACAACGTCTTACTGTGAGGCGACAACACTACCGCAGCACCACCACCGCAGTACTTATGTAACCTCAAATTTCTTTTGTAAGTGTATTCTCCCTGACACACCCTCTGTAAGTGCACATCAAAGTGGCAGGAGTGTTAAACATTTAATTATTCTTGCACTACTGTTAATGAATCACATGTGCAAGGCCTTAGCAAGCCCTGCTTCTCAATATTTGTTCTTCTGCTGCTGGGACATAAGCACTGTAATGTGTAGGTCCTCACACAATGTTGGGTCTATATTATATTATCAAAAATAAAAGTCAGCGAATGGCACTTACATCGAAAATGCTGTTCAGTGAATTAGTCCCCTGCTAATTATATATACCAACTCTGAGATTGCACTACAGTAAGGAAAGGGCAACTTTTCTAATCCTCACTGTACTGTGATCTCACGATGAACAATTCATTGAACAGCATTTTCAATATAAATGCCGTTCGCTGAACTGTCTTTTTAATAATGTAATATAGACCCCACAATGTTTGCCTGCCCAGCACTTCAAGCATATTGTGTGATTCATGAATGACAATGAGTTGACACCTAATTTACATATTCGCAGTGTCATGGGATGTGTACTAATCTGCACTATATAAGCACAAGCTGGTGCTAAGTAACTTGTATCATTGTAGAAGAGACTGCTTGGATTCAACAACTTCAGATACTGCTTTTTGACTTCTGCAAATGCATTACTTTTTGGACTTTCATACAAATCCTGTGATGGAATGTGAAGTTTCTTTACCATTTCATATTTAAACAGTTGAGCTGGCATATCTTTCACATAACATTGCCTGATTTTCCAGAAACTTGTGCAAATGATGCTAACATTGCCCTGGTCAATGCTGGGGTATCTTCGCTGGGTAGCTTTAACGCATGATGCACAGTATTGGGCAGATTAATATTATTGTTGCATATATTATTCATGAGTTACTGCTGACATTCTTGTACAGTTGATCAATGTTTTATCATACTGAAGTACAGTACTTACCTGTGAGGGTAATCATTTCTATTCTCTTCTCTACAGTTTCATCACTTAACCTGGTTAATGCTGATGGTACAAGTTGTGTCTTCTGGGGTCGACTCTGTCTGATGCTTTCAGAACACAGTCATGATTTTGCATGCATCAGTGTTACTGTTGGTATGTGGTATGTGCTTAGCTTCTTAGGGTTTCACTTAAGCATTTAGTGTGTGTGTGTGTGTGTGTGTGTGTGTGTGTGTGTGTGTGTGTGTGTGTGTGTGTGTGTGTGTGTGTGTGTGTGTATGTGTGTGTGTGTGTGTGTGCGTGTGTGTGTGTGTGTGTGTGTGTGTGTGTGTGTGTGTGTGTGTGTGTGTGTGTGTGTGTGTGTGTGTGTGCTATCCTCTGCCTCTTAGCCAAATCCATAGCATATTATGTATGCCTACATCTGCCAGAATCATCTACAGCTGCTTGTTCCTCTTCGGACTTCTCATCTGTGTCTGCTTTCCCTGCTGGCTCTGTCTGAGGTGCTGGAAACTGTGGTCCTTGGGCTTGTTGTCCTTGTTGGAGCTGTTTTCTGATGATTATATTTTGCAACATGGCCCAGACTGTGAATAATCTGGCTGAGGTGGCTGGGTCATACTGCACGGCACCACCTGAATTGTTTAGACATTGGCACCTTGATTTGAGCAAGACAAACACGCTCTATAATATTCCTAGTCTGAGTGACAGCAGCACTGTATCCTTGCTCAGTGTGGTTGTGTGCAGTTCTTATGGTTGTCATGAGCTAGGGTTCCAGTGTATAACTTGCATCCCCCGCTATATGTCATTGTGGAAAGTCACCCCTAGCAAACCTTACATACAGGTCACAAGTGTGCCATATGTGTGAATCATGAAAATGGCCAGGGTTACCTGCACACACTCTGTAGATAATTCCTTGGGCATTACAGACCACCTGACAGTTGACAGAGTAAGATCCTTTCCTGTTGATGTACCTCCTTTCCTGTTCCCCAAGTGGGGCTTTTATTTCAATCTGTGTGCAGTCTATGACCCACAAAACCTTAGGAGAGTGTGCTATGGTACTGAAATGTTGCATGATGGTAGTACCTTTCCTCTGGGGTAAATGGAAACCAGATATGCTCACTTATGTGTTGGAGCATTGGATTTAAAAACTGATGTAATATTCTTGAGGCTGAGGCCTATGACACCCCTAATATATGCCATCAGTCTCTGAAGAGTGCCTGTAGCTAGTATACCTAATACTATACATGCATCATTTTCCACTTGAATGGGCTCTCTGTGATTTCCCCAGGACCTCATGTAAGGGTGGCAGAGGTTGCATATTTCTTCTAAGGTATCCCTGTACACCCTGTAGAGCTCTACAATTTCTGTATCATGAAGTCCATGATAAGTCAGATGTGGTCTGAACAGTCTTCGTCTTCGAACCTGAGATCTGGCAGCAGCAGCAGCACCTTATACTAAAGCCTGTTGCATATACAGGTTAATGATAGCAGCAGCAACACCGAACATTTTTTCTGTGTGTGTTGGTGGCTGTATTCCAAAAAGTATTGGAACTGTTGCTGGCTGTATTTCAGAAAGTACTGGAACTGAGGGGAAAAGGGAGAGCAGTATGTATACCTTTATATGTTCCTGAATCAATCTTCCATGTTGAATTGCTTAATTAGCATGCATTTCACCTACTTATGCCTTAATTAGCATATTCTGCTGCTTACCCTTCTTTAGAAGACAGGGGCAGTATGCACAGCTGTTTAGTGAATACCACTAAGCACCCTCACCACTGAGTGACATGCACACACACTAAGTGAAGTGTAGGCATTCATGAATCTGGGCTGGCCATTGAATAGAACCGCAGCCCAATCTAAAATGGTGTTAATGATGAAAATAAAACAAATTCTGAAGCTATTATTTAAAGGCTGCTAAGACAGAACAGAAAAAAAGTGGCTAGACATAGAGACATATCCGTTGAAATCACTGGTATTTAAAAGCAGCCTTGTATAAGAATAATAAGGAAGAAACACAGCCTGCGTGGTCTGTGCTCATGAAGCTCTTGTGGGTCAAATGGTACTTGAATCTGATCTGTTACCAGGCAACCAGTGTTTCATTCAAACATTTTATATGATTGCACCATGTATGATGCACAAATGACCCAGTAAAGGACTAAAAAGCACAGAGATGTGCTGGAAGAAATTCACAGCATATTTGAATGAACTTAATATTCATGTTATTTAGATTATCAGATCTGAAATTCTGTACAACATAGCCACAAACTATTAAGTTAATACTTTTAGCTTGTACAACTGTTAAAAAACTTTATAGGAGAGGAAACAATTTAAGTGGTGGACCAGCTATAAAAATCCCATCCTTCTTCCTAACAAAAGGTCACAGTGCCTTTAGAACAGCAGGAAGAAAGACAGGCTTCTGCTGCTACATAGTGGACTTGAGGAATGCACTTTGTACAGGTGGTGGGAGTACATACATATCATAGCTTCATAGGTGGTTATTATTAAGCATGCACTTCAGGAGACCATTAAGGAGCTTAGCCCAAATTCCCAAGTGCCTCAATGCACAGTTTAGTTAAGTGACTTGCTCAAGGTCAGGCAGTAGGCAAATGAACGTCCTGTATCAAGGAAGTAACTCACTAGCAACTCATAGGCATAATCCACTGTACTGCCAACAACTACACAATGCTTAGCTGTTTTAGCACATTACTGAGTAGCATCTCACTTAAATGGCATGACAATAGAGTATGTGTTTTGCATATATGGTAGCAGTTCAAAAGAAGCCAACGAATTATCTCAGCAAATTCACTCATTAGATTCACTTGAGGTGCCATTGAATAGTTTTATTTGGAAGCACAATTGAGGGAAGTCAAAACATCAAAACAAGATACATACATATATATATATATATATATATATACTGTATATCGTTGTAGATGATTGTGATTGTTGCAGTGGCACCCCAACCCCATGTTCAAAAATGGGAAAAAGGGGTTGTGGGTGGATAGATGGATGGATGGAGATATATGTGTATGTATATAAAATTGCCAGTGATATCTCACCCTCCCTAGTAAGGTCTGACCATAAAACTGTCTCCTTCAAAATTAAAATAAACTCTGTAACCCCAGTAAAACCAGAAATAGTTATGAACTATTAGTGGTTCATAACTATTAGGCAAGCTACCTTTTTTATTAAGTGATAGTTTGTCAAACTTCAATGCACTGCCAAACCCCTAGAACAAAACAGCCTACTCTGAATTGCTCTAGAACATTCTATACAACCATGTTAATGGCTACATAGAGGCTGCTGCACCTACCAGAAGTAAGTCCAGAACTAACTCCAGAAACAAACCGTCATGGTGGCATCCCAAATTAAATGGGATATACAACAAAAGGAAAAAAAAATGATGTCAGAAATTAGGCAGGTAATTCCCATAAAAATAAAACTCCCTCATCAAGGTAAATAGGCAACTAAGAGGGCAAATTAGGTCAAACAAAGCAAACTTTGAGGTTAAGATAGCTTCCAAGGTGAATGGTACTCATAAGGCCTTCTTCAGCTATGTCAGAAATCTCAAGGGTAGCACACAGCAATGTGCTGAACTGGTGGTTAATAGTGACACATTCACTGAGCCTGACAATATAGCAGACCTGTTTGTGGACAAATTCATTCCAACCATCCCCCAAGAAACATCCTCAAGCATAACCCCTCCAACTATACTAGAAAGCAAGTACTGATTGAACTCTCTAAGCCAAGAACACAAACTCAATACCTCCTGGGCAGTCTAAAATAAAACTTATCTGGAACCCTGAAGCCACTATTTATCTATAGTCTTAAAACAGGCTTTCTGCCGTGAGAATGGAGGACTGCAATGGTCACCCCCCTTCATAAGGGAGGACCTTCAACAGATCCTGGAAAATACAGACCCATTAGTCTGACTAGCATTATTTGCAAAACCATAGAAAGAATTATCATGGAAATTATCATCAAGGACATAGAAGATCTCCAGACACTGGATCCATCCCAGTTTGGCTTTGTCAAAGGAAGGTCATGCTTACAGAAACTGATGGATTGCTTGAAACACAAAACATCAAACAACCTCACCGTCAATTACCATTAATCTCCTCAAAAATCATCGCAAAATAGTAATTGCAAATGTAAGCCAATAGGTTATGTTTGCGATTACAAAATGTAAAACAAAAAAAACAGCTTTTTATGTGGGGGCTTCCCACACCCCTCCCCCTAAAGTGACCCCACCATCCCAGAAATTAAATATGCTAACTCCAAGTTGCACAAACTCAAAAAAAGCAAAAATCCTTGAATGATATAATGGTTGATAATGAACTTTGTCCATTACATAATTTGACAATCTGTACCAACGATGGAAAATACCACTGATTCACCACACAATAAAATGTGTGCAGTGATAATTCAAATAACACTCACATATATCTATATATATAATATATATATATATATATATATATATATATATATATATATATATATATACACATACATATATACATATATATGTATGTATGTATATATGTGTGTGTGTGTGTGTATGTATATATATATATATATATATATATATATATATATATATATATATAAAGAGAGAGAAGGGGGAAGGGGTTGCTGCTGCAAGCACAATGGATGGAGGCAATCAGAGCTAGAGTTAGAGAGGGGTACTACTCCAGTGCACTGTAGCAGAAGCAGCTGTACTCTGAATCCTCTACCATCATTATCATTAACAACCCAACATGGTGAATGCTGAGGAATGGACACTGCTTATGTCCATGACTTCTACAACATCAATAGGTGCCTCTCATTTTGAAACCTGCCAGATTTCAATTACCCAAACATTAACTGGGAGAACTACTCAAGTACTAACTCCCTTGCCCAACATTTCCTAGAATTTATAAACTCAAATGCCCTGAATCAACTGGTCAACACTCCCACCAGAGGTCACAACATATTGGACCTGGTCATCTCCAACATGGGCGACTGGTGTTCCACACCCGAGGCCAACCCCTCGCTGGTTAGATCTGACCATAAACAAATCACTTTGGATATCCACATTATGCTCCCACCCCCGGACAAGGAAACCACCATGAAAAACTTTTCAAAAGCAAACTTCACGTTACTTAAGACCGAGGTGGAAAGTTTCAAAGCCCCCATGCTAAAGGATAATGTTGTCCAAGCTGCAAAATCCTTTACTAATGCATTCTACGTGCACATACAAGACTGCATGGATCGTGCTATCCCAAGCAAAACCAAGACTCACTCCTCCAAGAAAAGGAAACCAGTCTGGTGGACCCCTGCCATAAACAAGCTATACAATAGAAGGAGGAAACTAGTACAGAAAAGAGTAAAATCCCAAGAAGGGAAGACATCCCTGATCAGTATCAGTAAAAAACTACGATCCCTCATAAAATCGTCCAAGGCGAGCTTCGAAAGAAAAATTACCAAGGACTCCAAAGATAACCACAAGACATTCTTTAGATATGTCAAGAATCTAAGTGGCAATGCTCAGATCTGCTGAGAGTTAGTGCAGAATGGCACAAAATACAGTGAACCAACTGATATTGCCAACATCCTGGCAGAAAGGTTCAGTGCAAACTTCACCCCCCTCTCACCCCAAAAAGGGCCCATAACCATATCAGAAGAATGTAGAGCCCCTGAAATCACAGACACTCAGGTTAAAACAGCCCTCTCCAAAGCCAAAAACACAGCATCATTGGGACCGGTTGGTGTCCCAGGCTGCATCCTAGATGAGCTCAAAGATGAACTAACCCCTCACCTAAACACACAGTTCAACCTCAGCCTCTCCACAGGCTACGTACCCACAGAGTGGTGCACAGCAATGGTTATTCCGCTCCACAAAGGTGACCTCAGAAACTATCGCCCTATAAGCCTGACTAGCTTGGTCTGCAGGGCTATGGAGTGCATCATCATTGAACTCATTAACAGAGAAATTGGGAACCTCCAAACACTGGACTCTACCCAGTTCAGCTTTGTTAAGTGCAGATCATGCCTTCTAAACCTGGTGGACTTCTTTTAGACAGTTACCAAGGCTATAGATGAGGGAAAGGTGGTACACACAGCCTACCTAGACTTCACAAAGGCCTTCAACACCATTCCCCATTTTGGTATTATAGACAAGCTCACCAGCCTGAACATAAACCCATATGTCACAAGATGGGTTGCCAATTGGCTCATGGACAGAACCCACATGGCGAGAGTTGCAGGAGCTAGGTCTGACTCTAAACCGGTTACAAGTGGTGTTCCCCAGGGCTCAGTCCTAGGACCCCTCCTGTTCGGCATATATTTCTCAGAGGTACAGGCAAGCACAGGAGGACTATAGCTGACTAAGTTCGCAGACGACTGCAAACTAGGGGCTATAATTGACTCTCCGGCTGACAAAGGAATCCTCCAAAAGGGTCTCACTGAGACGGATACCTGGTGTCAAAATCATGGCCTCAAGCTAAATGCCAAAAAAGTGCATAGTCATCCCCTTTGGAAAAAACGAAGTACCCACAAACTACCACATAGGTGGTAGTTCCCTAAATACGAAAAACGTAATAAGGGCTCTAGGGACCCAAGTAGATAGTAATCTCTCCTTTGATAATCACATTGCCAAAGTGGTTAGAAAATCCTTCTATGTGGCCCACCTAATCACAAAAGGGTTTGCATCCAGATCAAAAGAGGTCATTGTGCCCCTCTACTCATCACTCATTAGACCCATCATAGAGTACAATGCCCCATTTGGGATGTACCTTACAAGACACCTGCAACAGTTGGAAAGACCACAGAAGTACCTCAGCAAGAGGATCACTGGCCTCAAACAGATGCCCTATGCAGCTCGACTGAAGAAACTCCAGCTGTACTCGGTTGCATACCGCCTACTCAGAGATGATCTCTGCCTGACATACAAGGCCATGTCCAGAATTGATAGACATGCTCCACCTAAAGGAAATCTTATCCCCTTGAGCCACACGCTCTAGGGATCTAAACCTCACCACAACAATAAATAGGAAGGATAGATCATGTCCCAGAGACTTTCCATGCTTTGGAACAAGATTCCAATCTACATTAGGCAGACCTCCTTGCTAACACTCTTCAAGCTTCAAGAGAAACCTTGATGAGTGGATGGGAAACAGAAAGTTTACCCCGGGATCACTTCAGTGGCTCTGCTGGACAGAGGCACAGGGAACTAATCTAAGGGGGCGGCGAAAGCCAACACATTCTGACTAGGCTTATAAATGCCTTCAGGCAGATAGCCTAGTACCTACCTATGAACCTATGAACCTATGTAGGAGTCTTTAGAGTTACTGGGAATCCAGAGGACATTGTAGTACCTATGGGCAAGTTCTTGGCTTTTATTCAATGGGTGTTCGATAGACTGCATAAAATGGAGAAACGCCACCACCACCATTTGTTTCACTTACTGGCAGAGCATTAGAACTTTGACTGTGTGAACCCATCTGTTTGTTATATCAATCTTATCCTATGGTTTCAAATGTTGATCTCCAAAAAGAAAAAATTAGAGACACATGATATATTTAGTCCCATATGTCTTGTCCTGTGCAGTGCTTTTTACTACCGATACCAACAAAAAAATAAGCAAAAAATGCACATTTTGTATTCTTCCCTACTGAATCAGGGTTATGTGCAATGTATTGTATTTCTTTCTATGCCCTCTACTATCTTTATCATCAGGAATTTACTTGTAAATTATTTCACTGGTGACACAAAGTGCTCTGTTTGATGACAGTGCTGACCTGTACTGATCCTACTGCATGCCAGATGTCCAGTTAATTTATAATAACTAGATATGTGGGTGGTGGAGCCTGACACAGTACCTTTTATTAAATATTAAGTCTTACTATGAAGTTAATGTGACTCAGCAACTATTTTTAGTGACTTACCAATCTGACAACAAATATGCTAGCAATGAGAAAATTGTAAGCTAACTGTCATTTTAATTTCTGAATACCTAGGTATGCCTCAATCAGCAGAGCAAACAGTAGAAGCCAGGAAGAATTTTTACATCATAGTAAATGAATTTACACAAACAGTGGCCACATGCTGGGTGAAGGTGACTCAGAGGCAAAGTGAGCTCAAGTACAAGCATACAAAAAATTCTGTGGCTTGCATAATATGCAAATGGTGGTATAGCAGCACAGAAATGAGGAACAGTATTAAAATGAGGCAATCTGAAAAAGAAAATGAAGTAAATAATATGATGAAGTGATTCAGAAACACACGCATGCACGCGCACACACACACACACACGCACACGCACACGCACACGCACACGCACACGCACACACACACACACACACACACACACACACACACACACATATTCCAAGAGATGCTAAGTCCATAGTTGTAGAACACTGTTAAAACTTGGACTTATGGGAGACAGACCACAAAACAATATATAGGATAGCAGCTCCACTAGTAAATCTATACATATAAGAGGCTGCTACCACTGTTGTCAGTCACTGTGTGGTGCACTGTCATCAATGGCAGTGCCTAGGCATCTATCTGTGCTCAACATGTCATGCCCTCAATGACGCAGAAACTGTGGACTACTATCATACGGACAAAGGCACCATGCAAGAGCTGGTTGATATGTGTCACCCTCAAATGCAGGCTCAGGGGATGCATGGGGTACCTATCCTCATGGACACCAAGGTATCTGTGGCTTTGGGGATACTTGCTATACAGACTTCAGTGACCAGTGGCAGACACATAGGTGTATCCCAAGCATCTTCCTCAAGGTTACTTTACTACTGCCTCGATGATATGCTACTTAATGTGAGGAGCAGATGGGATTTTCTCATACCACAAAGAAGAAAGACAACACCATGCTGTTTTTTTTTAGAATGTAGCAAAGTTCTCTGAGGCACTGGGGGCCATAGACTGCACCCATATTGCAATAAAGGCTGTATATGGAGAGCAGTGATAAAGGTTTATTAAATGTAAGGAGTTCTACTCTGTCAACAGCCAGGTGGACTGTAATGCAAGGGGTATAAAATACAATGTGTCTGCAGGGCACCCAGATAGTGCTCCTGAGTCCCACATATGTCACAACTGTGACCTTTACTAGTGCTTTGTGTGGTTTGATTTTCCCCAGGTATGTATTATTGGTGATGTGAGATTATTACTGCTCAACTTCTTACAAAGAGAAGTCTGGACAAAATCAAACATAATGAGGGAACAAATGCCAAAAATCAGGGACAGATTTTAATTATTGCTTTTATAAACTTAGAAAGTTGCTAGAATAACAGGGTTTGCATTAGAATGCTTTTTTGTTCATAGGTTCATAGGTAGGTACTAGGCTATCGGCCCAAGGTCCTAAGCAAGCCTAGCCAACAAGGTTCCCTGGCTTTCGTCACCCAAGAAAGTTAATTTCCTGTGCCCCTGTCAAGCAGAGCCACAGAAGTGATCCCTGGGGTGTATTTCCTATTTCCCATACACTCATCAAGATTTTTCTTGAAGAGTGCTAATGAAGAACTTTGCTTGACATAGATGGGTAGCTTGTTTCAGAGTGTAGGACGTCTCTGGGACAGGAATATATCCCTCCAGCATGTCCTGTTTATTGTGGTGACAAGGTTTAGGTCCATAGAGCGTGTAGCTCGGAGGAACTGGGATTTCTTTAGGTGTAGCATGTCCAACAGCTCTGGGTTTAACATAGCTTTACATGTTAGGCAGAGATCTTCTCAGAGTAGGCACTATGCTACGGGTCTATACTATATCCTCGAACGCTTAAAAAAGCGAACGCTGATTGATCGAAATTATTTTCGCGAAACTGCAAAATATCGAAGCAGCAGAAACTCGAATTTTTTCCTAGGGGAAGAATTTGGTTGTCCGTTTCTGTTACTTCGGTATTTTCAGTGTGATGGTGGAAAGTTACCGGTCTGATTCAGGTAAACGTGCGATTGTGTGGATGTGAGTGTTAGGGTGATTTAGGTGAGTTAGGGTTAGGGCTTGGGCTAGGTGTGTGTGCGATTGAGTGGACATGAGGGTTAGGGCGGATTTAAGTGAGTTAGGGTTAGGGAGTGGGTGAGGTGAGTGTGCGATAGTGACGAACCTTAGAGTTAGGGTTTGGGTTAAGGTAAGTGGGTAGTTAGTGGTGTGTGCATAGTTTAGTGTAGGGTTAGGTATGAGATTTTAGGTGTATGTATGTGGATTTCTGTTTGTTTGGTGTGCTTGTGTTGTGTGTATGTGTTTTGGATCAGCAATTTTTTTCCCTGGGAAAAAAATCGCTGATCTGACAGTTCGAGATTGTAAGCTTTCGCTTAAATTAGGTTGATCAATCAGCGTTCGCTTTTTTAAGCATTCAATTATATCATATAGACCCTATGCTACAGAGTAAAGCTGGAGTTTTTTGAGACAGTCAGTGTAGGGCATCTCTTTGAGGTCAGTAATCCTCTTTGTG